>NC_083588.1:22472111-22799611 GCF_027579695.1 Neoarius graeffei
GGAATAGATGTGGTCAAAGCAGAGGAGTTCAAATATCTGGGGTAAACTGTACAAAGTAATGGCGAGTGAAGAAGAGAGTGCAAGCAGGTTGGAATGGATGGAAGAGTGTCAGGAGTGAGTGATTCATGACAGAAGGTTGCCAGCAAGAGTGAAAGGGAAAGTGTACAAAACAGTACTAAGACCAGCTATGTTGTATGGTTTGGAGACAGTGGCACTGACAAAAAATATACAGAAGGCTGAACTGGAGGTAGCAGAGTTGAAGATGTTGAAATTTTCATGTACAGGATTAGAAATGAGTATATTAGAGGGACAGCATGTGTAGGACAGCTTGGAGCCAAAGTGAGAGAGACGAGATTGAGGTGGTCTGAATGTGAGTGTGAACGGTTGTTTGTCTCCGTTTTTACATTGGCGTCCTGTCCAGAGTGTACCCTGCCTCTCACCTGAAGACAGCTGGGATTGGGTCCAGCTTTCCCCATGATTCTGATGGATAAGTGGTGTGGATGATGGATGGATATTTTAGTTTAATGAAGAGTGCCTATATTTCTGGAGTCAGACAAATACAGGCATACTTTAAGAGAAAGATTACTGAGGTTTTTTTCTTTCTTTCTTTGAAACAGTGATTGCACAATAAGGTTAATGCATTTCTTGCCCTATTCCATTATGAGGCTAAAGGTTCTCCTTATTGTACTTCACAGCAAGACTCAACGAATGTTGCCTCAGTTCTTTTGTGTGATCTTTAAGCTTTACACAAATACATACAATCCCAATCCTACCTGTATGTTTGTAAAACTACAGAGAAGGTTGAAGTCTGTATAGGCCTGGGATAATTGCTACTTGAGCACAAAGAACTGGTGGAAAAAAAAATTATACACCACATGGTGTATGTGTGTGGGTGAGTGTGTTTGTACAATGGAACAGACTTTTCTGAATAGCACATGCAGTGGGCTGGTCATTAATACCAATAGAGGAGGTAGGGGCTACTAAAAATATAATTAGAGATGGAGAAACAGTCTCTCTAAAAGAAAATACAGTGGCATGCAAAAGTTTGGGCACCCTTGCTTAAAATGTCTGTTACTGTGAATAGTTAAGTGAGCAGAAGATGAACTGATCACCAAAAGGCATAAGGGTAAAGATGACACATTTCTTTAATATTTTCCGCAAGATTATACCTTTATTTCCATCATTTACAGGCGTAAAATACCAAAAAATGAAAAGGACCTGAAGCAAAAGTTTGGGCACCTGACATGGTCAGTCCTTAGTAACACCCCCTTTGGCAAGTATCACAGCTTGTAAACACTTTTTGTAGCCAGCTAATAATCTTTCAGTTCTTACCTGGGGGATTTTTGCACAGACGTCCTTGCAAAAGGCTTCTAGTTTTACAAGTTTCTTGGGCTATCTTGCATGCACTGCTTTTTTGAGATCTACAGTATCCACAGATTTTCAATGATGTTTAGGTTAGGGGACTGTGAGGGCCAGGGCAAAACCTTCAGCTTGTGCCTCTTGAGGTGTTCCATTGTAGATTTTGAGGTGTGTTTTGGACCATCATCTTATTGTAGGACCCATTCTCTTTTTAACTTCAACTTTTTTACAGATGGTGTGCTGTTTGCTTCCAGAATTTGCTGGTATTTATTCGAATCCATGCTTCCCTCGACCAATGAAATGTGCCCTGTGCCACTGGCTGCAACACAACTCCAAAGCATGATCAATCCACACCCATGCTTCAGAGTTGGAGAGGTGTTCTTTTCCTGGAATTTGGCACCCTTTTTTCTCCAAACATACCTGTGAGGGTTCACCCAGTCGGAAACGGTCAACTTACTTCTCGGGACCCCCGCCCTCGTACCACCCAGACGTCTGGGGGGGTTAGTCGCAAAGAAAGACAGGAACCCCAATGTAGTTAACATCTTTATTCGCAAGTTCCCCCAATTGGACAAGAATACAGAGGGTTATTATATACGGGTGTTATCTGTGTGTATAGCCCTGTTCACACGGCACATATTTGCATCGATGCTGCACCGATGTATTTTGTTGCGATATATCTTACACCGGTGTAAATTTTGTGGAGCGTTCACACGTCACAACCCTGCTTACTAGAGAGAAGCGTGTTAGCACCGGTGCAGCCCCACTTGCGGTCACACGGCAGTTTCTGCGACCGTGCAATAGTAGCAAAAACTTTATTACTATCATTTCCTTTGATAGTAATAAAGTTTTGATATCATTTCCTTTTATTATTATCATTTCCTATCGTTATTACTATCATTTCCGATAGTAATAATGCGGAAATGAAATATGCGCATGCGTGAAAATGTACTTCCTTTTCCCGGTTGTCATGGCATCATCAAGCGCCGGGAAAACAACGTGGATGAAGACACCAGTGTTGCCAGATATTGCTGACTTTTTCCAGCCCAAAATATGTTCAAATCCATCAAAATGCACTTAAAACTGACAATCTGGCAACACTGGAAGACACGCAGTTCTGTTGTTGTTGATATTCGCCATTTTGGAAGCGCAAAATACCAGGATGCAAATTATGCAATGCCCGTATGTAATCAACTCTCCTCACGCGTAGCGAGTCTACCCCTGTAGCGTTCAGACGTCCCATTTTATATCGGTGCTGCCCCGCAAACTAGCATTTACTCCGGAGTAAATTTCTTAAACCACCTCCCGAGCAGGGTTAGATTTGCACCGGTTTAAGCAGCTTTCAGGGGCTACACCGGTATAACTTTGTACCGTGTGAACGCTCTACCGGGGCAGCCCCGGTGCTACACCGGAGTAAAAGTTGCCGTGTGAACACCCCTTTTGTGTGTGTCTATGGGGGTGTGAGTGAGTGACATCATTCTGATATCTGTGTGTGTGTGTGTGTGTCACATCTTAATTACATCACTGTTCTGATGGAATGTTCAGATGTATGTGTGTAAATCATAACATAATGACATATTTCTGATGATATGACATGATAGCAAGGTACAAACAGATTTTAAAGGTCATTGCTTATGTACACCCCTTAAGGTCAGATATAACATAGGGCAATATGTACTTAAGATGGTGTTGGAATTTTTCAACACAGATATGTTATAAGAAAGTAAACAAAAAATAAGAATATGTCTAGTCTACGAAGGTCAAATGCATCAGAAATTAATGCCAAGTTAAACAGAAATAGTTTAAAGGATGAAAAGCTAAAATATTAAAATCATAATTTCTTAACACATGAATGTGTGCTAAGTCAGCAAATTACATCTTGATTTCATCAATATGTAGTAAGACAATCATAAGCAAAATAACAAGTAAGAATATGTCTTTAACAATCCTAAATTATATTATGTAATTATAAAACTAACTTAAAACTATTGAATGCATCTTAGATCTAACAATTAAATCTAAATCACTGCCATAGTATATGCAATAGTCCAAAATAATAAAGGATCTTAAAAATCTCTCCCATATAAAGTCTTAACACTTTGTGCAGCAATAAGGCTAATACAAAACTATAAACTATAAAACTAACATGAATCATGGCTTTAAATTTAACTTTTAATCCCAAATACACGTTGGATATGCAGCTGTGGGTGTGTCTGACATCATTGCAGACCTTGGCGCCGTTCAGACACATCTCTGATCAAAAATACACATTTCATATCAAAATAAACAAAATGTTCCCAAACAATGTCCAGCCGAGACATAAGGTCATTTTAACTGAACAGAAATTAATCCTTAATTTTGTCACAAATAAATTACTGCCTTCTTGGTCAAGAATTACAATTATTTATAAACCTACATATAAACCTACATAATAAAAAAACCTAACAATACCTTTGCACATTGTAGCCAAAAAGTTCTATTTTGATTTCATCAGTCCACAGGACTTGTTTCCAAAATGCATCAGGCTTGCTTAGATGTTCATTTGCAAACTCCAGACACTGAATTTTGTGGCTAGGACACAGGAAAGGTTTTCTTCTGATGACTCTCTCATGAAGGTCATATTTGTTCAGGTGTCGCTGCATAGTAGAACTGTGCACCACCACTCCAGGGTCTGCTAAATCTTTCTGAAGGTCTTTTGCAGTCAAACAGGGGGTTTTATTTGCCTTTCTAGCAATCCAACGAGCAGTTCTTTCAGAAAGTTTTGTTCATCTTCCAGACCTCACCTTGATCTCCACTGTTTCTGTTAACTGCCATTTCTTAATAACATTACGATCTGAGGAAACAGCTACCTGAAAACACTTTGCTACGTTCTTGTAGCCTTCTCCTGCTTTGGGAGCATCAATTATTTTATTTTTCAGAATGGGAGGGAGTTGCTTAGAGGAGCCCATGGCTGTTGATTTTAGGGACAAGTTTGAGGAGTCATATAATTTATACAGCTTTGAAATCTGCATCATCTGACCTTTCCTAATGAAGAATTTGAACAAGCCACAGCTCAATAAGCTAATTAAGGTCTGGAACCTTGGGAAAAGTTACCTGAAAACTCAAATGTATTGGGGTGCCCAAACTTTTGCATGGTGTTCCTTTTCTTTTTTCACTCTCCAATTGTACAAAACAAAAATAATACACAAATCTTGCAGAAAACGCTGAAAAGAAATGTGTCGTCTTTATCTTTATGCCTTTTGGTGATCAGTTCATCTTCTGCTCACTTAACTATTAACAGTAACAGACATTTTCAGCAAGGGTGCCCAAACTTTTGCATGCCACTGTATATCACAAAGGGCTTTTAAGAGGTTTCCTCAAGGAACCACAGTTTACTTTTTAGTGAAAGATTATGGTTTACGCTGACGTTACACTATCTTAGCTGTAAAAATAAGTGTTATATTTGCTTTCCACAAAGATATTACTAGAAATACTGTAAAATGCACCAGTTAATTTCATTGACACAGTAATAGGAAAGCTGAGCCAATGCATGTGATTAATTCATTCAACTGTGTTGCTCCAAACATCCTAATGGATAGTGTCTATTACATCAACACTCCCATTTTAGTAGAAATGGGCACATTCTGGGATTTGTTCATTTTGTATTTATTTATTTATTTATTTATTTATTTATTTATTTTTAATAAACACAGCTTTGTTACAGTATGAAAATAAGCTCTCAAGTTTGCAAATGTGTTATGAATCATTTTATAGATAGTTTTTAGGGAAGATGTGGGGTTACTGGGCAAAATACTTTTATAAGGTTTTATTTATTTATGAGATGTGCATTATGAATTTGTTCCTAGAAATTTTGTAGGAGATTGGAGAAGAATGGCAAGCAAACTGAAGTGACACAGCCACCACATGTTGGCAGAACACATTGGTGAATGGTAGTCTGAGCAGTGGTGGTTTAGTGGCTAAAGTTTAAAGTCCTAAAGCAGAAGGTTGAAGGTTCAAGCCCTGGTACTGCCAAGCTGCCACTGTTTGGCCCTTGAGCAAGTTCCTTAACCTTATCTGGTCCAGGGCTGCCATATCATGGTTGACCCTGTGCTCTGGCCATAGCTTCCTTACAAGCTGGGATATGCGAAGTAAAGAATTTCACTATACCGTGTATGTGACAAACTCTTCATCTTCTTTTGCTGGTTTGATGACTTCATTTTCCAAAAAAAAGGGTTGGAAAGAGGATGTGGATTTTTCAGTGTGCCAATCTGA
Organism: Neoarius graeffei; assembly: GCF_027579695.1. Taxonomy (NCBI): domain Eukaryota; kingdom Metazoa; phylum Chordata; class Actinopteri; order Siluriformes; family Ariidae; genus Neoarius; species Neoarius graeffei. Next base: position 22,477,719 of record NC_083588.1, read on the forward strand.
GATGTATTTTTTAAAAACTTAATTCAACATTGTCACATCTGCAACTGCTAGCACTCAAGACTCCAGTTCCCAGCATTCACAACGGCCTTCAAATATGGCAGCCACGGACTGCAACACCCATCTTGCACTTCACCTGCACTTCAATCCTGCTTCACTGTTCATAATCAGCTGATTTCTAATTGTACTCACCTGGACTTGTTCACCACAGCACACTCTCACAGCACTGGCAATGAAATTCTCAGTTTTGTGTGTGTGGTGTTCCCAAGCTTCTTGATGTTTGTGCTGCTTTTCTGGTTTGACTTTGTTTTGGATTTTGCCTTTTTGACATTGCCTCCGATATCCTGTTTGGGTCTTGCTTGACCATTGTCTTTTTTTTTTTTTTAATTATTCTGCTTTTTGCTTAACAATCTGGATTTGTCTGCCAGTTTGCCTCATTAAACTCTTTTCTGTTTTTACATCTGTCTATTGCCTGCATACCTGACAAACGTACAGATTGCCAAATAGGAACACCTGCATACCATATTAATTCAAAATTGAGATGTTTGTTTGCTTCCATATAATAAACAACTTTAGTGTAGTGTTGGGTCACAGTTTGATGTCAAACATAAAGCAGGGGTCCTGAAGCAAAACCAGTTGAGAATCACTGCATTAGAGAGTATGACTTTATTTTGATCAGTGCCTCAAAATCAAGATGGTATGTTTAGGCATATCTGATTCATTTAGTTCAAGTGCATAATAAGCCCTTGCCTGAATGCACGTTAAGGTCTGCTGCTTTGTGTCCTCACGCTCTCTTTGTATTCTCCTCCATATGGTGTGATTGGAGTTTTTTTTCTTTTTTCCAACTTATTTGCAGCAGATTTGAGCTAAGCATTTTTCTGGTCATGTCAACAGCCATGAATAAACCAAGTTCTCTGTAACTGTGTGGGTCTTTTTGCATTGAGTTTGTGCAAAGTGCTTGCTCCTGAACAACGTACACATTTTTGATAATTTTTAAGATACAGCCAGATCCTGTTACTTTCTTTTGAGGAAAAAAATCACCTGGTTTCTCTTTAAGGCTTTGTCTCTACTATATTGCAGGCATTTAGCAGACAGTCTTATCGAAAGTGGCGTACAACAGGACCCTGACATGCCCATAGCAATGGGCAGTTCAAGGAGCAGTTAGGGTTTAGGTGCCTTGCTCAATGGCACTTCAGCCATTCCTGCTGGTTCAGAGAATTGAACTGGCAACATTTTGGTCCTAAAGCTGCTTCTCTCACCTTTAGGCTATGGCTTCATGAATTTCGATGATTTTCATGCTTTCTGCAGCCAATAATTTGCCAAACAAAACCCACTGTCACCCTGCACAAACTATCCCTGTTTTTATATATATATATATATATATATATATATATTAGGGCTGTCGAAGTTAACGCGATAACGCATTAACGCGATCTCAATTTATCGCGATTAAAAAAAAAATAGTGCCGTTAACGCAAATTCTAATTTGGCCCTGCGAGTCACCCGTAGTTCATGTTGAGGCTTGTCACGCGCTGCTTCAGTCAGACCCTCCAGGATTTCGCGATGTTGCGATTTGCAACTTCAACGCAAATTCAACCAATCCCCGCGAATTCAGGGCGGTGTTGCAATTATATCCAATCACCGCAACTTTCCCGCAAATTTGACCAATCGTTGGCATCGTCTTGAGGTGACGTTAACAAACTACCTTCCGCCTTACTTCCGTGTATACGTTCAAGAGAAGCAGCATGCGCGCACTGTTGCCAGATTGGGCAGTTTCAAGTGCATTTTGGCGGATTTTGGACTGGAAAACGTCAGCAGTATCTGGCAACACTGCATGTGTGAGTCAGTGTTTATGTAGGCTTAAATTCTGTTACTGAAAGTGTGTTATGTTTACAGTGAAGGTCTGTGTGCGCTTTACATATTTTTTTACTTAATACAAGAAATTAATGGATGCCAACATTTTTGCCAAAATGGTATTTTATTTTCCATTGTTTAGGCAGCTTCAGCATCATACTGTGAGATTCTGTTCAAATTGTTTTTTTCTTCTATGAAGCCTGAGCCATTTATTTTATTAGTTTATAATTATTGTTTAATTTAGTCTTCAGGAGAGACTGCCTGCACACAGTACTAGTATTAATAGTTTTTTTTTTTTCTTACATGAAAGCTGAGGGGCGGCACGGTGGTGTAGTGGTTAGCGCTGTCGCCTCACAGCAAGAAGGTCCTGGGTTCGAGCCCTGGGGCCGGCGAGGGCCTTTCTGTGTGGAGTTTGCATGTTCTCCCCGTGTCCGCGTGGGTTTCCTCCGGGTGCTCCGGTTTTCCCCACAGTCCAAAGACATGCAGGTTAGGTTAACTGGTGACTCTAAATTGACCGTTGGTGTGAATGTGAGTGTGAATGGTTGTCTGTGTCTATGTGTCAGCCCTGTGATGACCTGGCGACTTGTCCAGGGTGTACCCCGCCTTTCGCCCGTAGTCAGCTGGGATAGGCTCCAGCTTGCCTGCGACCCTGTAGAAGGATAAAGCGGCTAGAGATAATGAGATGAGATGAGATGAAAGCTGAGGCATTTATATTATATTTTAAGGTAACTTCGTGTTGTGCTGTGAGGTTCTATGCACTTTTACTTTTGAACCAACAGATGCATTTGGATCAGTAAAGCCTATTTTTCTGCATTTTTGTAGTCCTGGTAATCTTTTATATTGGTAAAGATGTTTATAGGATCATTTCTCAGTGTCTGTTTTTTTAATCAATAGTTTTTCAGTAATAACTTAATATTTAACATATCACTCAATTTTAATCACAAAAAGAGAAAACTGCAACAATTTCTCGCAACTTTCACTTCCTCCCGCAATGTAATCGCAACAGAAACCTAAAAAACACAGCAACTTTCATCGAAATTTTTTGGAAACCCCCCCGCAACATCAGACATTTTAGCCCGCAACAATCACAAAAAAGCCCGCGAAATCCTGGGGGGACTGATCAGTAAGAGTAAGTGTGAGTGATGGAGAAAGGTCTGTTAAATGGGAAGTTTCATTTCAAAAGTAGAGTGTGATTGAGTTGGTTTTGGTATGCACTTTGCAGTTCTAAAATACTTTTGTAAAGTGAGATTTCAGTATGCTGTAGCACTGTGATATGACACTAAATATCTTTATTGAATTCCAACTGCAATTTATTTTTGTTTGCACAGTACTGTGAAGTCCTATAGGCTGTGACTGAATACAACTCCAGCACAACTTAAGTTTTATTTCATTTTTATTTTCTTTTGTCGCACATGTCTGAACTGAGACACAGTAGTATGTGACTACATGTTTTATATTTGAGACTACAGCTCCCTAATCCATCACAAAATCCAATTTTGTGTTTTGTATGTTCAGTACTGCCTAGTATGTGAGTGAATAAACTCCCTTACCATTTTCTCTTGTCCCAGCAGTTTTTAACAAGTACTTTTAGCATAAAATGTGTTCACCATTTTAATTGTAACATTTCACTTTAAAAGCCTTATTCATTTACATAGATTTTAAAAAATGTGATTAATCGCGATTAACTATATGAAATTCTGAGATTAATCGCGATTAAATTTTTTAATCGTTTGACAGCCCTAATATATATATATATAAAATATACACACACACGCAGGGCGGCATGGTGGTGTAGTGGTTAGTGCTGTCGCCTCACAGCAAGAAGGTCCGGGTTCGAGCCCCGTGGCCGACGAGGGCCTTTCTGTGCGGAGTTTGCATGTTCTCCCCATGTCCGTGTGGGTTTCCTCTGGGTGCTCCGGTTTCCCTCCAAAGACATGCAGGTTAGGTTAACTGGTGACTCTAAATTGACCGTAGGTGTGAGTGTGAATGGTTGTCTGTGTCTATGTGTCAGCCCTGTGATGACCTGTCGACTTATCCAGGGTGCACCCTGCCTTTCACCTGTAGTCAGCTGGGATAGGCTCCAGCTTGCCTGTGACCCTGTAGAACAGGATAAAGCGGCTAGAGATGATATATATATATATATATACACTGTGTGTGTGTATATATATATATATATATATATATATATATATAAATTTCATTTACCTTGCATATTTTTTTCAGCCTTTGATAGGAAAATGGAATTTCACTCTGTTAGCACCAGTTGCTAACCAGTTGCAGATGAATTAGTACCAAAATTGACAATTTTATTGTGCGAACAACATGACATGACCAAAATTTTTCATTGGCAATAACAGGTACAGGGAGCATTCATTAAGAGCCAAAAAGCCTTTTATTTGTAACATGTACACTCAAGCACAGACTTAAGTCAAGTCAAGACTTTAAACATGAGCTAATTTTATCCCTAATGTATCCCCAGTGAGCAAACTTGTGGCGACAGTGGCAAGGAAAAACTCCCTCAGATGACATGAAGAAACCTCGAGAGGAACCAGACTCAAAAAGGAACCCATCCTCATTTGGGTGATAATAGACAACATTATTATAAATAACTTGCTTCTTTAACAGTGTCCTATATAGTCACAGAGTATAACTGTGAAACCAGAAAATTCATGATAGCTTTAACATGAACTCTGTTTTGTTGAAGTTATAAACAGTTCATTGATGGAAACTTGAGTGCAAAGCTGTTCATGATAACTGCATTCCTAAAGTTAGCAAGTTAACTGTAGTTTTCAGCGATAAAAGCATTACTGTAAGTGTCCAGAGCCATCTTCCAAGTGCAATTTTCGACTGTCCATATGGAGCCATCCTCCACAGGAGTGATGTGATGAGACTCCAGCCAGACATAGGGTATCAGGATGGATCAGGCAGGTCTGAGGGGCAGAAGAAGTCAGTATCTTGATCTCAGGATCAACATATAACTCCGAGGGACAGACGGGGGAGAAAGAAAACACAGGCTGTTAGGTATGCCCAATGTCACCTGATGAGTAAGAAGAGTATACATTTTATACTGAGTGCAATCAGGGACTCTGGCAAAACTATGACATCATAACTAAAAGGGGAGAGCCAGAAGGTAAAACAGGCATGAGGGCACCTTGGGACGTAAAGCATCTTGCCACTACACTGTCAACAAACCTGAATGAGCAAGTGAGTGGGGGGCTGACAGCATCCATACATCCCAGTGTACCAAAACACTCTATGCCTGAGGACCCTCCAGATCTACTCCTTTACCGAATAAAACTATTAACAAAAGGCTTGACTAAACAGCTATATTTTCAGCCTAGGCTTAAACACTGAGACTGTGTCTGAGTCCTGAACACTACTTGGCAGGCTGTTCCATAACTGTGGGGCTTTGTAAGAAAAGGTTCTGCCCCTGATGTAGCCTTCATTATACAAGGTACCAGCAGATAGCCTACACCTTTTGATTTAAGTAGGCGTGGCGGGTCATAAAGGACCATAAGTTCACTCAGGTACTGTGGCGTGAGACCATTCAGTGCTTTAAAGCTCAACAGTAGTATTTTATATTCAATACGAAATTTGATTGGGAGCCAATCATCGTTCGGCATCCTTTCGTCTCGAGAGGCAATGGTGTAGTGCTAGTGGGATGATGAGCATTTCCTAGAGTGGCTATAGAGTCCCACTCTGGAATTGCAGTCCTTTGCACACTTGGCACACATGAAATAGGTTGGCACATGGGTAGTGGTAGCCTGGGCTTTTCTTCAGCCTCTCTTGTCAGCAAGCTGTTTGTTCCTGATGTTCTCAGCCCTCTGCACTCCATCCTTGACAGCTGCTCTCCAGGCTGCATGATTGTCTGCAGTTCTCTCCCACATGTTGGGGTTGATATCTGACAGCTTCAAGTCACACTTACAGATGTCTTTGAAGCGAAGCTGCGGTTGACCAACTGGATGGGAGCCCCCACAAAGCTCACCATACAGCATATCTTTCGGGATGCATCCAGATTCCATTCATTGCACGTGGTCAAGCCACCTGAGGCATCTCTGGTGGAGGAGAGCAGGCAAGCTGAGGGTGCCGGTGCATTGGAGTACCTCTGTGTTTGTCACTCTGTCTTGCTACTTGATGAACAGGATGCATCTAAGATAGCTGAGGTGGAAGCTGTTGAGCCTTCTCTCTTGTCTGGCATATGTAATCCAAAACTCACTGCTGTACAGGAGGGTGCTGAGTACACAAGCCTGGTAGATGCTTACAGTGGTGCTTGAAAGTTTGTGAACCCTTTAGAATTTTCTATATTTCTGCATAAATATGACCTAAAACATCATCAGATTTTCACACAAGTCCTAAAAGTAGATAAAGAGAACCCAGTTAAACAAATGAGACAAAAATATTATATTTGGTCATTTATTTATTGAGGAAAATGTTCCAATATTACATATCTGTGAGTGGCAAAAGTATGTGAACCTTTGCTGTCAGTATCTGGTGTGACCCTCTTGTGCAGCAATAACTGCAACTAAACGTTTCCGGTAACTGTTGATCAGTCCTGCACACCGGCTTGGAGGAATTTTAGCCCATTCCTCCATACAGAACAGCTTCAATTCTGGGATGTTGGTGGGTTTCCTCACATGAACTGCTCGCTTCAGGTCCTTCCATAACATTTTGATTGGATTAAGGTCAGGACTTTGACTTGGTCATTCTAAAACATTAACTTTATTCTTTTTTAACCATTCTTTGGTAGAACGACTTGTGTGCTTAGGGTCGTTGTCTTGCTGCATGACCCACCTTCTCTTGAGATTCAGTTCATGGACAGATGTCCTGACGTTTTCCTTTAGAATTTGCTGGTGTAATTCAGAATTCATTGTTTCATCAATGATGACAAGCCGTCCTGGCCCAGATGCAGCAAAACAGGCCCAAACCATGATGATACCACCACCATGTTTCACAGATGGGATAAGGTTCTTATGCTGGAATGCAGTGTTTTCCTTTCTCCAAACATAACGCTTCTCATTTAAACCAAAAAGTTCTATTTTGGTCTCATCCGTCCACGAAACATTTTTCCAATAGCCTTCTGGCTTGTCCCCGTGATCTTTAGCAAACTGCAGATGAGCAGCAGTGTTCTTTTTGGAGAGCAGTGGCTTTCTCCTTGCAACCCTGCCGTGCACACTTGTTGTTCAGTGTTCTCCTGATGGTGGACTCATGAACATTAACATTAGCCAATGTGAGAGAAGCCTCCAGTTGCTCAGAAGTGACCCTGGGGTCCTTTGTGACCTCGCCGACTATTACATGCCTTGCTCTTGGAGTGATCTTTGTTGGTCAACCATTTCTGGGGAGGGTAACAATGGTCTTGAATTTCCTCCATTTGTACACAATCTGTCTGACTGTGGATTGGTGGAGTCCAAACTCTTTAGAGATGGTTTTATAACCTTTTCCAGCCTGATGAGCATCAACAACGCTTTTTCTGAGGTCCTCAGAAATCTCCTTTTTTCGTGCCATGATACACTTCCGCAAACATGTGTTGTGAAGATCAGACTTTGATAGATCCCTGTTCTTTAAATAAAACAGGGTGCCCACTCACATCTGATTGTCATCCCATTGATTCAAAACACCTGACTCTAATTTCACCTTCAAATTAACTGCTAATCCTAGAGGTTCACATACTTTTGCCACTCAAAGATATGTAATATTGGATCATTTTCCTCAATAAATAAATGAGCAAGTATAATATTTTTGTCTCATTTGTTTAACTGGGTTCTCTTTATCTACTTTTAGGACTTGTGTGAAAATCTGATGATGTTTTAGGTCATATTTATGCAGAAATATAGAAAATTCTAAAGGGTTCACAAACTTTCAAGCACCACTGTAGCTTGATGTTCTTAGTCAGCTGACTGTTATACCACACTCGCTTGTTCAGTCTGGCCAACATAGCTGCAGCTTTGGCAGTCCTCATTCCCACTTTTGCATCCAGAAAGAGGGAGCTTGACACAGTGGACCTGAGGTAGGTGAAGGTATCTACAACTTCGAGATGGGTGTTATCAATGACAATGTCTGGGGCAGAATCAGCACCCTGAGCCATGATGTTGGTCTTCTTCAGGCTGGTGGTTAAGCCAAAGTACTTGCAGGCATAGGACAAACGGCCAACTAACTGCAGCAGCCCAGCTTCACTATGTGACATCAGTGCAGCAGCATCTGCAAACAGCACCTCTCATATGAGAACCTCTCTAACCTTGGTTCTGGAATGCAATCTGGCGATATTAAAGAGATTTCCATCAGCTCTGGTGTGGAGGTAGACACCTTCAGTGCAGTCTGCAAAGGCATACTGCAAGAGCATGGAGAAGATTCCAAAGAGGGTCAGTGCCATAACGCAACCTTGCTTCACGCCACTGCTCACAGGGAAGGCCTTTGAGGTTGTGCCGTTGAAACAGACAGTACTGTGCATGTCCTTGTGGAAGGAAGTAAACATGCGGAGCAGCTTGGAAGGACAGCTGCTCTTCTGCAGGAGACTGAAGAGCCCACTTCTGCTTACTAGGTCAAATGCTTTTGTCAAGTCTGTAAAGTCAATGTACAGTGGTTTTTGCTGCTTATGTCACTTCTCCCGCGGTTGCTATAGTAAGAAGATCATATCCACTCAAGATCTGCCAGCCCTGAAGCCACATTGCGACTCTGGGTATACTCTCAAAACGAGGCTCTTTAGGCGATCCAAGATGACACAGGCGAAAGCTTTACGAACTACAACCCCGATTCCAAAAAAGTTGGGACAAAGTACAAATTGTAAATAAAAACGGAATGCAATAATTTACAAATCTCAAAAACTGATATTGTATTCACAATAGAACATAGACAACATATCAAATGTCAAAAGTGAGTCATTTTGAAATTTCATGCCAAATATTGGCTCATTTGAAATTTCATGACAGCAACACATCTCAAAAAAGTTGGGACAGGGGCAATAAGAGGCTGGAAAAGTTAAAGGTACAAAAAAGGAACAGCTGGAGGACCAAATTGCAACTCATTAGGTCAATTGGCAATAGGTCATTAACATGACTGGGTATAAAAAGAGCATCTTGGAGTGGCAGCGGCTCTCAGAAGTAAAGATGGGAAGAGGATCACCAATCCTCCTAATTCTGCGCCGACAAATAGTGGAGCAATATCAGAAAGGAATTCGACAGTGTAAAATTGCAAAGAGTTTGAACATATCATCATCTACAGTGCATAATATCATCAAAAGATTCAGAGAATCTGGAAGAATCTCTGTGTGTAAGGGTCAAGGCCGGAAAACCATACTGGGTGCCCATGATCTTCGGGCCCTTAGACGGCACTGCATCACATTCAGGCATGCTTCTGTATTGGAAATCACAAAATGGGCTCAGGAATATTTCCAGAGAACATTATCTGTGAACACAATTCACCGTCCCATCTGCCGTTGCCAGCTAAAACTCTATAGTTCAAAGAAGAAGCCGTATCTAAACATGATCTAGAAGTGCAGACGTCTTCTCTGGGCCAAGGCTCATTTAAAATGGACTGTGGCAAAGTGGAAAACTGTTCTGTGGTCAGACGAATCAAAATTTGAAGTTCTTTATGGAAATCAGGGACGCGGTGTCATTCGGACTAAAGAGGATAAGGACGACCCAAGTTGTTATCAGCGCTCTGTTCAGAAGCCTGCATCTCTGATGGTATGGGGTTGCATTAGTGCGTGTGGCATGGGAAGCTTACACATCTGAAAAGACACCATCAATGCTGAAAGGTATATCCAGGTTCTAGAGCAACATATGCTCCCATCCAGACAACGTCTCTTTCAGGGAAGACCTTGCATTTTCCAACATGACAATGCCAAACCACATACTGCATCAATTACAGCATCATGGCTGCGTAGAAGAAGGGTCTGGGTACTGAACTGGCCAGCCTGCAGTCCAGATCTTTCACCCATAGAAAACATTTGGTGCATCATAAAACAAAAGATACGACAAAAAAGACCTAAGACAGTTGAGCAACTAGAATCCTACATTAGACAAGAATGGGTTAACATTCCTATCCCTAAACTTGAGCAACTTGTCTCCTCAGTCCCCAGACGTTTACAGACTATTGTAAAGAGAAAAGGGGATGTCTCACAGTGGTAAACATGGCCTTGTCCCAACTTTTTTGAGATGTGTTGTTGTCATGAAATTTAAAATCACCTAATTTTTCTCTTTAAATGATCCATTTTCTCAGTTTAAACATTTGATATGTCCTCTATGTTCTATTCTGAATAAAATATGGAATTTTGAAACTTCCACATCATTGCATTCCATTTTTATTTACAATTTGTACTTTGTCCCAACTTTTTTGGAATCGGGGTTGTACACTGAGGAGGAAAATGCCATGGTAGTTATTGCAATTACTGTGATTTCCCTCCCTTGTTCTTGTATAGGGTGATGATGTTGGCATCACACATGTCTTGAGGGACATAGCCTTTCACCCAGCAGAGGCACAGGAGCTCATGCAGATGCTGCATGATTACAGGCTTCCTGCTCTTCAAGACCTCTGGTGGGATGCCGTCTTTTCCAGGAGCCTTTCCACAAGTGAGGCAGTCAATGGCTTTACTGATCTCTTCCATGGTAGGCAGGTTGTCTAGCTCCTCCTTAACGGGGAGATTGGGTAGGGCTTCCAGGGCAGTGTCAGTCACCACATTCTGGGTTGCATACAGCTCTAGGTAGTGTTCCACTCAGGATTCTAGCTGCTTGCTCTGATCAGTGGTGACTTCCCCTGCCTTGGTCTTACAGTGGTGCTTGAAAGTTTGTGAACCCTTTAGAATTTTCTATATTTCTGCATAAATATGACCTAAAACATCATCAGATTTTCACACAAGTCCTAAAAGTAGATAAAGAGAACCCAGTTAAACAAATGAGACAAAAATATTATACTTGCTCATTTATTTATTGAGGAAAATGATCCAATATTACATATCTGTGAGTGGCAAAAGTATGTGAACCTCTAGGATTAGCAGTTAATTTGAAGGTGAAATTAGAGTCAGGTGTTTTCAATCAATGGGATGACAATCAGATGTGAGTGGGCACCCTGTTTTATTTAAAGAACAGGGATCTATCAAAGTCTGATCTTCACAACACATGTTTGCGGAAGTGTATCATGGCACGAAAAAAGGAGATTTCTGAGGACCTCAGAAAAAGCGTTGTTGATGCTCATCAGGCTGGAAAAGGTTACAAAACCATGTCTAAAGAGTTTGGACTCCACCAAGCCACAGTTATACAGATTGTGTACAAATGGAGGAAATTTAAGACCATTGTTACCCTCCCCAGGAGTGGTTGACCAACAAAGATCACTCCAAAAGCAAGGCATGTAATAGTCAGCGAGGTCACAAAGGACTCCAGTGGGGCATCGTGGCTCAGGTGGATAAGGCGCCATACTATAAATCCGGGGACCTGGGTTCGATTCCGGCCCGAGGTCATTTCCCGATCCCTCCCCGTCTCTCTCTCCTGGTCATTTCCTGTCTCTACATTGTCCTATCCAATAATAAAGGTGAAAAAGCCCCCCTAAAAATCTTTAAAAAAACAAGGACTCCAGGGTAACTTCTAAGCAACTGAAGGCCTCTCTCACATTGTCACATTCATGAGTCAACCATTAGTAGAGCAGATAAGCAGATGAATCGTGCACAAGATGATAAAAGCATGAAACTTTCAGGGTTTGTTCTTGAGGGCATAAAAATTAATTTAAGATCTGGAGGCGCTCTCAGTTTGACCTTGGAGGTCAATTAGAGGTCATCAATAGGACATTTCTATGCATGAGAGCTGAAATGGGTGTGTTTTGGGGAGCAATTTTGCTAAAAATGTACAGTAAGTATAAATATGCATGTATTAAGGCATAATCAAGTAAATAAACATAAATAGATATACACCCATAGAGGTAAATGAATGAAATAAGCAAAAAACGTAATGATAATAACGTAAAATTGGGAAATGGCAGATGAATTGTAACTGATAGATACCCAGGTAAACTTCATAAATTTAATCATTACTTTTATCATTTATTTTTATATATATATATATATATATGTGCCAGATCACAGAATCCAGGGACACATGTCTGCCCGGGGGCATTTTGAGTTATTGACAGATTCAGAAAGTACAGTTTCTAAGCTTTCCAATGATACCTTCCATGTGGAGATCTGACAATATTTGAAGAATGTGTGGCCTTTTGAAAGTGTATACTTCTTAAAACAGAAAAGGGAGAAAATCGCCCTCAAAGTTTTCCATCTCAGCTACTCTGGGTGTAGGGCGGGCACATAATGGTGCTCATTTGCATGACATTAAGGAAAGCCCTACCCCCTACTAGCTAGCACGATACTACTTTCATGTAAACAAAGACGTCAATTTTCCTTCCATGCAAAGTATGCCCAACACAATTATGAAGTACAAAAATAAGTCCTAAAGTATACTTTAACATTTTGTGGTTGAAAAATTACTCACACCGTAAGAAAGAAAGATAGCACGATGATGACACAACTAACACAACACTAGTTTCATGTAAAGCCTCGGTCACAACCGGCCGTATGTGCTCCTACAGCCGGTCTACATGCAAAAAATGCAAGAAACACACGGAGAGCGCGCATGAAACGCACTAGAGCGCCCGTGTGAAAAGCACGAGAGCGCGCATGTGATGTGCTGATTTTCGAGCCGCAGACCAGCCGCAGAGGTTCTTTGTCATGTCAAACAAACTCTACGGGCGCTTACATTTTTTTCAGGTTGCAAGACAAACTTACGGCCAACACGCGTCTTTCTCTGTGAACAAAAAAAAAAAACGCAGCGATTTGGGAAACGCCAAAAATCACACGGCCAAAAAATCGTACGTCCGGTTGTGACCTAGGCTTAACCAAACCACAACACTCTCCGTTACATGCAAAAATAACCACACAGCCTTAGATTAATAAACTTACCCCATCAGAAAGAGAAACGGCGCCTTGCACACACCAATGCCTCCGATGGAATGTAATCCTAGAACGGTCCGTGTATCATCCAAGTATTCCATTCAATCTGGAAAACGAGGTTGCGGGTTTTTTTGCTAGAAATTGTTATCCCCGATGTAAATACTGTGTGTCTGTTTGCTTCGCGGTCAGCTCCTCTGCGCTCTGTTTAGTAACTCATGCCATAATGAAATCACACGCCTGTATGCAGCTAAGTAGCCATGCGCTCAGCTTGGATCATACAGCTGATTCACGGAAAAAAAAAAAGACTTAAATCATCAAGTGAATGGCCCATATGGTAATTTACCCACACCCCCGAGCAGGCTACAGTCCTGACAAAAACGAGACAATTTGCAACAAAAAATGTATGCTTTTCCAACAAAACAATCTATTATCTGAAATACTGATTGCATTCTTCAAGATCTCAACTTGCACATGATGGAAAAAAACAAAAATCACAAATTTCGAAAAAAAAGCTTCTTTTGCGATTATCTCGGATTCGTTTCGGCCAACATGTGTCCCTGGATTCGGTGAGGGGTCACATATATATTCAAATCATGACTTAAACTTTCATTGTCATGCTATGTTTATTCCCTCGAATCCTCCCACTCATATCCATGTTCCATGTGCAAGCTGTTATTTTCCCGCACTTCTGTTGGGCATAGTGAGCAAAAAGGGGTGTGGCCTGGCATGTTCCCACACTTGGGGTCCTAAAGTGTGTGTGCTTCTCTCACTCTCACACATTCTCTCTCGACTGTCTGACAGCAGAGCAGGAGCAATAGAAAGCAAAATCAGCACTACTGTGGTCTTGTGTTTAGTCATCTAATAATTTGTATAATTAACTATTTGTATTATATTTCTAACAAGTATTTACTACTTCACCCTTCCTATTAATTATTCCATTGCTTTCCTTTTTATTTACTTTGCTCATTTTGGTTTCTCTGTCTGTAACTGCAGATCTAGTTTTACTGTGGCGAAAACCGTCCTTCCACTGTGTACAGTCGCCTGTATTTAACAGGCGACTGCTTGATACACAGCTGGTTATCATGGCAAAACGCCATATGCTAGTCGATTTCACCACCCCTAAACAACCGAAATCTGAACAAAATTGGGATCTGTGTGCACTTTGTCAGTCAGACACTGGCAAGGCATTACAGTGTCCTGAAAACTCTACTACTAAGAACAAAAGAGGAATTGGGTATATTACACTGGCAAATGATCTCCTCCAATTCAAACAGCTTGGTATTTTCCCACACCAAATTGATCTAGACAAACTTGATGATGGAAGAGGCTTTTATGACACACTATCCACCAATACGGCAAAGTGGCACAAGTCTTGTCGGTTGCAATTCAATCAGAACAAAATCAAAAGGTTGAAAAAAGCAACGTGTGAGGACAAACCATCATTTGCTTCTTCTTCTTGTCGTACCCGATCAGCTGGCAGTAAACCAGTACAGGATGAGCAGCCCGTGTGTTTTTTTTGTAATGAGGCTGCTGGACCTGAAGGCCTACATGAGGCAGCAACAAAACAACTTGATGCCAAAGTTTGACAGTGTGCACAGCAGTTAGGGGACACTGTGCTGCTTGCTAAGTTATCTCCTGGTGACATGATAGCACTTGATGCAAAATACCACCTCATTTGGAAGTCATTTTACAATTACAAAGTATATACTGCTTGGCAATATGCTACAAAATCATAAAAGTTGTTGAAATTGACAAAACACATCATATATTTTAGAGTGACCATCTTAACCTTGACTTCTAAGTGTAATATCACTATAAATGGACCCTCATGACCTACAAAAATGGAAATCCACATGTAATTACAATTTTTGTCACACTTATATGATAAAATGCCCCAATTTTTAATCCTGTCCATTGAAATTGCACATAAGGGTCGATGACCTCTAAATGACCTCCAAGGTCAAACTGAGAGCGCCTCCAGATCTTAAATTAATTGTTATGCCCTGGAGAACAAACCCTGAAAGTTTCATGCTTTTATCATGTTGTGCACAATTCTTATGTTTATAGGGCCTTAACAGCTCTACTACATCAGGAGAACACTGAACAACAATTGTGCGCATGGCAGGGTTGCAAGGAAAAAGCCACTGCTCTCCAAAAAGAACATTGCTGCTCATCTGCAGTTTGCTGTAGATCACATGGACAAACCAGAAAGCTATTGGAAAAATGTTTTGTGGACGGATGAGACCAAAATAGAACTTTTTGGTTTCAATGAGAAGCGTTATGTTTGGAGAAAGGAAAACACTGCATTCCAGCATAAGAACCTTATTCCATCTGTGAAACATGGTGGTGGTAGTATCATGGTTTGGGCCTGTTTGCTGCATCTGGGCCAGGATGGCTTGCCATCATTGATGGAACAATGAATTCTGAATTGCGCCAGTGAATTCTAAAGGAAAATATCAGGACATCTGTCCATGAACTGAATCTCAAGAGAAGGTGGGTCATGCAGCAAGACAACGACCCTAAGCACACAAGTCATTCTACCAAAGAATGGTTAAAATAGAATAGAGTTAATGCTTTGGAATGGCCAAGTCAAAGTCCTGACCTTAATCCAATCGAAACGTCGAAGGACCTGAAGTGAGCAGTTCATGTGAGGAAACCCACCAACATCCCAGATTTGAAGCTGTTCTGTACGGAGGAATTGGCTAAAATTCCTCCAAGCCGCTGTGTAGGACTGATCAACAGTTACCGGAAATGTTTATTTGCAGTTATTGCTGCACAAGGGGGTCACACCAGATACTGAAAGCAAAGGTTCACATACTCTTGCCACTCACAGATATGTAATATTGGATCATTTTCCTCAATAAATAAATGACCAAGCAGTATATTTTTGTCTCATTTGTTTAACTGGGTTCTCTTTATCTACTTTTAGGACTTGTGTTAAAATCGGATGATGTTTTAGGTCATATTATGCAGAAATATAGAAAAATCTAAATGGTTCACAAACTTTCAAGCACCACTGTAAATGGTGCAGTCTTGGTTGGTGTGGGACCTGTGGCAGTTTTGATGTCATTGTACTTACCTCTAGTGTCCCCACTGTCTTTGGTTGTCTGGATCCTGCTGGACAGGTTCAGCCAGTAGCCGTTGGCAAACTGGCAGGCTGTCTGATGGGCCTTGTTTCGTGCAGCTTGAAGGGCATCACATGTACTGGAGCTGGGGTTCTGCTTGTAAGCCAGCAGTGTATTCCTTTTGGCTTCTGTGACTGGCTGCATCTCCATCCAGTGTGCTTTGTACCAGTCTGTGTTCCTGCGCTCCTTTCCAAATGCAGTTACTGCTGAGGAGTAGATGGTGTCACAAATTTGAGACCACTTAGTGTCAATGTCACTGTCACTGGTGGTAGAAGCCTCCATTTTTCCTCTGAAGGTCTCTGCAAAGGCCTGAGATCTAACAGGGTCATTTGCACAGTAGGTGTTGATGTGTGGGAGGCCTTTGGTTTTGCCATGGTGTATCTTCTTTGGCATCAGCCTCACTCTGCTGCCAATGAGGGAGTGGTCTGTGTTGCAGTCAGCACTGTGGTAACTTCAAGTGTTGAGGACACTACTCAGGCCTGAAAGCCTGGTGATGACTAGGTCAAGTTGGTGCCAGTGGTGAGACCAGGGCTGTCTCCAGGAGACTTTGTGGAGTTCCTTGCACTTGAAGTATGTGTTGGTGATGCACAGACTATGATAGTAACATAGTTCTAGCAGCCTCTGTCCATTTTCATTTACACTGCCGATGCCATGGTGACCTAGGCAGGAGGGCCATCAAAATCAGCTCCATCTCTAGCATTGAAATCTCCCAAAAGGTACAGACTTTCAGTGCTGGGAATCCTGGATATTACCTCATCCAGTGCTGATCTTTTGCTTCTGGAGTGGAGCAAAGGGTTGGCGCATAGACACTGAGGATGTTGATTATGACAAATGACATTCGGAGGGTGAGGATTCTCTCTGTCCCGCCTGTTGGTGTTTCAATCACTGCAATGAGCGAGTTCTTCACAGTAAAGCTGACACCATACTGCCTTGGATAGTCTTGTGACAGACCCTGCCAAAAGAAGGTGTAGTTGGACTCTCTGATGGAGCCACTATCAGCCAGGCGGGTCTCCTGTAGACAAGCGATGGCAATGTTCAGTCTAGCCAGCTCCTTGTTGATAACTGCTGTCTTGCGTGTGTTGTCAATCTGTTGAAGATTGTCGTTGAGTCCGGGGAACATGGTCTGGATGTTCCAGCTTACTAACCAAAGAGCTGGAGTCTTCATATTCTTTTTTTACTTCTGCCAGGTGCAGTATGTGCAGTTTGTTTGTCTAGGTGGGGATGACCTCGTAAGCCCCACACACCCAGTGGGGCAGGCAAGCTATGGTAGGACAGCACCTAACTGGCTGGGGGCTGCCCAGGTTGAGGCGGACGGTAGCTGTCCAGTGAGACGCAATGATCTCTCCCACCGTCAGAAGTGACCCCAAGTGATCCTTCCTATGCCAATCAGATGTCGCTTTTCACCGGTAACTGCCATTTCCTGTGTTGTGTCGATATCTTACGACAACACTGGAGTGACCTCACCAGGGTGCTACGAGCCTGGGCTGGATATATGGAGATCTTGAGCTGCCCAAACATCAGGATCCCCCTCTCAGTGTAGCTGGTAGAATCCAGAGGAATGGTTAGACCAATACAGTTTGGTGCCAGCGCAGCTGCAGGAGTTGCCGGGAGGTGATACTGTACATCATCGTATGGCCTACGGGGCTCCACTCTGGATTTGTCCTCAGGTTTTACTCCCCAAGCCTTTCCCGTGAACAGGTATGCCACAAAGCAGCGGAGGTTTGAAATCGGAGTTTACCTTCTCCTAGGTGAACTGCCTTCCTGGGCTGACAAGTTCCACCTACCCAAAGCAACTGGTTTTTAGGTGCCAGGTACCCACCTTTGCCCCTTCTCCTGTCAGCATAAGCAGTTCTGCTGGACTTAGAAACTAAGCCACACAAGCAGGCCAAGAGCTGGACTTTGTTGTCAGAGGCTATTTGAGACACATGCCATGGTGTGAGCATTTTTATAGGCAGTGGGAGCTTATCCCCACTGTCACCCCCAGGCTATAACAACCTTCGAACCAAGATAGGGGTGATGTGGTCACATTTTCTACTTCTAGTAAGGACTTTTGCTGCTGCATTTTGAACTAACTGGAGCTTGTTTATGCACTTATTGGAACATCCAGACAGGAAGGCATTACAATAATCCAACCTAGAGGTAACAAAGGTATGAACTAGTTTTTTCTGCATCATGTAGTGACATTATATTTCTTATCTTAGCAATATTTCTGAGATGAAAGAAAGCTATCCAGGTAATGTTATTGATATGAGTTTCAAATGAAAGACTGGAGTCAATGATGACCCCGAGGTCTTTTACTGCTGCATGGGAAGAAAAAGAAAGGCCATCCAGAGTTACTGTGTAATCAGAAAACGTACTTCTAGATGCATGTGGTCCTAGTACAAGTACTTCTGTCTTGTCAGAATTAAGCAGAAGGAAGTTAACAAGCACCCAGTGTCTAATGTCCTTTACAAATTCCTCAATTCTATGAAGCTGGTGTCTCTCATCTGGTTTTGCAGAAACATACAACTGTGTGTCATCAGCATAACAGTGGGAACTAATACCATGCTTACAAATAATATCACTCAGAGGTAACAAATATACAGAAAAAAACGGTGGGTCTTAGACAGAACCTTCTGGAACACCAAACTTTACCTCAGTATGTCTAGAAAAATCACGATTTAAATCAACATACTGATAGCAATCAGTTAAATAAGAGCTGAGCCAGGAGAGGATCGTTCCCTTAACTCGTCTGTCCAGGAGAATGGAATGATCAATGGTGTCAAATGCTGCACCAAGGTCAAGCAATACAAGCAGGGAGACACAGCCCTGATCAGATGCCAACAGTAGGTCATTTACTACTTTAACCAGTGCTGTCTCTGTGCTATGATGAGGTCTAAATCCTGATTGATACATTTCATGGATGTTATTCCTCTGTAAATATGAGCATAACTGCTGTGCCACAGCTTTTTCTAGGGTCTTGGAGATAAAGGGGAGGTTTGATATTGGCTGATAATTGGACAGCTAATGGGGTTGAGGTCAGTTTTTTAATCAGGGGTTTGATAACTGCTAGTTTAAAGGATTTGGGTACATAGCCAATTCTAAGAGAAGAATTTATTATTTTTAGAAGCGGTTCAATTACTTCAGGTATTATCTGCTTAAAGAGTCATGTAGGTAAGGGATCTAGTACTCAAGTTGACAATTTTGATGTGGAGATTAATGAAATTAGTTTGATTTCTCTAAGGGGAGTAAAATGCACTGCAGGTGTGCATGTGTCTATGGTGGTCTTTTCCTGGTTAATTTTGCTATAGTATTAAATAGGAATCTAGGATTATTTTTGTTATCTTCTATTAGGGTGGTGAGATATGTTGATCTTGCAGCACAAAGAGCTTTTTTTTATACGTCAGGAAGCTCTCCTTCCACGCTAATTTGAACACTACCAATTTTGTTTGCCATTTACATTCCAATTTTCGAGTGGTCTGTTTTAAAGTGTGAGTGTAATCGTTATGGACCCTTTTCACGTGACGTCACGACAAACGCGGCCGCCATTTTGGACGTGTACTACCAGTAGTTTACCACAGCCAACATTGAGGAACGGCAGCAAAGAACGTGTTTATTTTCAGCAAGACTTCCATCATGCCACTATATTGTTGTGCACCTGGATGTAGTAACCATCAACAAACAAGGCAAGGGTTATCATTTTATCGGATCCCGGTAGATGCTGACCGACAGAGAAGATGGATAGCGGCATACCAACGCTTGTGTAGTGACCACTTTGTTGGAGGTAAGACGAATAAAATTAGCCAGAAAAGGCATTACATTGCTGTTAACATTCTGTGGCGGCGAGTATGTAACCAAATAGGCTAAAATAACCCATTGTAACCTCTTTGTTCTTCTGTAGTAGCTATTAGTTAGCGTTGTGTTCCTTTGCTGTTGGTAGAATGTAGGACAGATCAGAGGCAGTGTCCTACAAACAGCGCTTAATTTGAGGGGGAGCAAGCCGGAGCACGCTCCGGAACCTCGGGCGTTGGCTCCGGCAGCTATTTACACTGGATCCGGTGATCCGACACCTCTTTTGACTATGTAACAAAAAAAAAAAATAATAATAATAATTAAATTAAAAAATGCAAGTTTATTTAGTGTTAATGTCTGATTTTGATATCTGTCTTGTTGGTGATTTCTCTCATGAAACGACATCCACAAAATATCTGCAGATGAACTTAATTTGCAGTGTTATTACAAAACATGCCCAGAAGCGCTGCGCAGCACCACGCCCCCCTCCCCTCTCCTCTCCTCTTTTTTTCCGCACCGGAGCCGCTCATCCTCTGCGCTCCGGGACCTCCCACTTTACAAATTAAGCACTGCCTACAAATAAGTGTTCAAAATAAGAGGAACATGTATTTGTCTCTTAAATCCAGGCCGTTCCCTGTAATCTATCACAACGGTTGGAGAAAGTAATGGCAACTAGTGAGTGCACAAACCGTAGAAGGTAAACTGTACACAGCGCCAGGGCAGTGTGATGGTATGTCTACTTTTAGATTGTGTTAGCTTATCAATGAACACACTCGTCACTCGACGAGTTTCACATCTTTACAACGGATACTTAAATGTGTGTTAGATATTATTGTTGCAGTCTAAGCAGTCATTGTAGCAGCTAGATGAGCGAGAACCGAAAGGGTCTGTGCCATAAACCGTTATTTCTGTACGGCGTTGCTAATGTGTCGTTACTGTTGTTATTTCTCCCTCTGCTCGCCCTGTAAATGCCCTACGTTGCTGGATAGCGAAGGTATTTTCTGCATCTTGCTCCTTTTTCTTGTATGTTCTCCGTTTGTCGCCTTCCTCGCATTCAAACCAATTCGAGCCGAAGTCCGCTACATGTCCAAAATGGTGGTCGCGTTTACGAAGGTCACGTGACTGAAAAGGGTCTATACCAGTGTGCTAATTTTTTCTCTCTAATCATTTTCCTTTTAAGTGGAGCTACGCTATCTAAAGTGTAGCGGAACATTGACCTCTAAGTATTCAGTTGCCTGATCAAGTTCTACAGTGGCTGACAGTGATCCAGTCAAAGTAGATAACTCTGGGAGATTATTTATAAAACTCTGTGCAGTGAATATAAGTTTAATACAGTAGCGTGGTGAGGTGCATATATTATTGCTCAGACATATTTTGAATAAGATGAGATAATGGTCTGAGATAACTTCAGACTGTGGAAGTATGACTATATGTCCTACATTTAACCCGAATGTTAGTATTAGATTGAGAGTGTGACCACCATTATGGGTAGGTCCTATGACCTTCTGATTAACTCCTACTGAATCTAAAATGGCCATGAACGCTGTTTGCAAAGGGTCTTCTGATTATCAAGTGAATATTAAAATCTCCAACAACTAAAGCTTTGTCTAAGGACATGATCAAGTCTGAAATGAAATCCGCAAATTTAGAAAGAAACTCAGAATATGGCCCCCAGGGGCCTGTAAATAATAATAACGGAATTGACTGGGTAGACTTATTTTCCGAGATGACATACATTATATTTGTATGAAGAACTTCAATTCAAATTTATAACCAGGTTTTTGTGTAACACCTAGATAATCATTATAAATAACTGCGGCGATGCCTCCTCTGCCAGTGAGATGAGGCTGGTGTATATAACTGTATCCAGGAGGACTGGCTTCATTCAATGCTTTATATTCATTTGGCTTAATCCATGTTTCTGTTAAACACAGTACAATCAACTCTTGATCAGTAATAAGTTCATTAACAACTACAAAAGCACTCGGACCTCCGCCAAGAATTCTTTAAAAAATTCCGGGATCCAGACGGTGATCCGGATCACCGCCAAAATTTAATGGATTGTTACTTGTGCCCAGTCACACTTCTGGAAAAAAATTTCAGAGCAATCCGTTCATAACTTTTTTCCGTAATGTTGCTAAGAGACAAACCAACCAACAAACAAACCAATGCTACTGAAAACATAACCTCCTTGGCGGAGGCAATTAGTGCTTAAGAGGTAAAAGATCTAATATTTAATAGTCCTACCTTTAGATCAAAGGTGCTGGCAGTGGCTGTACAGTCAGTATGATCTAATTTTATATTGATTAGGTTACTAGAACAGGCGGCACGGTGGTGTAGTGGTTAGCGCTGTCACCTCACAGCAAGAAGGTCTGGGTTCGAGCCCCGTGGCCGACGAGGGCCTTTCTGTGTGGAGTTTGCATGTTCTCCCCATGTCCACGTGGGTTTCCTCCAGGTGCTCTGGTTTCCCCCACAGTCCAAAGACATGCAGGTTAGGTTAACTGGTGACTCTAAATTGACCGTAGGTGTGAGTGTGAATGGTTGTCTGTGTCAGCCCTTTGATGATCTGGCAACTTGTCCAGGGTGTACCTTGCCTTTCGCCTGTAGTCAGCTGGGATAGGCTCCAGTTTGCCTGCGACCCTGTAAAACAGGATAAAGCAGCTAGAGATAATGAGATGAGGTTAGGTTACTAGAACAAACTCTCTGAGTATTTCTACTTTTTTGTTTAGCTCGGGGAACAGACACAGTCTCAATGTAGTGGAACCTGATTGATGATTCTGTGCAGCTAGCAGACAGTCAGTTTAGCCTGTTCATCTGCTCCCTGGCCTTGGCTCTGGATTGTCAGAAGTTAACAAGGCCTATTCTGAGACTATGAGCTATGCTGCAAGAAATGAAAGCAGCACCTTCCTGCATGGGATGGATACCGTCCCACCCTAACAGGCCAGCAGTGCCCTCAAAATTAGTCCAGTTATCTACAAAGCCCACACTGTTTTCAGAGCACTACCTGGACAACCAGCAATTCATCAACCATAACCTGCTGTAAACTACATCGCCATACCGCATTGGGATGGGGCCAGAGCATACTACAGCATTGGACATTGCCTTCTCTAATTTACATACCTCTACAAAGTTACTCTTAGTAACCTCAGACTGACGAAGGCATATATCATTAGCTCCTACATAGATAACTATCTTTGAGAACCTGTGCTTGCCTAGGACCCGAAGATTACCTGCTATGTCCGGTGCCCTGGTTCCCGGTATACACCTGACTAAAGCTGCTGGTGCCCCTAAATGCTGAGCTAATTTCACGTGCTGTATGGTAGTCTCCTATAACCAGAGCTCTTTCAGGTATCTCAGCGGGTGCATCACTGAGGAGAGTGAACCTGTTTGGCACATGAAGCGGAGAGGAGTGGTGCTCCTGTGGGTGAGCCTGAGCGGTAGCTTTGACGCTACATTTATGCCACCGAGTCATCACCCATTTGCCCCACTGTGAGGACTCTAATGCCGGAGTTGGGGGATTGCTAACTCCACCTAGGGCATCCAGACTTTCCCTTGCAGAAACTACACTGTTCTCATTCTCACTAACCTTCTCTAAAGTCTGGATATGCACCTCTAAAGCTGCAACCTTCTCCATCAGAGAACTAACTAATCTGCACTTATCACAAGTAAAGCTATCATTAGTGACAGAGGAAGAATGACTAAACATCCTACACTCAGCACACTGAACAAGCTGAAGGTGTGCCATGATGAATACATTAATCAAAGCACTGTTGATATTAAAACCAGTCCAATGTGGATGGCCTCCACTTGCAGTCTTTGCGTGGGAGGAAAAAGCTTCCTCTCTTGGCGTTCTTCCAAAAAAAAAATTTAAATACAGGAATGCAGACTTAAGCACACAGTGAAATTTAACTTCTGCATTTAACCCATCTGAAGTAGTGAACATGCACACACACAAGTGAGCAATGAGCACACACATATACTCAGAGCAGTGGGGAGCTATGCTACAGTGCCCGAGGAGCAGTTGTGGGTTAGGTGCCCTTGCTCAAAGGCATTTCAGCTCAACCTCAGGCCATGGCTGCCCCATGTGAACCTAACCTAACTGCATGTCTTTGAACTGTGCGGGAAACCAGAGCACCTGGAGGAAACCCACACAGACACAGGGAGAACATGCAAACTTCACACAGAAAGAGGCCCCCATCGGCCACTGGGCTCGAACCCAGAACCTTCTTCCTGTGAGGCAACAGTGCTAACCACCACACTGCCGTGTATCATAATACATGGTGTATTGTATAATAATAATAATAAATTTGTGTGTTTTGGCATATTTTCCATGGTTTTCTGTTGTAATGATTCATCATTTAGATTTATCAGCATATAATTTCTTCCCAGCAGTTTGCAAGCTGTAATACATAAGTTCCTGATTAAATGGGTTACAAATATGAGGTGACACAGAGGCCAAACTCCATCATCCATCAACATAGGAAAAATAAAAGAACACACAAACCAAATGAGGGAGAAGTATGTTGACCTTCATAAATCAGGGAATGGTTATTAAAAAAATAGCTACTCACCTGAAATGCCCATTTCTACTGTTAAGGCAATAATTAAAAAAAAAAAGTGGACACCAATTGAAACTGTTACAAACTTGCCTGGAAAAGGACCCAAGTGTATTTTGCCCCAGGTAGGGTGAGGAGGATGGTAAGAGAGGCAAAAAAATCCTCAAGGATCACTGTTGGTGAATGTGATAATTCTCTGTGTGTACTGGAACACTGAAGCACGTGAACAGGTGGGTCTATGCATTAACAGACACTTTTTTTAAAATGCTTTTAATTATCAGTTTTCAGTGGTGAAACAAGTATGTGCGCGCACACACAACTTCAACTGCCTCCTCTCCACTCTCTTTCCCCTTATAAGCCCTCAGCCATCACTGAAATACACACATGCACGCACGCACACACACACGCACGCGCACACACACACACACACACACACACACACACACACACACAAAACATCAATCAGACACAAGTGTGATCATTTTGCCACTCACTCATTTTGCCTGGCCTTGCTCTCCATTCACAAATCAATGCTTGACCACACCCCTGCCTCAACATACCCCCACCACCCGACTTAGGTTGAGGAGCCATAAGGCATACAACTGACACCCCTTCTCCCACAGGAAAGGTAGTCTGCCACCACCATCTGAGCCCCCGGCCTATGGACCACCTCAAACTTTAAGCGCTGCAGACTTAGATACCAACAAATGATCTACATGTTGGCATCCTTCATGCAGTGAAGCCACTGAAGTGAGGCATGATCTGAGCAGAGGGTGAAAGGGCTTCCCAGTAGGTAGTACTGGAGGGTGAGGAACACCCACTTGATGGCCAGACACTCCTTCTCAATGGTGCTGTACTTATGCCGCTTTTCCACTACCAATGCGGCTGAGTTGGGCTGAGCCGTGCCATGCTGAGTTGGGCTGAGTCGAGCTGAGTGGGGCTGTTGGAGTTGCATTTCGACTACAACCGCGCTGAACCGTGCTGGCTGGAAGTGGGTGGACACATTGGGTGGAGTTAGCGAAAGTGGGTGGACGTCACGTGATGTCGTTAGGCGGCGCAAACAGTGACATCAGTGATCTTTTAAGCGGTAGTCTCACGACCCGGATAGTAAACAATAAACATGGAGTCGTTAGTGTTGCTGGTCTTGGTGCTGTGGCTTGTTGTCACTGACAATGCCAACAGATACTGGCAAGAGCGTATAGATGAGGCGAGGTGCATAAGGCTTCAGAAATTCTCGTAATTTGTAATTCTTCTTCTTCCGGGTTTACGGTGTTTACAGATCCCAGCGTGCTCGCGGGGCGTGTGTGGGCATGTGAGGACACTCCTCCTCACCAATCAGTGCACAGGGGAGTGTCTGCTCATGCCCCTAGCCCCACTCGGCTCGGTTTGGCTCGCTTCAGCCCCACTCCAAAACCGTGCGAGTTTTGGGTGCTAAGCAGGGCTGAAGCAAGCTGAGTCGTGCTGCTCTAAGGTAGTCGAAATGCGAGCCATGTTGGGCTGAAGTGAGCTGAAGCGAGCTGAAGTGAGCTGAAAAAGGGTAGTGGAAAAGGGCCATTAGTCTCTTACACGGAGAGCTTGCAGCTTATGCACAGCACTAGGTGTTCCTCCCCCTCCACTATCTGGGACAAAATAGGCCCCAGCCCTCTGTCTGACATGTCAGTCTGCAAAACAAAAGGGAGAGCAAAGTCAGGTGAGTGTAACAGTGGCACCACGCAGTGCAGCCTTTACCTGGGTGAAAGCCTGTTAGTATGACTCCGTCCACTGGACGGGACCTGGTGCTCCCTTTTCAGTGAGATCAGTCAGCAGGTTGGTGACATCCAAAAAGTTAGACACAAACCTATGATAAAAGCCCTTTATTCACAGATTGTATTGCAAATACATTATCAACAAAATACTGCTCACCTCCTTTTGTTTCAATTGGGAGGGGGTTGAGGTAGGGTTGCCTAATCCTGAGGCTGCATCTGTGCATGTTGAGGGCAGACTTCATTCGTGAACAAGCTAGTTATTAGCAGGCATTTTAGCCTAGCTGACGAACTATCTGTATAGTAGACCTTCAAATTCACTGAGCTCTTTGCAGACCAAAATTACATTCATTATTCATCTCATTTTCAGTGGCAATAAAGGTAACCTATGAAATATTTAAGTAAAAACGACACTGCATTGTAACTTAAGTTGTTAGCTTGATCATCCAAGCATGGTTAAGCCACAGTAATAATCTTCTGTAGCATTAACGTTAGCATGTTAGGTTAATAGCCACCAAAGGTCAGTGAATGAATGTATAGTAGGGTGCATCAGTTGCCCCCTAAAAATGAAAAGTTCCTCCGATCATGATGCATTTTTGTTTTTATATTCCTTTTGGTAAGAAAACACACTGGGTGAAATATTTTGACAAAATTCAAAAGTTTAATGGTGGCACCAGGAGCTCAAAGTTATGGAAAAAGCTGCTATTTTATGACTTTTATGACAAAATTTCAATCATTTTTCATGAAACATTATGGCACCTTATAGAGTATACCAAACATCTTAGATACACATTTTTAGTACATATTCTAAATATATTATCAAGCACAGTTTGAGTTTTAGCCGTTCATCGAATCATGGTTCAACTACTTTTAAACAATACAAATGTATTATGAATCATATTAATGCTTCTCAATCCCTTGCAAAGGTTCTTAACATGATCTCTGGGTCACAAGAAATCAATAAATGGAGTCCAACATTATGATTCAACCCTTACGCAAAAACATAAAATAAGCATTTTTTGGCAAAAAATGAACCTCATGGTGCCACCATTAGACTTTTGAATATGGTCAAAAAATTTTACAGGATGTCTTTATTGGTGAAAAGGAACACCCCAAAAAAATGCATCAGATTTTATGAAAGTGAGGGCAACTGATGCACCCTAATGTATAGGCTACCTTTCTTCGGAAAAAAAAAAAAAAACTGGGTGACTAACTGTCTGTCCTTTTTTCTCTCTCTCTGCTTTCTGCTACCTCTCTTTTTACATTTCTGGTAACCCGACTTCTTCATGATGGTGTCAATCTACTGGTGATTCACCATCAATTCTGTTTCTACTGTGCACAACTAACATAAGTGCTGGATTGGAAAGCAACAAACCTAACGCTGGGTCACGCCCTGGCTCTGCCTATGCAAGACTGTACTACATAATGGATAGGGAGAGGGGTGAAATATAGTTGCACATGTGTTTTTGTTGAAAATAATTATTTTTTGATGAGGGATTTGTTTTTCTCTGAATAAATGGATTTCAGTTAAACATTGGGTTTTTCTAATTTTCATTTCAGTGTGAAATGAAGCTACTTCACCAAAACGTGTTTTTTTTTTTTTTTATCCTTTTTACTAATTTTGTACAAGGCATACGAATAATCATGGCGGGCACTGTAGTAACTCAAATAATCACTCCTTACAACCATGGTGAGCAAAAAAGCATCTCAGCAGGCAAAAAAACTCAAATATTGAGGTGGACAGGCTACAACAGCAGAAGACCATATTGAGTTCCACTCCTGTCAGCCAAGAACAGGAATCTGAGGCTATCATGGTCACACACTTATCAAAACCAGACAGTTGACAATCTTCAACTGTCTAGTTTCGATGAAACTTCCGAGAATCCTTTTCCATTCTGAAGTTTGATCTAAACATTAACTGATGCCCTTGACCTGTAGCTGTATGATTTTTTTCATTGTGCTGCTGCCACATGATTGAATGATTGGATAATTGCGTTAATGAGCAGGTGTACACATCTTTAGTAAAGTGGATAGTGAGTGCATGCATGTGTGTTAATTAATTAATTGACTAAGTAATCAATTGTTTTATTGATTGACTAAGTGATTGATTGATTGATTGATTGATTGAGTAACCAATAAATTAGTCAAGTGACCAATTAATTAATTAATTAATTAATTAATTAATTAATTGGTTAATTTGAATGGGCCATATTAAGTAATAGACCACATAACCTACACTACTATTCAAAAGTTTGGGATCACCCAGACAATTTTGTGTTTTCCATGAAAAGTCACACTTTTATTTACCACTATAAGTTGTAAAATGAATAGAAAATATAGTCAAGACATTTTTCTGGCCAGTTTGAGCACTTAATCGACCCCACAAATGTGATGCTCCAGAAACTCAATCTGCTCAAAGGAAGGTCAGTTTTATAGCTTCTCTAAAAAGCTAAACTGTTTTCAGCTGTGCTAACATGATTGTACAAGGGTTTTCTAATCATCCATTAACCTTCTGAGGCAATGAGCAAACACATTGTACCATTAGAACACTGGAGTGATACGGTAGTTGCTGGAAATGGGCCTCTATACACCTATGTAGATATTGAACCAAAAACCAGACTGTAGCGCGTATCGAGTGTGGGTGGAGCACAGAGGACGGCAGGACAGCGTTTGGAGGCAGACAAGGTGATTTATTTTTATAACTTTTCAGTCTAATAATTTTATTCATTCACACACACACAAACACACACACACTCGTCTGGTCCCGGGTTGCGCTCCCCCTCCTCTCTCTCTGCCTCCTTAAATAGGGAGCGGTTACTGGGAAAAACACACACAAACAGGTTAATTATCCTCAGGTGTCACGATTCTGCCACTCACCTTCCCCAGCTCCACCCTCCTGTCACAGACCGGCGCTTGACCACGCCCCCGCTGCCACATACCCCCACCGCCCGACTCAGGCCGGGCGCTCGTCCGGCCCGCAGCCGACTCTCCCCCCCCCCCCCCGACGGGAGAGGAAGTCCGCCACGACCATCTGCGCCCCCGGCCTGTGGACCACCTTGAAGTTGAAGGGTTGGAGTGCCAGATACCAACGGGTGATCCGCGCATTGGCATCCTTCATGCGGTGGAGCCACTGGAGGGGTGCGTGGTCCGAACAGAGAGTGAAAGAGCGCCCCAGCAGGTAGTAACGGAGGGCGAGGACCGCCCACTTAATCGCCAGGCACTCTTTTTCAATTGTGCTGTAGCGCCCCTCACGCACTGACAGCTTCCGGCTGATGTACAGGACCGGGCGGTCCTCCCCCTCCACCTGCTGGGACAAAACGGCCCCCAGCCCTCTGTCCAACGCATCGGTCTGCAACACAAAAGGGAGAGAGAAGTCAGGGGAGTGTAAAAGTGGCCCCCCACACAGTGCAGCCTTTACCTCAGAGAAAGCCCGCTGGCACTGCTCCGTCCACTGGACCGGATCTGGCGCCCCCTTTTTAGTGAGGTCAGTCAGTGGGCTGGTGACGTCCGAATAATTAGGTATAAACCTACGATAGTAGCCAGCCAGCCCCAGGAACTGCCTCACCCCCTTTTTGGTCTTGGGCCTCGGGCAGGCCGCAATCGCTGCTGTCTTATTAATTTGGGGACGCACCTGCCCGTTGCCCAAGTGGAAGCCCCGATACCGTACTTCCACCCGCCCAATCGCACACTTCTTCGGGTTGGCAGTGAGTCCCGCCCGCCTCAGCGACCTAAGGATGGCCCTCAGGTGTTGTAGGTGCCGCTGCCAATCATTACTATAAATGATGATATCATCTAGGTAAGCGGCCGCATAGGTGGCGTGGGGCCGGAGGACCCGGTCCATCAGCCGCTGAAACGTAGCGGGCACCCCAAACAGCCCAAAAGGAAGTGTGACGAACTGGTGTAAGCCGAACGGTGTGGATAAGGCCGTTTTTTCCCGGGGTAATGGAGTCAAGGGGATCTGCCAATATCCCTTCGTCAAATCCAGTGTCGAGTAAAAGCGAGCCGTGCCTAGTCGATCGAGCAGCTCATCAATACGAGGCATTGGGTACGCGTCAAATTTAGACACCGCGTTGACTTTCCTATAGTCCACACAGAACCGGACCGAGCCGTCGGCCTTGGGAACCAAGACCACCGGGCTGCTCCAGTCACTGTGGGACTCCTCGACGATGCTCATTTCGAGCATGGCCTGAAGTTCTTCCCGAACCACCTTTTTTTTGTGTTCTGGTAACCTATAAGGATGGCTCCGCACTACCACCCCCGGGGGCGTCTCTGTGTGGTGTTCTATGAGGTTAGTGCGACCGGGCAGGGGCGAGAACACATCCGAAAACTCGGCCTGCAACTGGGCGACCTCCGTGAGTTGGGTCGGGGAGAGGTGGTCTCCACAGGGGACCGAAGAGGTACGTGATGCCAATGACCCTTTTTGGACCTCCGGCCCCAGCTCCGCCTTCTCCGGAACTACCGACACCAACGCCACGGGGACCTCCTCGTTCCAGCGTTTCAGTAGATTGAGGTGGTAGATCTGTAGCGCCCCCTCCCTGTCCGTTCGCCTAACCTCATAGTCGATGTCCCCGACTCGCCGTGTGACCTCAAAGGGTCCTTGCCACTTGGCGATTAATTTGGAGCTCGACGTGGGCAACAGGACGAGTACCTTATCTCCCGGAGTGAACTCTCTAAGGCGCGTGCCCTTGTTGTACAGGCGGGCTTGCCGTTCCTGGGCCTGCCGCAAATTCTCCTGAGTTAGGTGGGTGAGCGTGTGGAGTTTTGCGCGCAGATCCATAACGTACTGAATTTCGTTTTTGCTCAGTGAAGGTCCCTCCTCCCAATTTTCCCGCAGTACATCTAAGATGCCGCGTGGCTTACGCCCATATAATAATTCAAACGGGGAGAACCCCGTGGAGGCTTGGGGGACCTCTCGCACTGCAAACAACAAGGGTTCGAGCCACTTATCCCAGTTACGTGCGTCCTCACTTACGAATTTTTTGATAATATTCTTGAGGATGCGGTTGAACCGTTCAACTAAACCATCCGTCTGTGGGTGATAAATGCTGGTGCGGATCGGCTTAATACCCAGTAGCCCATACAGTTCGCTCAGTGTTCGTGACATAAACGAGGTGCCTTGGTCAGTCAGAATCTCTTTCGGGATTCCAACCCGGGAGATGACGTGGAAGAGGGCCTCCGCAATACTGCGTGCTGAGATATTGCGAAGAGGCACCGCTTCCGGGTATCGCGTTGCATAGTTCACCAGAACCAATATAAAGCGGTACCCTCGTGTTGACCGATCTAATGGCCCGACGAGATCCATCCCAATTCTTTCGAACGGGGTCTCGATTAATGGTAGAGGGCGCAAGGGCGCTTTTGGAATGGCAGCTGGATTTACTAATTGGCATTCGCGGCACGCCGTACACCACTTACGGACGTCGCCGCGAATCCCCGGCCAATAGAATCGGGCCATTATCCGGGCGAGTGTCTTATCCTGCCCGAGGTGTCCAGCCATGGGATTAAAGTGAGCCACCTGAAATACCAATTCCCGGCGGCTCTTTGGAATTAGCAATTGGGTGACTCGCTCTTTCGTCTGAGTGTCCTGCGTCACTCGGTATAACCTATCCTTCAAAATGGAAAAATAGGGAAAGGAGGGGGTGGCGCCCGGCTGGAGCGTCTGACCATCGATTACTCTCACTTGGTCAAACGCGTGTCGCAGAGTCTCGTCTCGCGATTGTTCCAGTGGGAAATCCGCGAGGGATTCCCCAATAGAAAGAGGAGGGGCCGGTGGCTCCTCACTCTGTCGCGGAGATGACGTAGACAGCTCTGCGACCGCAGCTCCAGCCAAAGCGACACCGGGACCCTCCCCTGTTAACCGGCAGGACCCACTCTTTATTAGGCGTGCCATTAAACCCCGAAATCCCGGCCAATCACTCCCCAAGATCAAAGAGTGGGTAAGGCGAGGATTAACCGCCGCCTTCACTATCGATTTCTCCCCTCTGAAATGTATGTGGACCGACACCAACGGGTAGCTGTGAATATCCCCGTGCACACACAACACCTTCACCCCTTGTGCTCCCCCCAATGCCTCGTCTTGCACCAGGCTTTGGCGGATCGAGGTCTGATTGCAACCTGAATCCACCAACGCCTGATATGTAGCCCCTTGTACACTTACCGGTATGCGATACGCTCCGGCCCGATCGAGGGCAGCCTCTGGCGCGTCGGGGATCCGCACCACCGCCCCCACTTCCATCACTGCACACTGTTGCTGCAGGTGGCCCGGATCCCCACAGCGCCAGCAAACCGGCCCGGGCCTTCCCTCTGCAGCTGTGTTCTGGGGCTCACTCACCTGAGGGGGGGGAGAGACAGACACAGAAGGGAGAAACGGGAGGGCACCACGGGTGCGGCGGGCCGGCTGGGGTGGAGCCGGCCCCCGCCTCCGCGGTGGGGGAATGGGGCGAGGACGGGACACGGGAGGAGGGGGGGGAGAAAGAGAGAGAGAAGAGGAGGAAGAAGATGCGGTCGTCCGCTGTCCTGCTGCCGGAACAGCCGCCAGATGATCCTCCGCCAGTCCCACGGCCTGATCCAGCGACGCCGGGCGGTGGCACTGGACCCACTCCGCGGGTCCAGCTGGTAAGCGGGCGATGAACTGTTCCAGCGCCACCTGGTCGATGATTCCCTCGGCGTCGCGATCTTCGGCCCTCAGCCACCGCCAGCAGGCGTCCCGGAGCTGCTGGCCGAACGCGAACGGGCTGACGACTTCCTCCATCCGCAGCGCGCGGAAGCGCAAGCGCTGCTGCTCTGGCGTGCGCCCCACGCGCTGGAGGACAGCCCGGAGAAGGTCGGCGTAGGCCAGCCTGCGATCGGCGGGGAGCTGTAGCGCGGCCAGCTGCGCCTCTCCTGTCAGGAGGGGGAGGAGGCGCGCCGCGCGCTGCTCCATCGGCCACCCCGAGGCTTCGGCGACCTGCTCGAACAATGTGATGAAAGCCTCGGGGTCGTCCTGCGGGCCCATCTTGGTCACGGTGAGGGGAGACGGGCCCGCGGCCGGGGCGCTGGTGGACCCCGCCGACGCGAGGAGACGCCGGAACGCCTCTCGATCTTCCTGCTGCGCCAGCACCAGGGCTTCGAAGCGGCGCTCCTGCCCCTTTCGGAGCGTGACAAGTGCCTGGTGCTGGCTCTGCTGAGCCGTGGCGAGGGCGTGGACCAAGTCCGCGAACGGGGAGGATTCCATGGGGCTGCTGTGTTGTTGCTCCACCTTTTCCCGGGTTTCAGCACCACTGTAGCGCGTATCGAGTGTGGGTGGAGCACAGAGGACGGCAGGACAGCGTTTGGAGGCAGACAAGGTGATTTATTTTTATAACTTTTCAGTCTAATAATTTTATTCATTCACACACACACACTCTCGTCTGGTCCCGGGTTGCGCTCCCCCTCCTCTCTCTCTGCCTCCTTAAATAGGGAGCGGTTACTGGGAAAAACACACACAAACAGGTTAATTATCCTCAGGTGTCGCGATTCTGCCACTCACCTTCCCCGGCTCCACCCTCCTGTCACAGACCGGCGCTTGACCACGCCCCCGCTGCCACACAGACATTTAGTAGAATTTAGCTAGAATAGTCATTTACCACATTAGCAATGTATAGAGTGTATTTCTGATTCGTTTAAAGTGATCTTCATTGAAAAGAACAGTGCTTTTCTTTCAAAAATAAGGAAATTTCAAAGTGACCCCAAACTTTTGAACGGTAGTGTATAGAACATCAAGGCTGCCTAAGATTTTACCTGCAGATACAGAAGCAAGTAACAGCAAAAGTTTGCAGAGCTGTTCTCCAGGATGCTTGAAACCAATCTACTGACTGAGTTCCTTAAAAATTGCATGACATTCAGCAAAAGAGAATTTACATGATTTTCAATGCAAGGGCACATTATGATTATGACTTCATTTTTGTTTTGATTGTTTTACTGTTTATTGGTCTTTGTACTTTAATAATTAGTTATATGAAAACTTTAGATCTGAGGAAACGGGAAGTACTGTATGCAGGCACAAAAATGTAGATGGATTTTAGTGGATTTGCATGCTTACAGCCTAGATGCTACCACTTCAGGTTCCAATCATCCAACTCTAGCAGATATTTCCTTCAACTACTTATGTCTGGGTGCCCAAGGTCACATATAGTCTCCAAGAGACAACTTTCCTTAGCAGACCATAGCAACAGCATTCTTTTTTGCAATAGAACCTGCATTTACCTAAAAATAATTTCACCTTTTCAACATGAGCTCAAGGCCTGAACATTGAAAAAAAAAAACATAAAACCTTTTTTATATAAAATGCTATTTCATTATTTCAAAGGCATCATCTCGTTACAGAACATAATTAGATGTGATGAAAACTTTTGCATAGTACTGCATTAGATACATATTATGCATTTGTTGTACAACCAAGAATAATGTCCCTTTTCCCTTATCTGTTTTTTGGTTGGTTGGTTGTTTTTTTTTAAATTACATTTTCCTCTGGCGGCACGGTGGTTTAGTAGTTAGCGCTGTCGCCTCACAGCAAGAAGGTCCGGGTTCGAGCCCTGTGGCTGATGAGGGCCTTTCCTATTAGTTGTAAGATAGATCACTACTTACATTTTGAACTAAACATATATGCTCAGAGGGTGGCACAGTGGTGTAGTGGTTAGCACTGGTGCCTCACAGCAAGAAGGTCCTGGGTTTGAGCCCAGTGGCTGACAGGGGCCTTTCTGTGCGGAGTTTGCATGTTCTCCCCATGTCCGCGTGGGTTTCCTCCGGGTGCTCCGGTTTCCCCCACAGTCCAAAGACATGCAGGTTAGGTTAACTGGTGACTCTAAATTAACCGTAGATGTGAATGTGAGTGTGAATGATTGTCTGTGTCTATGTGTCAGCCCTGTGATGACCTGGCGACTTGCCCAGGGTGTACCCCGCTTTTCGCCCATAGTCAGCTGGGATAGGCTCCAGCTTGCCTGCGACCCTGTAGAACAGGATAAAGTGGTTAGAGATAATGAGATGAGACATTTTCCTCTTTATCAGCTCATTGCAAAGCCAGGGTAATTATAATTTGTCGTGTTATACTTTCCAATTTCAAAATCATTACATTACTTTTATTAACACAAGTGACCTAGTTGAGAACTTTCTCTTCCCATTTTTCCTTAAATAACCAGGCACTTATAAAGTAAATACTGTATATCTTATCTTCACTTGTCTACAGAAAATAGATGTCAGCCACTCTTCTCGACTGCTTGACATTATTGAAATATGTGCCATTCATCTAGGATGTAATTTGTTTTATAAATCATTTATAAAAGTGATCTCATGTCTCATCATTGAAAGCCCTCTAGAGGATGGTGGTGCTCCTATTGTGTTTGCAACTCTTGTTTCTTAGGCAACCACTCTACAATGTACTTCTTTTATCCCATAACCATTAGATGGTTATGAACATCTGCAAAATCATACGGATTAGCCTTTGTTAACATCAAAGCAAATTAATCTATGCATTAATCTAATGTTTCAAGACAGTTGTCAATGTTGGGATTTGAAAAAATGAATTGCGTTTCACTTGTTTCCATTTCTGGGAGTGTATGCTGGTGTCTCTGTGTGCCGCTGCTTGCTGGAACTGCCTATTGCATTTCCCCCAAGTTATCCTATCTGTGTTGTAATGGTTTTTTTTTTTTTTTGTGTGTGTGTGTGTGGACAATACCAGAATTCAATGATTATATGTAGCCTACACTATCATTTTAATTATGTCAGGATTTTTTTTTCCAAGCTCAAATGTGGATTTTTAGGCTTTAATATTAAGCATTGGACCAAATTGGAAACATGGCTTGCTATCAGCCTTAAGCCAAACTGGGTAAATGGACAAGAACAAGCTTCATTTTATGTTCCACAATATATTTTTTTCTTCCATAATGTACATGATTTTTAAATCAATCTCCGCATGAGTCAAGCCACATTAGAATCACAGTCACATTACTTCTTACTTCTCCAAAATGAATGGAATATTCTCCAGTTCTCCAGTAAAGTAGGCGCCCAATTGCCATGACAACCATGAATGGCAGAAATAGATGTGTCTGTAAGGCTTGGTCAAAGCTAAGGGTGGCTATTATAATAATATTATTGTAATAATAATAATAATAATAATATTAAGATAATAATAATAATAATAATATATATAATAATTATAAAATATAATAATATAATTATAAGATATAATAATATTATATTAATATAATAATAATATTAATAGATGTGAAGAAATTAGGGTTTGAACTCAAAAGATGAACATGAGATGATGGATCATACAGTGGTGCTTGAAAGTTTGTGAACCCTTTAAAATTTTCTATATTTCTGCATAAATATGATCTAAAACAGGGGTTTTCAAAGTGTGGGAGAGTCAGCCCCCCCCCCCCCCCCCCCCCCCGAGAGCAAATAAACAACAGCGCCCCCCCTTACAATTTTGTTGTTGCTGTACTTAATGTTCCATTCGTATTTTTAAAAATGGTTGTTGTACACGTTATTTTTTTCTTTAATACATTTTAAACATATGTGCTTTTTGAAAACATCTTTTTTTACACATTTAAACCATATGAGCTTTATTAAAACATCTTTTTTTACACATTTTAAACATCTGGTTTTTTAAAACCTCTTTTTTACACATTTCGAACATCTGTGCTTTTTTAAAACATCTTGTTTTACACATTTTAAACATCTGTGCTTTTTTTTTTTTAAACATCTTGTTTTACACATTTTAAACATCTCATAGCATCGTTAGCTAGCACCTCTTGGCAGACAACACACTGTAGCAGTGGAGCATCTTCAGATCCAGTCCATTAAAATCCAAACTTTAAATAATCGTGGTCATACTTCCTTCTTTTTTTGCTTGGCCCAGACTCTGTCTCCTCACTCACTGTAGCTTTAGGTACTAAAAATCGATCCATTTTGTCTCTGGCAGAGGCTAGCTGAAGTTCGCTAAATGTCCGCAATAGCAACTTCTTCTGGTTTATTTTTCCTCACGTTGCGCCCCCCCTGAAGAACTCTGGCGCCCCCTAGGGGAGGCGCGCCCCACACTTTGAAAAGCCCTGATCTAAAACATCATCAGATTTTCACACAAGTTCTAAAAGTAGATAAAAAGAACCCAGTTAAACAAATGAGACAAAAATATTATACTGCTTGGTTATTTATTTAGTGAGGAAAATGATCCAGTATTACATATCTGTGAGTGGCAAAAGTATGTGAACCTTTGCTTTCAGCATCTGGTATGACCCCCTTGTGCAGCAATAACTGCAACTAAACGTTTCCGGGAACTGTTGATCGGTCCTGCACACCGGCTTGGAGGAATTTTAGCCCATTCCTCCGTACAGAACAGCTTCAACTCTGGGATGTTGGTGGGTTTCCTCACATGAACTGCTCACTTCAGGTCCTTCCACAACATTTTGATTGGATTAAGGTCAGGACTTTGACTTGGCCATTCCAAAACATTAACTTTATTCTTCTTTAGCCATTCTTCGGACTTGTGTGTGTAGGGTCATTGTCTTGCTGCATGACCCACCTTCTCTTCAGATTCAGTTCATGGACATATGTCCTGACATTTTCCTTTAGAATTCACTAGTATAAGTCAGAATTCATTGCTCCATCAATGATGGCAAGCAGTCCTGGCCCAGATGCAGCAAAACATGCCCAAACCATGATACTACCACCACCATGTTTCACAGATGGGATAAGGTTCTTATGCTGAAATGCAGTGTTTTTCCTTTCTCCAAACATAACGCTTCTCATTGAAACCAAAAAGTTCTATTTTGGTCTCATCCGTCCACAAAACACTTTTTTCCAATAGCCTTCTGGCTTGTCCACATGATCTATAGCAAACTGCAGACAAGCAGCAATGTTCTTTTTGGAGAACAGTGGCTTTCTCCTTGCAACCCTGACACGTACACCATTGTTGTTCAGTGTTCTCCTGATAGTGGACTCATGAGCATTAACATTAGCCAATGTGAGAGAGGCCTTCAGTTGCTTAGAAGTTACCCTGGGGTCCTTTGTGACCTCGCTGACTATTACACGTCTTGCTCTTGGAGTGATCTTTGTTGGTCGACAACTCCAGGGAAGGGTAACGATGGTCTTGAATTTCCTCCATTTGTACACAATCTGTCTGACTGTGGATTGGTGGAGTCCAAACTCTTTAAAGATGGTTTTGTAACCTTTTCCAGCCTGATGAGCATCAACAACACTTTTTCTGAGGTCCTCAGAAATCTCCTTTGTTCGTGCCATGATACACTTCCACAAACATGTGTTGTGAAGCTCAGACTTTGATAGATCCCTGTTCTTTAAATAAAACAGGGTGCCCACTCACACCTGATTTCAATCAATGGGATGACAAACACCTGACTCTAATTTCACCTTCAAATTAACTGCTAATCCTAGAGGTTCACATACTTTTGCCACTCACAGATATGTAATATTGGATAATTTTCCTCAATAAATAAATGACCAAGTACAATATTTTTGTCTCATTTGTTTAACTGGGTTCTCTTTATCTACTTTTAGGACTTGTGTGAAAATCTGATGATGTTTTAGATCATATTTATGCAGAAATATAGAAAATTCTAAAGGGTCCACAAACTTTGAAGCACCACTGTAATAATGGTGATATACAGTACCAGTCAAAATGTAGACACACTGACTCATATTATTCTGTATTTTGTTAAAGTTTCATATTTTAGATTCCTCAAAGTAGCCAGCATTTACCTTAATGACAGTTTTGCACACTGTTGACATTATCTTAACCAGCTTCATAAGGTAGGCACCTGGAATGCTTGATGGACGCATCATTTGACAAATTATTGTTGTGTTTGCTGTTATTTCATTTTTCTCAGTCCTGATCTATGATTCATCATTGGTACCTTTGGATAGTGATGTTCTGGTACAAGAGGGTTATGTAATCAGATGCAGAATTATATAAATTACATGTATTTAACTGTGGCTGAAGCACAAGCAATTCACACAAATATAGCCCAAATGTGTTTTTTTTTTAAAAGGTAGCTGCATATTTCAAACTATGACAGAACTAAATGAAAAGGAAACCTTGAACACACAGTCAGGTACACTCAAAAATAACATGTTTTATAGAGAGCAAATGAAGGAAAAAAAACCCCACAGCAACACTGGTAGTAGTGAAACTTAAAAAAAGAGTGCCACAACGAAAGATGATGGCTGTAGTTTTGCCTTATTTTGCAAAAAAAAAAAAAGGTTATGACACAGGTTATAAACAAACATGGTATGTTTGTCTTATCTAAACAAGAATATTACTGAAAGTACTGAATGGAGTTTCAAAAATTACTGCCATAAATTCAGCACCATTAAATTCTCTTCTCAACATCAAGTGCTTTACGGTTTCACACAAAAATATTTTTTTACAAGTCTTTTAGCACAAATCTAAAGTCATTTTACACAAGTTCTAAGAAAATTTTATCTTTATTATAAATACCTACTGATCATGTTTAAAGATATTTGATGGATTTTCTTATGGAAGTTGCTGAGATTCCAATAGAATACGAGCGATTGTATTTTACCACACCACCCCACCCTGTTTGATATTCACCCCTTACACATATTGTTAGGGCTTTACTGGGAATCAAACCCAGGTTGTTGGTATAGTGATCCAGCAAACCCCCACTAGGCCACCAGGGGAATGACTCAAGTGCAGAGGAGTGAGGCGAGAGTAGAAAACAGTTTATTTACAATATTAAAAATCCAAGGCAAAAAACAAAAGTATAATCCAAATGCTCAGAAGATAACCGGGAAAAAAAACAAAAAAGTTCAAAGTCAAAACAAAGAGTCAAAAAACCAGAAAAGAAGAAGAGGCAAAAATTCAAACGCTCAGAAGATCCAAAAATGGTAAATACAAAGTCCCAAAAAGTCCAAAAGAAAGCAAAGTACAAAAACCACAAAGACATAGGCAAGGAACACGGAACAGAGGTTACTGGAGCTAAACATAACAGCACAAAGACTCCGTGACTAGGGACCAAACTGAGGAAGTATTTATACACAGGGCAATTAGAACTAGACGGGGCAGGAAATAAGGAACAGGTGAGGCAAAAGCACATGAAAACAAAGGCTGTCAAAACAAACACAAAACACAGAAAACAGTGGCGGCCTCTAGAGGCCAAAACAAAAACAGCGGCTTCTAGAGGCCAAAACAGTCCCCAGTCCTAACAGGACCCCCCCCTCAAGGAGCGTCTCCTGACGTTCCCAGGGCGATCCGGATGGGCCGAATGGAAGTCCCGACAAAGTTCTTTGTCTAAAATGTCCCGGGCGGGGACCCAACAGCGTTCCTCAGGGCCATAGCCCTCCCAGTCCACAAGATATTGAAGCCCACCACGGACCCGGCAGGAGTCCAGCAGACGGTGCATGGTGAACACGGTCTGACCCTGGAAGATGCGGGGGGCGGGGGATTCCTAGGGGCAGGGGCATACGTGGACGACAGTACGGGCCGCAACAGGGAAACATGGAATGTGGGGTTGATCCTTAGAGTCCGGGGCAGCTGGAGCCGGTAGGCGACAGGGTTCACCCTGCGCACAACCTTGAAGGGGCCAATGTAGCGAGGAGCAAGCTTGCGGTTCTCCACCCGCAGCAGAAGGTCCTTGGCGTACAGCCAAACCCGCTGCCCAGGGCGGAAGATGTGGGCAGGCCTTCTATGGCGGTTGGCCTGAGTCTGGTTGGCCCTGGAAGTCTGGATGAGGGTCCTCCTGACCTTGTTCCAGGTCTTGCGACACCGTCTCACATACTGGTTGACCGAGGGCACCCCAGCGTCCTCCTCCTGTTCTGGAAACAGAGGTGGCTGGAACCCAAACTGGCACTGGAACGGCGGCAACCTGGTGGCAGATGACTGCAGGGTGTTGTGGGCGTACTCTGCCCATGGCAGCCAGGTGCTCCAAGATGTCAGGTTATCCATCGCCAGGCCTCGCAGGGTGGTTTCCAGGTCCTGGTTGAGCCTCTCGGTCTGGCCGTTGGACTGGGGGTGGAACCTAGAAGAGAGGCTGGCAGTGGCCCCGATGAGTTTGCAGAACCCCCGCCACACTCAGGAGGAGAACTGGGGCCCTTGGTCTGAGACGATGTCCTGCGGGAGACCAAAGACTCGGAAGACATGGGTAAAAATAATTTTGGCTGTTTCAAGAACAGAAGGAAGTTTGCACAGTGGTATGAAGTGGCAGGCTTTGGAGAATCTGTCGACAATGACCAAAATGACAGTGTTACCTTGTGAGTCGGGAAGACCCGTGATGAAGTCGACCGCCACATGGGACCAGGGACGCCGGGGACTCTGGTGAATGAATCAGGTGCAGGGATACTTCTTGGTGACCTTGGGACTGGAGAAAGACTGGAGAAGTAACTTGGGTGACTCTTCCATCACCTAAAGCTTGGCCATCCAGGGCAGACACAGACAGTGGAACTTCAAGAGGAGCAGTAGGGACATTGATTCTGCGGGTGAAGTGGACATCCATAAAGTTTCCAGCCATCCCGGAGTCTAGCAAGGCCTGGCAAGAGTGGACGGACTCACCCCAGGAGATGGAGACCGGGATGTAGACTCCTTGGCCAGGAAGTTCAGGAGAGAGGGTAGGCCCCGTCACAACCCTCCCTCGGCTGGACGGGGTGGTCCTTTTCCCGAGAGCTTGGGACATGATGCTCGGAAGTGGCCAGGCTTGCCACAGTAGATGCAGCACTTGTCCCTCCTTCTGCGCTCCCTCTCAGATGCGGAGAGGCGAGTATGGCCCAATTGCATGGGCTCTGGACAGTCACTGGAGGAGGTAGACAGGCTCCATGTTGAGGCAGTGAGGCCGGGGAGGCTCAGGACTTGGCGGCGTTCTCTAATCCTGTTGTCAAGACGAATGGCATGTGAAATCAGAGTTTCGAGGTCATTTGGGCATCCGATAGAGGCCAGGCCGTCTTTGATGGGGTCAGACAAACCATGGTGGAAGGCTGAAACCAGGGCAGCCTCATTCCATCCGCTGACTGCTGCGAGCGTCCGGAACGAGATGGCGTAGTCTGCAACGCTTCCTCCTTGCCGGACGGACATGAGCTTCCTGGCTGCAACCTTACTGGTGTCTGCCTGATCGAAGACACAAAGCATCTCCTCCATAAACAGCTTGAAATCAGAGCACTCGGATCCCTGTCTCTGCAAAATAGCTGTTGCCCAAGCTCGTGCCTTACCAGCTAACAAGGTTATCACAAAGGTAATCTTGCGGCGATCCATAGTGTAGGTGGTAGGCTGGAGCTCAAAGGTGAGTTGGCACTGGGTAAGGAACTCCCGGCACTCACCGTGCTTGCCGTCATACATCTGTGGTGCAGGAAGGCAGGGCTCGCGAGGTGAAGAGGGCAGCATGGCAGGAAGCACTGGAGCAGGAGCAGATGGTGGAGCAGGATCAGGAGATGGGGACAGAGTGGTCAGCTGTGCCAGGGCTTTCCCAATTTGCTGGGGCAGTACCTCATGGCGAGCAAGGGTCTCACGTTGGCTTGCAAGAGTCCGTCCATGGTAGATCCGAGGTGTGTTAACGCGGCCATCATTCCCTGAAGGTTAGCCAGGTAGACAGTTGAAGAAGCCTCTGCTGAGTCGGTCATGACGGAGTCTTTCTCTTAGGGCTTTGCTGGGAATCAAACCTGGGTCACTGGTGTAGTGATCCAGCAAACCCCCACTAGGCCACCAGGGGAATGACTCAAGTGCAGAGGAATAAGGTGAAAGTAGAGAAGAAAAAAGTTTATTTACAATATTAAAAATCCAAGGCAAAAAACAAAAGTATAATCCAAATGCTCAGAAGATAACCGGGAAAAAAACAAAAAGTTCAAAGTCCAAACAACGAGTCAAAAAACCAGAAAAGAAGAGGCAAAAATTAAAACGCTCAGAAGATCCAAAAATGGTAAATACAAAGTCCCAAAAAGTCCAAAAGAAAGCAAAGTACAAAAACCACAAAGACATAGGCAAGGAACACAGAACAGAGGTTACTGGAGCTAAACATAACAGCACAAAGACTCCGTGACTAGGGACCAAACTGAGGAAGTATTTATACACAGGGCAATTAGAACTAGGCGGGGCAGGAAATAAGGAACAGGGGCCTCATGTACAAAGACCTGCGTGGATTTCCCACTAAATATGTGCGCACGTCAAAATCGGGAAATTTGCGTACGACCAAAAAAATCCGGATGTATCAATCAGTGCGTACGAAGGTTTCCGAACACTCTCCTGTTGTACATCCCAATCAACGTGGAATTCGGCGCACATGCACGAGCCCCGTTCCCCGCCCCGTCTCCTCCCTCAATTATTCCACACTGAATATGTTAATTAGTATAAATAGACCTGCAGTAAGGCCCGCGTTAGGTAAAAGACATGGCAAAATCTCGAAAAAGAAATTTCACAGATTGCGAGGTGGAGGCGCTGATTTCGGAGGTAGAGGCAAGACACAAGATCTTGTTCGGAAGCCTCTCCTCCGGAATCAGCACCAAAACCAAATGTCTGAATTGGGAGCAAATAACTAATGTCATCAATCAAGTCGGGGCCAACAATCGATCCACAGCCGACACTAAAAAAAAATGGTCGGACATCAAAGTAGATGTGAAAAGGAGGATGGCTGCGCAGCACAGGAGCGCAATGAAGACGGGTGGCGGGCCGGGGGTCGAGGCCCTCTCCCCTTTCGACCAGAGGGTGACCGCGGTCCTCGGTGACCATGCATTAGTTGGCGTGGTTCCGCCCGAAGAGGGGGACTCTGACTTAGCCCAGCAGGATCTCACAGGTGCTGTAATCATTTTCATACAGGGCGTCCCGAAAAATGTAGCCTATACTCTAAATCGCCATAAAGTATGTGTGAACTGAAATCCCTGCCTTTAGCACAGTGTAATAGAATTCACATACATCACTTAATTGTTCTGTCACCTCCAATTAAAGTGATGTTCAAAGTGTATGCTATGAGACATGCAACGGTCACTGATTGTATGCCACTGAATGTGAATGTAGCCTATACCAAGATAACGGTATGATTCGCATCGTCCGCAGTGCCTGCGCCACAATGATTGTCTATTTGAGTTACATGGGTTTTGAAAACAAAAAAACACCTTTAGTGCTCTAATGTGTACATTTTTTCGGGGACACCCTGTATTTGAGGAAATGTCTTCCTCTCTTAGTAGGCCCAATATTCCTAGCCACATGTAACCAGAAATAAAACGTGCACATATTTTCCACAATAGGATTTTAATGACAAATGTATTCTAGCAGGGTGCCAGGGAACAACAGGAGGCCCCT
Source organism: Neoarius graeffei (assembly GCF_027579695.1). Lineage (NCBI taxonomy): Eukaryota > Metazoa > Chordata > Actinopteri > Siluriformes > Ariidae > Neoarius > Neoarius graeffei. The sequence goes on from NC_083588.1 coordinate 22,521,956, forward strand.
AGTCCATCCCACCCGAGCAGGAAGAGGACCCCCAGCCAAGCGGATCCAGTGTCACTGTCACCTGCCCCCCTTCTCCACCGCCTGCCCCTGTCGCCGGGTCCACAGGCTGGGTGCTGACGCGCGCGGTCCTTGAGTCGCAGGGGGAAATTTTAAAGGGGATAGAGGCAATTAACGACAACCTCGAGGGAATCCGCAAGGAATTGAAGGAACTGAATAACACATTAAAAGAATATCTTAAAAAATGAATGGTGTCCCATGTCCCGTCTGCCCTTACCTTTTCACATTGTGGCTATTAAGCGCTGCTGGGTTTGTATGCCATGTCGCTGTGGCACCTCGTTGTGAGGCCCAGGGTCTGGGTCCTCTGGCAGGTCTCACTCCATTATTGGCACGCCGTGCCGCTGCGCCACATTGTGTAACATGCCACACGCCAGCGCAATATGGCACGCCTTGTCGGGCTGATGGAGCAGCACCCCCCCCACTCCGGTCAAGGCAGCGCCACCGGCTTTTCAGGTGGCCAATGGTGCGCTCCACCACTGACCGCGTCCGTGCGTGGAGGTTGTTGTAGCGCTGCTCCTGATCAGTCCGTGGGTTGGCTAGGGGGGTCAGTAACCATTTTCGGAGTGGGTAGCCGCTGTCTCCTATGAGCAATTGGGATAGGTCCAGCATAAGCTATCCAACATGTGTATATTTCAAGTGAATTCACTTCAAGTGTTTTAGATTGCTTACCAAGTAACCACCCATCACGCACTCTGCCGGCATCCAGCCTGTTTCCCACCGAGCTGTTCGCCAGGACGAATGTATCGTGGGTCGCCCCAGGCCACCTTGCCACGATATTTGTCAGCGCATTTGGGCATCACATATAATCTGTACGTTTATAGAGTGGAAATGTTTCCTATTCACGTACGCATATTCATCCTCAGATGGCGCCTTTATAGCAATATGCGTGCAGTCGATCACTCCGACTACATTTGGAAAACCGGCTATCGCTGCAAATTGCGCTTTTTTCTGTGCTTGGTCTGCCACATCATAGGGAAACCGTATGTACCTGGCCGACAGTCAGATGATCCCATTTAACACAGACGGAATAGCGCAGCTGAGAGCTGTCTGGCTCATTCCTGACCGGTCGGCCAGTTCCCTCTGGAATGAGCCTGTTGCTAGGAACCCAAGCGTGGTCAGGACTTGGATAGGAACGGGTAAGGCGTGACTCCTCGCCATCTCCCTCTCTAACCCCGGGCCCAACTCAGCACAGAGCTCCAAAAGAATGGCTCTTGGAAGTCTGAATCGGCTGATAAGCCAGTCATCATCTTGAGCCAGGAAATCGGTGTAATCACGGAACACCCGTTCCCTCCGAATCCGACCATTTGCAGCGTCTTCCAATAAGGCCAACCATGCCATTGTCATCCTATCGGTTATCGCCACATGTTGCGCATGCTTTTATATCCTCATTTAATTTGATGCATGCTAGTGATTGGTCCCCACACACTGCGGTTGTGTCTGATTTGTACGCACTTGGAAATCGTTTCATACAGTGGTGCTTGAAAGTTTGTGAACCCTTTAGAATTTTCTATATTTCTGCATAAATATAACCTAAAACATCATCAGATTTTCACACAAGTCCTAAAAGTAGATAAAGAGAACCCAGTTAAACAAATGAGACAAAAATATTATACTTGGTCATTTATTTCTTGAGGAAAATGATCCAATATTACATATCTGTGAGTGGCAAAAGTATGTGAACCTTTGCTTTCAGTATCTGGTGTGACCCCCTTGTGCACCAGTAACTGCAACTAAATGTTTCTGGTAACTGTTGATCAGTCCTGCACACCGGCTTGGAGGAATTTTAGCCCATTCCTCCATACAGAACAACTTCAACTCTGGGATGTTGGTGGGTTTCCTCACATGAACTGCTCGCTTCAGGTCCTTCCACAACATTTCAATTGGATTAAGGTCAGGATTTTGACTTGGCCATTCCAAAACATTAACTTTATTCTTCTTTAACCATTCTTTGGAAGAATGACTTGCGTGCTTAGGGTCGTTGTCTTGCTGCATGACCCACCTTCTCTTCAGATTCAGTTCATGGACAGATGTCCTGACATTTTCCTTTAGAATTCGCTGGTATAATTCAGAATCCATTGTTCCATCAATGAGGGCAAGCCGTCCTGGCCCAGATGCAGCAAAACAGGCCCAAACCATGACACTACCACCACCATGTTTCACAGATGGGATAAGGTTCTTATGCTGAAATGCAATGTTTTCCTTTCTCCAAACATAACGCTTCTCATTTAAACCAAAAAGTTATATTTTGGTCTCATCCATCCACAAAACATTCCAGTAACCTTCTGGCTTGTCCACTTGATTTTTAGCAAACTGCAGATGAGCAGCAATGTTCTTTTTGGAGAGCAGTGGCTTTCTCCTTGCAACCCTGCCATGCACACCATTGTTGTTCAGTGTTCTCCTGATGGTGGACTCATGAACATTAATATTAGCCAATGTGAGAGAGACCTTCAGTTGCTTAGAAGTTACCCTGGGGTCCTTTGTGACCTCGCCGACTATTACATGCCTTGTTCTTGGAGTGATCTTTGTTGGTCGACCACTCCTGGGGAGGGTAACAATGGTCTTGAATTTCCTCCATTTGTACACAATCTGTCTGACTGTGGATTGGTGGAATCCAAACTCTTTAGAGATGGTTGTGTAACCTTTTCCAGCCTGATGAGCATCAACAACACTTTTTCTGAGGTCCTCAGAAATCTCCTTTGTTCGTGCCATGATACACTTCAACAAACGTGTTGTGAAGATCAGACTTTGATAGATCCCTGTTCTTGAAATAAAACAGGGTTCCCACTCACACCTGATTGTCATCCCATTGACTGAAAACACCTGACTCTAATATCACCTTCAAATTAACTGCTAATCCTAGAGGTTCACATACTTTTGCCACTCACAGATATGTAATATTGGCTCATTTTCCTCAATAAATAAATGACCAAGTATAATATTTTTGTCTCATTTGTTTGACTGGGTTCTCTTTATCTATTTTTAGGACTTGTGTGAAAATCTGATGATGTTTTAGGTCATATTTATGCAGAAATATAGAAAATTCTAAAGGGTTCACAAACTTTCAAGCACCACTGTATATTGATCTTGGTAATTATGTGATAAGGCTACCCCACGCAACATCAACTAATAATAATATTTCAGTCTGACACCTCGCGGCAAATGCGCAAGGAAGCTCTATTAAGCTAGCTGCAATGCATGGTCCTGCATGTGCATTCTTTAATTTAATTAATTAACCAATAGTCAATGGGAATAATATCGAAATGATATTGCTGGGGTTTCTCATTTCCCGTAATTACAATATGGAAGGGATGGTTGATGGATCTGTTGGCATTTACCCAACAGTCTTGCATTATGTGTCTCGACAATGTCGTATGACTGACCTACATTTCAATTCACACATCCTGATGTTCCGATGCATTTTTGGATGCCTCTTATCGCAATATCATGACTCTTGACCGAGTAGGCCTAAATGTAGTTGCGTTGCTCTGCCTCTAAGTGTCGCCAAGTACCAAGATGCACCAGAAATGTGCGTACGCCAGCCATGAGGTTTGTGTAGAGTACCGCACTTTTCCACGCCAAGTCAATCTTTTTACATACGAATGTTTGCGCAGAAAGTGATGTACGTAGCTTTTTTGTGCATACGCAAGCTTTGTACATGAGGCCCCAGGTGAGGCAAAAGTACATGAAAACAAAGGCTGTCAAAACAAACACAAAACACAGAAAACAGTGGCGGCCTCTAGAGGCCAAAACAAACATGACAAGATAAAGCAATAACAGCGGCCTCTAGAGGCCAAAACAGTCCCCAGTGCTAATACATATCACACAATCCACTGCGCAGTTGAGAACTTCCGTCATTGTTGATGACGTGCACAGACTGGCTTTGTCCAGCATGCACAATACATATCAAGTACAACCCCGATTCCAAAAAAGATGGGACAAAGTACAAATTGTAAATAAAAACGGAATGCAATAATTTACAAATCTCAAAAACTGGTAATGTATTCACAAGAGAACATAGACAACATATCAAATGTCGAAAGTGAGACATTTTGAAATTTCATGCCAAATATTGGCTCATTTGAAATTTCATGACAGCAACACATCTCAAAAAAGTTGGGACAGGGGCAATAAGAGGCTGGAAAAGTTAAAGGTACAAAAAAGGAGCAGCTGGAGGACCAAATTGCAACTCATTAGGTCAGTTGGCAATAGGTTATTAACATGACTGGGTATAAAAAGAGCATCTTGGAGTGGCAGCGGCTCTCAGAAGTAAAGATGGGAAGAGGATCACCAATCCCCCTAATTCTGCGCCGACAAATAGTGGAGCAATATCAGAAAGGAGTTCGACAGTGTAAAATTGCAAAGAGTTTGAACATATCATCATCTACAGTGCATAATATCATCAAAAGATTCAGAGAATCTGGAAGAATCTCTGTGCGTAAGGGTCAAGGCCGGAAAACCATACTGGGTGCCCATGATCTTCGGGCCCTTAGATGGCACTGCATCACATACAGGCATGCTTCTGTATTGGAAATCACAAAATGGGCTCAGGAATATTTCCAGAGAACATTATCTGTGAACACAATTCACCGTGCCATCCACCGTTGCCAGCTAAAACTCTATAGTTCAAAGAAGAAGCCGTATCTAAACATGATCCAGTAGCGCATACATCTTCTCTGGGCCAAGGCTCATTTAAAATGGACTGTGGCAAAATGGAAAACTGTTCTGTGGTCAGACGAATCAAAATTTGATGTTCTTTATGGAAATCAGGGACGCCGTGTCATTCAGACTAAAGAGGAGAAGGACGACCCAAGTTGTTATCAGCTCTCAGTTCAGAAGCCTGCATTTCTGATGGTATTCGTGCATGTGGCATGGGCAGCTTACACACCTGGAAAGACACCATCAATGCTGAAAGGTATATCCAGGTTCTAGAGCAACATATGCTCCCATCCAGACGACGTCTCTTTCAGGGAAGACCTTGCATTTTCCAACATGACAATGCCAAACCATATACTGCATCAATTACAGCATCATGGCTGCGTAGAAGAAGGGTCCAGGTACTGAACTGGCCAGCCTGCAGTTCATATCTTTCACCCATAGAAAACATTTGGCACATCATAAAACGGAAGATACGACAAAAAAGACCTAAGACAGTTGAGCAACTAGCATCCTACATTACACAAGAATGGGTTAACATTGCTATCCCTAAACTTGAGCAACTTGTCTCCCCAGTCCCCAGACATTTACAGACTGTTGTAAAGAGAAAAGGGGATGTCTCACAGTGGTAAACATGGCCTTGTCCCAACTTTTTTGAGATGTGTTGTTGTCATGAAATTTAAAATCACCTAATTTTTCTCTTTAAATGATACATTTTCTCAGTTTAAACATTTGATATGTCATCTATGTTCTATTCTGAATAAAATATGGAATTTTGAAACTTCCACATCATTGCATTCCGTTTTTATTTACAATTTGTACTTTGTCCCAACTTTTTTGGAATCGGGGTTGTACATCCAAGATCATGTTCTTTTATTTGACAGAGATTACGCAAGAACAAACCATCTGTCAGTGTCTTTATTCCTACTGCAACTGAGTAAGGGACCGCCATAAAACTACCTGTATAGAAGTGTGCACTAAATATATGACGTAAATGAAAATAAATAAATCTATCAGTCAATGACCTTTTAACCTAATGATTAGTGATCAGTGACCTCTACCTAACTTTCAAATCAATTATACAATATAGTTTTTAATGTGAAAATGAATAAATCAATTATGTCACATACATAAAAATACTGAAATACCAATTTAAATATTATACTTAGGCTGGCTCTACAGTGAGGATAATTGGGCCAATTTTTGATCTGATTTGTCCTTTCTGATAATTGCGGGGGGGGGGGGGGGGTGTTCCTGATGTGAGGGTGGTTGGTAGCGATTATCTGCCCAAATAATCCTGTAGTTTGAGGGGTTTACAAACATAATCTTAAGGTCACTGACTGAATTGGAGCCTCCCTGATTAAGATATCAAACACTCACATAATGTGAAAGGAAAAGCAATAGAATATCAAGCAGAGAGTGACCTGACTGGGAAGTGTCATGTTTAGCATGGCATCTCCACGTCAGTGGAAGTTCAGAGAATATATAAAAATGACTACATTTCTAATGATCTTGGGTTTCACTTTCTCCTCCACCTCCATGCTGCAATATATATAGAAAGGCAGGTGACCATACAGAGTTTTTTCCCCCCAAGTGTCAGTGTTGTTCCCAATGAGGAGCACCCACTGCACTCAGATTTTTTTTTCATAGGGGGCGCAACAAACACCAAAATTGTGCAATACAAAACCTGTTGGATAGAATTTCATTAATTTTGGTGCACATGCTCTGGGGCAAGTATTAACCAAGATCATATTGATTGATGAATGTGGGTGTGGCCTATTCATCAACATCTGCCACCTAGTACTATTGCTCAATATGCAATGAGCTGGAACGAGCTGGAGACATGAAACTTGGCACCATAACTGGAAATTATGTGTCAATTCTTCCCCAAAAATATGATCCCTGTTGGTCTGATGGTGGTGCTATAATTAACAGTCAAATAAGAAAAACTTTGAAAGACTAGCCCCCACACCATGATTCCTTCTGACTTCAAATTTAACTTGCGTCTACAATTCAATATACTCTACAAAAAGCCTCTTTGACAATAAACATCATCATGATGGATTTTTGATAATTTGCATAATGTGGAAAAAAAAAAGTAATGCAACATAGGCTTTTTGGATTCTGACTCAATCAACACCAATTATAATCTTGTGGGACTGAGATACAGAATTCTGTTATAAATAGTATTCTATTTGTTTTTGCATGGCTAAGTTTGTAGACAGGTGACCATCACACCCATATGTGATTCTTCACCAAACTCTTGCCTTAAATTTGGACCCACACAGTTGTATTGGATGTCTTTTGTATGCTGCAGCATTACAATTTTCCCTCACTGGAAATAAGCACCCAAATATGTTCCAGCAGGACAATGCCCCTGTGCACAAAACGAGGTCCATGAAGACTTGGTTTGCCAAGGTTGCCCTGACCTCAACCCCACTGAACACCTTTGGGATGAGCTGCAACTCTGACAGCTCCCCAGTCCTCCTCACCTAACATTAGTGCCCATCATCACTAATGAGCTTGTGGATGAATGTGCAAATCCTCACAGCCATACTCCAAAATCTCAGGGAAAGCCTTCCCAGAAAAGTGGAGGTTATTATCACAGCAAAAGGGGAACTAAATCTGGAATGGGATCTTCAGAAATCACATATGGGTGTGATGGTCAGGTGTCCACAAACTTTTTACCATGTAGTACAGGTGGCAGGATGGTGCAGTGGTTAGGCACTGTGACCTCATGGCAACAAGGTTCCAGATTCGAACCTTATGGCTGATGGGGGGCCTTTCTGTGTGGAGTTTGCATGTTCTCTCCATGTCTGTGTGGGTTTCCTCCAGTTGCTCCAGTTTACCCCAACATCCAGACACGTGGTTAGGTGAACTGGCTACTCTAAATTGCCCAGAGGTGTGAATGGTTAAGAGGAGAAACCCTCTATCCAGTCAACCTAAATCCAGTAGAAGGCAACAAGAAACCACTACTGTAATTCTTCCTTAGAAGCTTTGATGGCTGGAGCCATCAGAGTGGCCATGTCACTGCAGTGACATGGCAAATAGATAGTACTTGTATATGAGTACAAGGAAGCGCAACTTGCATAACTTCTATCTAATTTTGCCATTTAACAGTTAACCACATACGGTTATGTCTATGTAAATTACACTAAATTTTAACATATTCTTATGTCATAGCCTGTTTTTTTACAACTCTTTTTATTGGGGTTTTCAGAACATATTTACATTACATTACAGGCATTTAGCAAATGCCCTTATCCAGAGTGACATACAACATATCCAGATCAGCCTGGGGAGCAGTTGGGGGTTAGGTGCCTTGTTCAAGGGCACTTCAGTCATTCCTGCTGATCCAGGAAATTTGGCAACCTTTTGGTCCCAAAGCTGCTTCTCTATAACCATTAGAGCATGACCTCAACCATATTTACAAAGACAAACATGCAAACATACCAAAAAAAAAGGGGGGGGGGGACTGTCAAATAGGAAAAAAAAAAGGGTTTTGGTGACTCCTAATTAGATGAGGCTAGTTTTCAGGAAGAGTAAGTGTGCTATTATTAAAGTGATCTATAAAGGGTTGCCAGATCTTGTAGAATTTATCCTTCCACCCTCCTAGTAGAATTTTATTTTTTCTAAATGCAAATGCTGATCTTTCATAAGACCAGAGTGAGTTGTGGCCTGTGCCTGCTTCCAGTTTAATATCATCAGCCTGCGTGCTAGAAGGGTTATAAACAATATCTTGCTATGTTGAGAGCTCATTAGCATGAGATCTGAATTCTTGGGTGCAAAAGATGCCATCAGTGAATCAGGATCAGTAGGTTTACCCATAGTGTCTTCAATTGATTGAAAAATGTTTTGCCAGTAAGTTACAATTCTTGGACAGTGCCAGAACATATGGGTTAATGAAGCAGTTGACTGTCCACTGCAATCACATGCAGGATTCACAGCTAGATACATTTTACAGAGTTTGTTTTTTGATATATGCAAGTGGTGTAAAACTATGAACTGTAAGAGCCCATGTCTAGCACAGATTGAAGATGAATGTACAAGTGTTTGGGCCTCCGTCCACAGATCCTCTGTAATGGCTTCACCTAAATCATCTGCCCAGGCTGTCTTAAGATAATCTAAAAGCCAAAAGGAGATTGCATTCCGTTCTTGGAGCCAAAAGGAGATTATGCATATATTGCATGCCCAGTAGTAAAGTTTGAAATGTGGTAATCCCAAAGTTAAAAATGTGGTGATATTGAGTCACTGGGCCATAACCGGGGCCAAAGCTCTGTACCTGAGTAATTATCACAAGCACTGATGTCTGTGACAAATTTCATGAGTTTTCACCTCTCGGAACCACCTCAAAAATGGTCAAGTATTGAAGAAAAAATCCTTATGGGTCAAATAGGTTCCTGGCACTTATAGTGCTTGGGCCCTAATGATTCGCCACCACATTGTCCAGTGTATATCAAGCACCTGTCTTTGTATGCGGTCCCCATTTTTCCATTAAACATGGCAGTGGAGTGCTTGGCCAAAACGATAAATTTTGTCCTTGTGTGACGATTCCAATTGTGACTCTTGGCAACATTCAGGTGCTACATTTTGTGGGATGCTGTCAAAAATCTCATCTCATCTCATTATCTCTAGCCGCTTTATCCTTCTACAGGGTCGCAGGCAAGCTGGAGCCTATCCCAGCTGACTACGGGCGAAAGGCGGGGTACACCCTGGACAAGTCAGCAGGTCATCACATAGACACAGACAACCATTCACACTGACATTCACACCTACGGTCAATTTAGAGTCACCAGTTAACCTAACCTGCATGTCTTTGGACTGTGGGGGAAACCGGAGCACCCGGAGGAAACCCACGCGGAGAACATGCAAACTCCACACAGAAAGGCCCTCGCCGGCCCCGGGGCTCAAACCCAGGACCTTCTTGCTGTGAGGCGACAGCGTTAACCACTACACCACCGTGCCGCCCCTGCTGTCAAAAATGGTTTACTTTGTTTTGTACCTTGTGAAAATTGTTTCAGTTTGGTTAAAATAATATTTTTGGACAAACCATTATTTTATTCTATTTGGCTATTTCAAACAGAAATATTGAAACCATGAGGTAGAGAGTTCAAGGTCAAAACACAAAACCTGGAAACAAGGAAATAGTCATACAGTTGTGTTCCAAAAAAAATAGCAGTGCGTAAAAAATTGAATCAAGTGAAATATTTTTAAGAGCTTTTATTTCCATACTTCAAATATCATGGAAGCATTGCACATTCAACTGCAAATCAAACCATGAACAAATGTTATCAGGTCTGCATTATTCTTTTACAGGAAGCAAAGAAAAGGAATATAAATTTATTCAAAAAATAGCAGTGTTGACATTGTTCTCTTCAAACTCAAACTGAACTAATATGTAGTTCCATATCCATTGTTTTTGATAACTGCCGCGCATCTGCGTTGCATTGAGTCAACCAACTTCCGGCACCTATAAACAGGTGTTTCAGCCCAGGATGAATGAACTACATTCCACAGTTCCTGTGAATTTTTGGGCTTTGCTTCAGAAACTGCATTTTTAATGTTACACAACAAGTTTTCAATGGGGTTGAGGTCAGGGGATTGAGCTGGCCACTCCATTACCTCAATCCTTTTTGTCTGGAACCAAGATATTGCTCACTTACTCGTGTGTTTGTATGTTTTATTTTATATATATATATATATATATATATATATATATATATATATATATATATATATATATTAGGGCTGTCAAAAGATTAATTTTCTTGATCGCAACTAATCTTAGAAATTTCATAGTTAATCGCGATTAATCTTGATTTACTTTGCATGTGTAAAATTGATATTTTGCAGTAAGACCGTTCGAATCTAAAGTTAAACCCACAATGCAAAGTATTTCTGACCATTGTGTCTTAAATTGGAATAAAATGAAGACAGAGACAAAAGCAGAATTTATCTTTTGGCCTTTTTTATTTCAAAAAGAGTGTAGAGAAAGGAAAACAAGTATTAAGAATGAATGACTGGCTACTGCTTGACACAGGGTGCATTTTACTCTCATCTTGTCGACTTGTCCGTCTGGATGTTTTTTAAATTCAAACAAACCATTCAGAGGTCCAGAAAACCGTTGCTTATCCATCACAAAAGAGGACTAAACTGAAGACAACAGCGTGTCCTTCCATGCCAATGCCAACGACTCGATGGAAACCACACGCTTCCGCTCGAGCTGCCTATGGATGCGTAGAAGGAACAAAAGACTAGCAAACTCGAAATAGCGCGTTTAACTGAAAATGAGTTTAATTAATACAACCAGAGGAGCTGCATGTGGATGGTAGAAGTGCGGAAAATGCTGGTAAACTCTGATCGCGATTTAAAAAAATATTCGCGCTCACAATTTACATTAATCTAATCGCGATTAACGCGTTAATATTCCCAGCCCTAATATATATATATATATATATATATATATATATATATATATATATATATATACACACACATATATATACATATATATATATACATACAGTGGGGCAAAAAAGCATTTAGTGAGCCACCAATTGTGCAAGTTCTCCCACTTAAAAAGATGAGAGAGGCCTGAAATTTTCATCATAGGTACACTTCAACTATGAGAGACAGAATGGGGGGAAAGAATCCAGGAAATCACATTGTAGGATTTTTAATGAATTAATTGGTAAATTCCTCAGTAAAATAAGTATTTAGTCATCTACAAACAAGCAAGATTTCTGGCTCTCACAGACCTGTAACAACTTCTTTAAGGCTACGTTTACATTACGTCGAATCAGCGGATCATCAGATTAACGTTCTTAAAATGATTCGCGTTTACACTAAAACCGTTAGCCGTGCACACAGCAACACCAATACAAGGATACGCTCGGCTCCGCAGGCATCCTGCGCTCCAAATCACTCCACCCTGAACAGCGAGTGCCCACTGGAGGGTGCGCACTCCGGCCCTGCGCAGCTCACACAGCGCGCGAGTGAAGTGCACAAGCCACGATTCGGGACTGAGCCGCTGTGTGTGTGATCCCAGCGCATATCACTTACTACTTGCAAGTGGAAGGATGGCAAGCCTAAAGACAATCATAACTACACAATGGGCAGTATTTGCATCAGTATTTGCAGTATTTTCATACTTTTATACTCTTTAATGAAAGGTGATACAAGGCGGAAGTCCGCGCCGTTTTTCAGCAGTCGCGTCACATGACCAACGCCAGCGAATCAGGAAGGTGGATGTCACAGTGACGTTGTCCAATGAGGACGCCAGCTAGAGCCCAGCACAGCGTATCCACGTATTCTCAATGTTTACACTAGGGTTGGGCGGTATTACGGTAAGAAGGTATCCCGAGGTATCCAAAAGTACCAACGGTATCGGTCTCATTACCGTCATTTAAAAAAATATATATAATATCTAAATAAATATGGAGTACATGAGGTCATAATATAAAATAATAAATTGAAGATCATCCCGAATAACTGTGTGATCGTATTTTCACTAATTCTATCAATTTCCTAAAGAAGTTTTCATCGCGTGCAGGGTTGTTTATGTCGTTACCATGGCAACCCTGCGTGACATTTGGAGTCTGACAGAAAGCTTCGCAAGAGACTGAGAGCGGGGGTGTCATGGCTCAGATGGCTAAGGCACCGTACCATAAATCCGGGGACCCGGGTTCGATTCCGACCCGAGGTTATTTCCCGATCCCGTCTATCTCTCCCCCGCTCATTTCCTGTCTCTCTATACTGTCCTATCTAAAAAAAAAAAAAAAAGAGACTGAGACCGTGGTTGCAAGATGGCAAGTCAAGATAACGAGTTAGTGGCAAAAAAAAAAAATACAACATCGGCAGTGTGGCAGTATTTTGGTTTCAAACCAAACGAAAAATCTAATATGTCCCCTAAGGCACACCATAGCCTGGGGTACTCCACTTCCACGAGATCTCTCCAATGAGTTGTGTTTTGAGTAGGTTACATGAGTAACAACAAGGTAAAATAATATAACGTATGACATTTGGGATGTGGGTAATAAACGTTTGAAATGTCATCTACTGAAGAAACGGAAGAAAACATCGTAGCGTAAACTGTTAGGTTTCTGGTGGGAATTAGCAATGCGCTTGCTATCTTTGTTGGGTGTGTTAAACCGTATGGATTTAAGTGGAATAATTGTAAGGAGTTATGTGATCAAGACAACGTTTTAAGCAAGGTAAGGCCATTTGATTATTAATTTCCCCGCCATGGCATGACGTGGGCCCATATGATTTTGCCTTGTGCAGCTATCACGCATTTGAATTAGGTTCGCCTCATTTGCGCTGAAGAATATGGTTTATCGCGCAGTCTAAACGGACTTGGGTGTTGGTTGATTTTCTTTTCTTTTTTTTATTTCCCATGCTTGAAAGGGTATGATCCTGCTCATCGTGTACTTTTTTTGATGGAGTAGGTGAAATAGTGCTGCAAATGGCGTTTCAACGCAGACATGTGTAAACGACAGTTGAATGCTATTTTCAAGATGAAGGAAGAGTTGCGTGATGCTTTGAAATATCTCTTAATCCATTCATCAATGCACAAAATTCGCTTTGCTGCTTAATCCATACCACAATTCGCTATGCTGCTTTTAAATAGTACATTTGAGGCATAGGCGCAGGTCTGGACAAGGTCCGCCGGTATAGGCGCACGTTACACAGTAGGCCGAAACAAAATATTTTTTTCTCGGTAATACCGTATACCCCGGGAAAACACAGAGACGGTTTAAAGGTATCAAAATTTGGATACCGCCCAACCCTAGTTTACACAGCACCGGACCAGACACGATCTAGATTGAATACGTGGACGCTGGTGGATTCCCGTTTCCCGGCTTTTCCAGGTGGTTTAATGTAAACGGACAGTGCATCCACGAAGAAAATGAGACAGATACGGTCTAATGGAAATGTAGCCTAAGAGGCTCCTCTGTCCTCCACTCGTTACCTGTATTAATGGCACCTGTTTGAACTTGTTATCAGTATCAAAGGCACCTGTCCACAACCTCAAACAGTCACACTCCAAACTCCACTATGGCCAAGACCAAAGAGCTGTCAGAGGACACCAGAAACAAAATTGTAGACCTGCACCAGGCTGGGAAGACTGAATCTGCAATAGGTAAGCAGCTTGGTGTGAAGAAATCAACTGTGGGAGCAATTATTAGAAAATGGAAGACATACAAGACCACTGATAATCTCCCTCGATCTGGGGCTCCACGCAAGATCTCACCCCGTGGGGTCAAAATGATCACAAGAACAGTGAGCAAAAATCCCAGAACCACACGGGGGGACCTAGTGAATGACCTGCAGAGAGCTGGGACCAAAGTAACAAAGGCTACCATCAGTAACACACTACGCCGCCAGGGACTCAAATCCTGCAGTGCCAGACGTGTCCCCCTGCTTAAGCCAGTACATGTCCAAGCCCATCTGAAGTTTGCTAGAGAGCATTTGGATGATCCAGAAGAGGATTGGGAGAATGTCATATGGTCAGATGAAACCAAAGTAGAACTTTTTGGTAAAAACTCAACTTGTTGTGTTTGGAGGAGAAAGAATGCTGAGTTGCATCCAAAGAACATCATACCTACTGTGAAGCATGGGGGTGGAAACATCATGCTTTGGGGCTGTTTTTCTGCAAAGGGACCAGGACGACTGATCCGTGTAAAGGAAAGAATGAATGGGGCCATGTATCGTGAGATTTTGAGTGAAAACCTCCTTCCATCAGCAAGGGCATTGAAGATGAAACGTGGCTGGGTATTTCAGCATGACAATGATCCCAAACACACTGCCTGGGCAACGAAGGAGTGGCTTCGTAAGAAGCATTTCAAGGTCCTGGAGTGGCCTAGTCAGTCTCCAGATCTCAACCCCATAGAAGATGTTTGGAGGGAGTTGAAAGTCCGTGTTGCCCAGTGACAGCCCCAAAACATCACTGCTCTAGAAGAGATCTGCATGGAGGAATGGGCCAAAATACCAGCAACAGTGTGTGGAAACCTTGTGAAGACTTAGAGAAAACGTTTGACCTCTGTCATTGCCAACAAAGGGTATATAACAAAGTATTGAGATGAACTTTTGTTATTGACCAAATACTTATTTTCCACCATAATTTGCAAATAAATTATTTAAAAATCAGACAATGTGATTTTCTGGATTTTTTTTCTCATTCTGTCTCTCATAGTTGAAGTGTACCTATGATGAAAATTACAGGCCTCTCTCATTTTTTTAAGTGGGAGAACTTGCACAATTGGTGACTGACTAAATACTTTTTTGCCCCACTGTGTATATATATATATATATATATATATATATATATATATATATATATATATATATATATACAACCCCGATTCCAAAAAAGTTGGGACAAAGTACAAATTGTAAATAAAAACGGAATGCAATGATGTGGAAGTTTCAAAATTCCATATTTTATTCAGAATAGAACATAGAGGACATATCAAATGTTTAAACTGAGAAAATTTATCATTTAAAGAGAAAAATTAGGTGATTTTAAATTTCATGACAACAACACATCTCAAAAAAGTTGGGACAAGGCCATGTTTACCACTGTGAGACATCCCCTTTTCTCTTTACAGCAGTCTGTAAATGTCTGGGGACTGAGGAGACAAGTTGCTCAAGTTTAGGGATAGGAATGTTAACCCATTCTCGTCTAATGTAGGATTCTAGTTGCTCAACTGTCTTAGGTCTTTTTTGTCATATCTTCCGTTTTATGATGCGCCAAATGTTTTCTATGGGTGAAAGATCTGGACTGCAGGCTGGCCAGTTCAGTACCTGGACCCTTCTTCTACGCAGCCATGATGCTGTAACATACATGTCAACCTTTGGTCAATCAAACCTGCATAAGCAACCTCCAAAATCCGTATTCCCCTTATAAAATCCATATAAGATGCAAATTAAAATAATTTACCTAAAATTTGAATGATCATTAACAATGATATATCCAAGTTACTTTTTATTCAATATTAATAACAATAAACCTTCAGAATGAATACAAAGCTCCAATGTTCGACAAAAACACAAAGTGTCACTCTAATGTTCTGAATTGTACTCCATGACAGCTTTTTTTTAGCAGTCTGCACCAATACCTCACGAGGCTGCATGTCACAGCAAGTGTCTGTGTTGATCTTGCCAGAGTGCCCATTCAGAATCTTTTCAGTCGCTACTGAAAGTCGCTCAGGTGGAAATACATGTTTCAAACAAAATGTTACTTCCAGGTTGGCGGGATTCTCGCAATGCGGTGTGCGCATGATCAAAAGTGGAACGAAGTCTCACTACCACAAGATAACGCGCGATTTCATAAGACTCTTTACTGGCTGTTTGTGCTTTCTGTGGTGTACAGTATGTTTGTAAATGTTATGCGCTCTTTTATCATCGTGGGAATTGATTATAGCTCTGAATAAATATTGAAGTTTTTTAAAGAATCCATATAACTTTATTTGTACGCCCGTATACTACGTTTATTGAATGAAATCCGTATAAAATACTGACATTCCGTATAGGTTGACATGTATGCTGTAATTGATGCAGTTTGTGGTTTGGCAGTGACATGTTGGAAAATGCAAGGTCTTCCCTGAAAGAGACGTCGTCTGGATGGGAGTATATGTTGCTCTAGAACCTGAATATACCTTTCAGCATTGATGGTGTCTTTCCAGATGTGTAAGCTGCCCATGCCACACGCACTAATGCAACCCCATACCATCAGAGATGCAGGCTTCTGAACTGAGCGCTGATAACAACTTGGGTCGTCCTTCTCCTCTTTAGTCCGAATGAGATGGCGTCCCTGATTTCCATAAAGAACTTCAAATTTTGATTCATTTGACCACAGAACAGTTTTCCACTTTGCCACAGTCCATTTTAAATGAGCCTTGGCCCAGAGAAGAAGTCTGCACTTCTGGATCATGTTTAGATACGGCTTCTTCTTTGAACTATAGAGTTTTAGCTGGCAACGGCGGATGGCACGGTGAATTGTGTTCACAGATAATGTTCTCTGGAAATATTCCTGAGCCCATTTTGTGATTTTCAATACAGAAGCATGCCTGTATGTGATGCAGTGCCGTCTAAGGGCCCGAAGATCACGGGCACCCAGTATGAGTTTTCCAGCCTTGACCCATACGCACAGAGATTCTTCCAGATTCTCTGAATCTTTTGATGATATTATGCACTGTAATTGATGATATGTTCAAACTCTTTGCAATTTTACACTGTCGAACTCCTTTCTGATATTGCTCCACTATATGTCTGCGCAGAATTAGGGGGATTGGTGATCCTCTTCCCATCTTTACTTCTGAGAGCCGCTGCCACTCCAAGACGCTCTTTTTATACCCAGTCATGTTAATGACCTATTGCCAATTGACCTCATGAGTTGCAATTTGGTCCTCCTTTTTGTACCTTTAACTTTTCCACCCTCTTATTGCCCCTGTCCCAACTTTTTTGAGATGTTTTGCTGTCATGAAATTTCAAATGAGCCAATATTTGGCATGAAATTTCAAAATGTCTCACTTTCGATATTTGATATGTTGTCTATGTTCTATTGTGAATACAATGTCAGTTTTTGAGATTTGTAAATTATTGCATTCCGTTTTTATTTACAATTTGTACTTTGTCCCAACTTTTTTGGAATTGTGTGTGTGTGTGTGTGTATACACAGGGCTTAATTTGAGCTGGAACATGACGGAACAAGATCCGGAACCTCCGTCGTCGGATCCGGCAGCTATTTTCATTTCATTCGTTGTTCCGGCAGCTATTTAAATGGATCAGATCACCTCCGTGACCATCACAAAGGGAAAAAAAAATCAAACAATAAATTAAATAAGTAAATAAAAATTTGTTCGGTTTTGATTTTGATATCTGTTGTTGATTTCTCTCCTATGATATCCACAAAATCTATGCGAAAGAGGAAGGGGGGGGCATGGGGTGTATACTTCCGCTCAATAGAACACTGGGTTTTTTGTAGCCGTTAGCTTGCGCTGTGGAAAAATTGGCAAAAAAACAAGAAAGCTTACTAAAATTTTTCAAAGTCCCAGGACAGCCGCATCCTAAATGTTACCCTGCTACTTGAATCCTTGGAATATAGTAAAACTTGAATCCTTAAAATGAATTCTCCAACTTGTTTTGTAAACCCTTTATTTCTTAACTATTACTTGAATTGATTGCACTTATGTTTGCTGGCACTGCTTTTAAACTTGAAATATGCTTGAAATCCTAGGCTATGCTTTTAAATACCCTACTTAAATCCTTAAAATGAGTCATTTAACTCATGTCTTGTGTGATCTGATCTCCAATGGTGAAATAAACCGGTTGTGATATGAATACAGTCTGTTATTTTAGAAGATAAATTTAATCTATAATTTAATATATAGCCTAATAAAAAATAATATTTCATAACGTATCACGACATATTACTGTCTGTAACTGTTCGTCACTAAAGCGTTTTCTAAGATCATAATGTCTGATATTATTTTATTTATTTATTTATTTTGCCAAGCGGGGCCACTGCCGGGTCGGTCGACACGTGGTAGGTCTATTGTTCAAATGCGTTCTACGGTCTATGGGGCTGCGTTGTGGGTGCAAGTGCCAGGACTGTTTTATTTATTTACTTTCTTTATAATCTCAGTCAGATACACAAGCAAGATTAAGTCTTTACTCTGCTGTGTTTTATTATGGCCATCAATATATTGTAACCTGTGTTTGATTTGTTAATTGTTGATCCAGTTGTTGCCTTAACGCAGGGGTCTGCAATGGCTCGGGAGCCAGATGTGGCTCTTTTGGTGACTGCATCTGGCTCACAGATTAATCAGCTCACGTTGAGATCAAGAAGTACACCTCCATTTAATGAAAAAGTCAGTTAGCTGTCCGCAAAGCAAAGCCTTTTGACAAAGAACATGGCGAAAAGGGAAAAAAGGTGACTGGTAAGCGTACATTTCAACAGTAATGGATAGAGGAATTCGCCTTTGTGGGGTGAGAGGGTTCTGCTTTGTGTCCAATAGGCCTATACAATGACAAGATTGCATTGATGAAACAATGAAATAAAGCGGCACTTCGAAACACACCGAGCTACGTTTGCGTCAAAATATTCAGCGGGGGACAGGAGGAAGACAGCATGTCAAGAGCCTCTTCATTATGAAAAAGAATATATTACACTCAAATTGTTGGTCATATGTAAAAATGCATTTTAGTTGTATTCAGAGTCACTTTTTATATATGGCTCTCACGAAAATGTATTTGAAAATATTTGGCGTTCCGGGACCTCCCACTTCACAAATTAAGCACTGTGTATATACACACACACACACACACACACACAGGGGGCTGCAAAAGTGGGTATACGGTAATGAAAAACAAAACATTCGCACAAAACATTATTTTATTGATTATACAAACATATCAATAATAAATATATTAATCCCTCAAATGTTCAAACTGTTTGTCCCCAGCATTCACACACTCCACTAGTCGAGTGTGGACACCCATGCACATTCTGACACACAGGTCTTTTATCAGCATCAATTTCCTGGCAAGTCTCCCGTATGAACTGAATCATGGCATCAACAGAACGTGGCTTGCGTGCAAAAACCCTATCTTTTACACATCCCCAGAAAAAGAAGTCCATAGGGGTGAGAGCCGGCAAACGTGGTGGCCAGTCAATGGCTCCCCGATGTCCAGTCCACCTGTTGGGAAATTCTTTGTCAAGTAGCACACGCACATTGAGTGCAGAGGCACCCCATCCTGCTGAAAGTAGAAGTCGTCCTGCTGCTGTTGTTCGCGTATAATCCTTACTGTATACCTACTTTTGCAGCCCTCTGTATGTGTGTGTATATATATGTATGTTCTATATGTTATTTCATATTTGATATCTTCAGTATTGTTTGACAATGTAGAAAATAGTCAAAATACAGAAAAAAACTATGAATGAGTAGGTATTTCCAAACTTTTGATTGGTACTACAGATCATTAGAATTTGCCAGACTGTTCTCTCTAGTGGAGTGGTGGTGAAATATTTCAGACAGCTGTGACAACTGTATTTGATTTTGCTAAATCATTACTCTGATTCTGGAAAATATGATGCCCAAAAGAGTTTCAACTTTGCTTTAGCTGTTTAAGAAATAACAGAAATTAATTTATTTTAAAAGCAACCCTACAAGGGTCCTAAGCCCTGGACCATTTCCTAAAAAAAAATAAAATAAATAAATAAATAAATATTTAAAAGTTGCATTAAACCAACATTATTGAGATTTTTTTTTTGCTCTTGGGCTCCCCCTGCATTTGCTGAGGGTAATTCATTTTTGTGTCACGGTCGTAAGTACAAAATATAGCCTCAATGAGGATGTAGCTCATACCGGCCCAAACCCCGATAAAATCGGAAATATGAGAGGTGGCGACATCATCTTGACAACTTTTAAACACACCCACCTGTGGAACATTGTATGTGAGTTTGATCGAAATCCAATCAATCCTGTACGAGGAGTAGTGATTTTTGTAAATTGTGGACAGATGTCGACAACAGACGATGCGTGATCGCATAAGCTCATCTGGGCTGACCTGTGGCCGGATGAGCTAGTAATCATGCTTTGAGCCCTCCTCATGGACAGCTGTACACATGCATTGCATTTGTTGAAGAGCTGAAGGATACGGAACCAGCAGAAGCAAAGAACCATGATGACTGACAAAGCAGAATAACATCAAATATTTTCCACAAATGTGACCACATAATTTTATTTATTGTGGCTATTTATTGTGAACACTCCCATAACAAAAAGAATAACAAAGTTTTAGGTTTGCTGACATATTATGCTTGCATTTTTGGGCAACATACATTGTTTGCTAAGTGTTTGAATGTGGAGTATGTGTGCAATCAAATAAAATGTTGTTGGTGACATGATATAGGCACATATTGCACATAAAATACATTGGGCAGTGTAAAATATTACAAGCGAGGTGAGATAGGTTTGCAAAGTTGCAAGATTTCAAGGCTTATTTGGTGTGAGACTGACAGGCTGACCAAATGTTTGAGTGACATGAATTTATTTATTTGTATGCTAGTCTGAGACTGGACTGAGGTTTGATGACTTTTGTCATCCAAAAAAACAAATCTCCATGAAGCAGGGATAATGCTGATAAGGTTACAGCCTATATTGCAGTCTTTCATCAGTAACATTGGCAGGGATGTATGCTCTGCTGTTGCATTGTCATTGTTTTCCTATTAGTTGTAAGATAGATCACTACTTACACTTTGAACTAAACATGTATGCTCAGAGGGCGGCACAGTGGTGTAGTGGTTAGCACTGGTGCCTCACAGCAAGAAGGTCCTGGGTTTGAGCCCAGTGGCTGACAGGGGCCTTTCTGTGTGGAGTTTGCATGTTCTCCCCATGTCTGTGTGGGTTTCCTCTGGGTGCTCTGGTTTCCCCCACAGTCCAAAGACATGCAGGTTAGGTTAACTGATGGCTCTAAATTGACTGTAGGTGTGAGTGTGAATGGTTGTTTGTCTCTGTGTGTTAGCCCTGTGATGACCTGGTGACTTGTCCAGGGTGTATCCTGCCTCTTGCCCATAGTCAGCTGGGATAGGCTCCAGCTTGCCTGTGACCCTGCACAGGATATGTGGTTATGGATAATGGATGGATGCATGCTCATACTTTTTTTTTGCATGCCAGTCAAAGTTTGAACAAGTATTTCACAAAACTCAGAATAGTAGCATGCTAAGTGCTTATTACCAGTACCAGTACCAGTGTATGAGTGTTATCTAGCAAGTGCAATAAAGCTTTACGCAGTTCTTACTGTGCCGTAAAGCATTACACAGTTCTCACGAGAGGTCTCCAGGACGTGCAACCAGAGTTAAATTGTGCTATAATTGGCAAACTGGGAACAGAAATGAGATTGAAGAGAAGCCATTCTCCCTATTACAAGTCTGTACTGTCAAAATGATTTTGAAGCGGATATTTTAAAGTAAAATTCCTACAAATTGCTACTTTAAATTACAAACGTACACTACCGTTCAAAAGTTTGGGGTCACCCAGAAAATTTTGTGTTTTCCATGAAAAGTCACACTTTTATTTACCACCATAAGTTGTAAAATGAATAGAAAATATAGTCAAGACATTTTTCTGGCCATTTTGAGCATTTAATCGACCCACAAATGTGATGCTCCAGAAACTCAATCTGCTCAAAGGAAGGTCAGTTTTATAGCTTCTCTAAAGAGCTAAACTGTTTTCAGCCGTGCTAACATGATTGTACAAGGGTTTTCTAATCATCCATTAGCCTTCTGAGGCAATGAGCAAACACATTGTACCATTAGAACACTGGAGTGATAGTTGCTGGAAATGGGCCTCTATACACCTATGTAGATATTGCACCAAAAACCAGACATTTGCAGCTAGAATAGTCATTTACCACATTAGCAATATATAGAGTGTATTTCTGATTAGTTTAAAGTGATCTTCATTGAAAAGAACAGTGCTTTTCTTTCAAAAATAAGGAAATTTCAAAGTGACCCCAAACTTTTGAACGGTAGTGTATAAGAAAACTTAAAAGACAAATGCTCAGGAATGCCCAATACATTGTACCTACGGTACCTAGATTTAGTTTACTCTCTCATTCATTCACTTTTATACTACTGGCTAAACAACTCCTCTCACAATGTTTTTGCAACACTGGCAAAAAAATTGTCCCGAGACACATTTAGCTTCTCCTGCAGCTTATATTATGCCTCTACTGTTACTTGCTTTGTTCTTTGCAAAGCAAATGGAAGTCTCTTTGTACCTAGACTGAAAGGCACAGTAGTAATTATATGCATTATGAAATATTCAGGGATTATTTGAGTGACAGTGTCTCCGGATGATTCAGTTTGAGAATAGAAACAAAGCAAACAATGAAATGGGGAAGAAAAAAAATCAATATTTTTCTACATTGTATTAATATGTAAGTTTCATGTTTTAAAAAGCATGAAACATTTTTTTGTATCAAGAGAAATTGTCGTATGTTTTGATAGAGCTGTTTGCTTGGGCTCACGATGATCTTGTATAAAGCTGGATTTGTACCAGCTCCCACCATGATTCAGAGCATGGCCAGTGTTTATGTAGTTGTCTTTGTAGCATCATTTGATATTCTGCCCTCAGGTGGGTATATAATTTCTTCATGGTACTGTTTTTCATTCTCTTTGTCACTCTGTTTTTCTGCAAATGGAGATGCAGGATGGACAGCACAGTGATGCACTTTTGTGGTTAGCACTTTCACCTCACAGCAAGTAGGTTCT
This sequence comes from Neoarius graeffei, assembly GCF_027579695.1. Lineage (NCBI taxonomy): Eukaryota > Metazoa > Chordata > Actinopteri > Siluriformes > Ariidae > Neoarius > Neoarius graeffei. The sequence goes on from NC_083588.1 coordinate 22,544,946, forward strand.
GGGTTCAGACCTGCCAGTCAGCTGGGGGGATTTCTGGGTGGAGTTCATAAGTTCTCCCCATGTCTGCGAGGGTTTCCTCTGGGTGCTCCAGTTTCCCCCTACAGTCCAATGACATGCAGATTAGGTCAGCTGGCTACTCAAAATTGCATGAGGAGTATGAATGGCTAGTGAGCTAATGGAGAACCTGAAGCTCTGGATCTTGCTTTGTAAACTATGTGTGGTATTTCCCTGATGTGAGTGGAATATTGAAGTGCAGCAGGCATGAGATGATGTTCACACACAACTTTATTTTAATGATTTTTTGCTTTCCAGTATTCACTCATGGTGGCACATGTAGACGCAGCGACCCAGTGCTCCTCTTTAGTTAGTAGCTACACATTGAGAAGGACTTATACCTGAACTGAACTTATCAGCCTCAAAAAACACTGGACCGGCTGGACCCCGGAAGGATTTGACTCGTTCCTGGAGAGGATACGCCGGCAAGAACGGATAGAGAGGAGGCGACGGCGGCGCTGCGAAAGACGCCTGAAGCGGGGCAAACGAGCCAGCATCAGAGCTAGGCTAACCAAGACTCCGCATAAACCAGCGGTTCCAAGCGTTTTTCTCGCCAACATCCGCTCCCTGGTCAACAAGATGCAGGAGATTAAACTACGGGACATTAACAACCGGATAGACAGCTGCATCATGGTGATAACAGAGACTTGGCTGCATGAAAACATCCCGGACCTAGCTGTAGAGCTAGCAGGTCGTACAATCTTCCGGGTGGAGCACATCAGACTCAGGTAAGATGAGAGGAGGAGGTGTGCGCGTCTATATCAACAACAGTTGGTGCACGGACACTGCCATTATTGAGAGACATTGCTGTCCAGACTTAGCCTGGCAAGCCAGACTAAATGTGAATATTTAGCCTGGTCTCGGTTGTAGACATTTCCGAAGGGTGTGGGTAGGAGCAACCCGTTGTCTTTCAAACTGTCTCTGTGCGTATAGGCCAACGCTCTGACCAATCAGCGCAACAGTGACTGTGACGTAGTCAGAGCGACAGAAAGCAGTGGGGGAGGGTAGATCAGACTTTTGCCATAGCCGGTCGGCCAAACAGCGAAAACGTCCTTCTTGAAAAGGAATGAGCGGAGAGCCTCTTCCTGCTCATGTTTCAACGAAAACTCCAAGTCTAATTCTTCTAAAACTGATTCCAAAGCGGAGTCAAACGAGCGCTGTTCAATGGCTGTAGCCATCTTTCCTGTTGTGCTTTCTCCAGCGTCGCGCAGCCTTGTCGTCACTCCTGCAAAAGCCCGCCCAAAGAATCCAAACAAAAACCTTGTGTTGTGATTGGCGGGCACGATTTGATGCCCGGGGTGTGTTGTTGATATGGTCCGAGGCTAGACCCACTCATAGGCAAAAATATTTTTGGCCGCTAGGCGGGTGGGTCTAGTTTACTAGGCTAGTCTAGACTTAGAGTTTTTACTGTTAAAGTGCAGACCTTTTTATCTGACCAGGGAAATCACTCAAGTGTTTGTAGCTGCTGTGTATATCCACCCGCGAGCTAATGCTAATGTAGCTATGAGCAGGCTGCATGATAGCATCAGCAGGCAGCAGAACAAACACGCAGAGGGCTTCTTCATCGTGGCTGGGGACTTCAACCATACCAATTTAAAGACTGTGCTCCCCAGATTCAATAAGAATGTGGACATTAAAACAAGGAAGGGAAGAATACACAGTAATTCTGATTACATAGTAACTCTGGATGGCCTTTTTGTTTCTTCGCGTGCAGCAGTAAAAGACCTTGGAGTGATTATTGACCCCAGTCTTTCATTCGAAACTCACATTGATAATGTTACCCAGATAGCTTTCTTTCATCTCAGAAATATTGCTAAGATAAGAAATTTAATGTCACTACATGACACGGAAAAACTAGTTCATGCTTTCGTTACCTCCAGGTTGGATTATTGTAATGCCGTGCTGTGTGGATGTTCCAATAAGTGCATAAATAAGCTCCAGGTAGTTCAAAATGCAGCAGCTCCTTACTAGAACTAGAAAATATGACCACATCACCCCTGTCTTATCCACACTGCATTGGCTCTGTAGGTGCATTTGGTTAATTATTAAGTGATCTCATTAAATCAGTCTCATTAAATTTGCAGGTTAATAATTAAAAGAATCAGTCTCGTTTAAATCGTTTGAAGTGAATCGTTCAGCGAATCGTTCAAATGAATCGACTCAGTGAATCATTCAAAGTAGTGAATCATTGAATCATACCATCAATCTTAGGGCTCAATAATAATTACCAAACAGCTAAATTATAGTATATCATTAAATTATTACAATCACTTACCATTTACATAACTGATATGCACCTTTTTGAATTCTTTGCGATTGGGGACTTCAGAAATATCCTTGCACAACAAATGAATACACACAGGTTGTTTAATAAATGAATTTATTATAATAAAGATAAAAATAATCAATATATACAAGCAGTGAGGTGTATATATATATATATATATGTATGTATGTGTGGTGTGAGCATGTGTCTGAGAAAGGGAGAGCAAGGGTGTGTGTGTGTGTGAGCTATAAAGCTTTGGAATGTTCTTATCTGATTGTGTTGGGGGAGGGCTGCCACGTGTGGAGACAAAGAAAAGTGTGTTAGCTCTAGCTTGTTGCTAAGTACATAGTGTAAGCCTCCCTTAGCTTTGTGTTGCTAAGTACATGTGGTGAATGCCTTGTGATCCCTGGAGACAACACAATTAGATCTAGAAGCTAATGGAACAAGATAATTAGCTTTGGATGCTAATGAGCCAAAAGACATTAACCATAGGCTAATTTCACCAACTTAGACAGTACTGAATCAACTGAAACCTTGATAAGGTCAAAATGTGTGTTAAGGAGACTTAGGATATTAGTGAAAGGAATAAGAGGAAAACATGCACAGCCTAACAATTGAAACAAATGATATTAAACAAAATGAAACAATTCAACACGCTGAGTGTTTTCAGTGTGACAGATAAACAAGTCATGAGTTAAAGTTCACACTACTTCATAAAACTAATTCCTAGACTAGTTTAATTATGATTATTATGATTAAGCTTATGATTAAGCTTATGATTAAGCTTATGATTATGACTAAGCCCAAAAATGCCAGTCTTACTGAGTTTCACCGTAGTGAAAAACATGAGCTGCTTCTGTAGAGGCGCAGAGAGAACTTTCTGGTCCGACGGAGCACTTGGGTCCGACGTGGTGAAAAGAGGATTCTTGGTCCGAACTTCAGCGTTCGTGAGGAAAAGTCTCTGATCAGAATTAATCTGCACAGTGCTGTTTAGAAGGAATCTGATCGCTGGATTAAAAACTGCGTTTAAACAGCAGTCGTGACATCACTTTAATACGAATGCCGGCTGTAACTCAGGTTGAGTTTAAAGATCGCGCTATTCTGGATTTTTACCTTGGCCAGAGGTGAACACAGAACGCGCTGGATGGTAGATCTTTGCAAAAGTGAGATGTTCCCGGGTTTGCCTGCAAATGCGAGCGGTCTCTTTATTGTCTGTTGGAGTTGAAGTCCACAGAGCCAGAGATGAGGAGTTGAGCGTTTGTTCCATTATTTATCTCTTCATGGCAGATGTGGTGATAATCCCGCCCCCGGCGTGACGTATGTCAACACAGAAGTTGGCTGGGAGTTGTAGTTCTTAGACACAAAATGGCGGCATGATACCTACAGCTCCCAATCAAATTTCGTATTGATTATAAAGTACTACTATAGACCTTTAAAGCATTGAATGGTCTCGTGCCACAGTACCTGAGTGAACTTCTGGTCCTCTATGACCCACCACGCCTACTTAGATCAAAAAGGTGTAGGCTATCTGCTGGTACCTCGTATAGTGAAGGCTACATCATGGGGCAGAGCCTTTTCTTACAAAGCCCCACAGTTATGGAACAGCCTTCCAAGTAGTGTTTGGGAATCAGACACAATCTCAGTGTTTAAGTCTAGGCTGAAAACATATCTGTTTAGTCAAGCCTTTTGTTAATGGTGTTTATGAGGTAAAGATGTAGATCTGGAAGGTTCTCAGACAGTGTTTTGGTAAACTGGGATGTATGGATGCTGTCAGTCCCCACTCACTTGCTCATTCGAGTTTGTTGACAGTGTAGTGGCTGGCTGCTTTATGTCCCGGGGCTCCCTCATGCCTGTGTTACCTTCTGGCTCTCCCCTTTTAGTTATGCTGTCATAGTTAGTTGCCGGAGTCCCTGCTTGTACTCAGTGCAATATGTATACTGTTCCTACTTATTCAGGTGACATTGGGCATACCTAACAACCTGTGTTTTCTCTCTCTTCTCCCCCCCCCCCCCCAAATCTGTCCCTCTGAGTTACATGTCGGTCCTGGGATCGAGATGCTGGCCTCTTCTGCTCCTCGGACCTGCCTGGTCCATCCTGGTGCCCTGTGTCTGGTTGGGGTCTCATCGCATCGCTCCTGTGGAGGGCGGCCCCATGTGGACAGTTGGGGGTCGCGCCTGGAGGACGCTCTGGACTCTTGCAGTGGTGTTTTTGTGGCTGGGGACTGCAGTTGACTTGCTGACTTTGGGACTGCAGTTGTCGTGAACGGTTTTGCACTCGGGTTCCATTGGTGGGGGGTTTATAGCATCAACAAAGCTGGCTTTGTTAGGACTGTTAATGTTATAGCCATGTTGTCTGTTGTTGCCCGGATGGGGATGGGTTCCCTTTTGAGTCTGGTTCTTCTCGAGGTTTCTTCCTCATGTCATCTGAGGGAGTTTTTCCTTGCCACCGTCGCTACAGGCATGCTCGTTGGGGATAGATTGGGGATAAAATTAGCTCATATTTTAAGTCGTTCAAATTCTGTAAAGCTGCTTTGTGACAATGTTTACTGTTAAAAGCGCTATACAAATAAACTTGACTTGACTAACACTAGACCAGGTCTACACCAACATTCCTGGAGCCTACAAAGCCCGCCCCTCCCCTCACCTTGGACACTCAGACCATCTTTCCCTGTTCCTGACACCAGCTTACAAGCCCCTCATCTGCAGGTCTAAGCCAGAGTACAAGTCCATGCAGTGCTGGACTGAGGAGGCCACACTATCCTTGCAGGACTGTTTTGAGGACACCATATGGGAGCTCTTTGAGGAACCAGACATTGAGCTCCACACCTCCTCTGTACTGTCATACATCAGTTTCTTCACGGACAACGTAACAACAAGGAAATGGGTGAAAATATTCCCCAACCAGAAACCCTGGTTTAACACCAATATCAGAGCATTACTCCAGGCCAGGGATTCAGCACTGAGGTCAGGAGACGGGGAGGCCTACAGGAAGGCTAAAGTGGACCTGAACAGAGGTATCAAGGCTGCTAAAACAAAATACAGAGAGCAGATAGAGGGCAATTTCAGGGAAAACAACCCCCACTCCATGTGGAAAGGCATCCAGAACATTACAGTCTACAAACAGTGCCACAACAACCCCTCCCCCAATGATATTTCTCTTCCAGACCAACTTAATTTTTTCTCCCGCTTTGAAGAGGACAGCAAACAGGCAGAGGACACACAGCTTACACCATCAGAGCATGACCAGCCCCCCACCATCCACCAACACCAGGTACTGCGAGTCCTGCGAGGCATCGACACCAGCAAAGCACCAGGACCGGCTGGAGTACCAGGGAGGGTGCTGAAATCATGTGCCCATCAGCTTGCTGCTGTATTTACTAACATCTTTAACTGTTCGCTGCAGCAAGCCATAGTCCCCACCTGCCTGAAAACTGCCACCATAATCCCTGTGCCCAAATCCTCTGCCATCACAGGGTTGAATGATTACCGGCCTGTGGCCCTGACACCGGTGATTATGAAATGTATGGAGAGACTGGTGTTACAGCATGTCAAGGCCCATATTCCACCTGGCTTTGACCAACATCAGTTTGCCTACAGGTCCAACAGATCCACAGATGACGCCATCTCCATCGCCCTCCACACTGCTCTCAGCCACATTGAAAGTCCCAAAACATACATCAGGATGCTGTTTGTTGACTTCAGTTCGGCATTTAACTCCATCAGCCCCAGCCGACTGATCACCAAACTGCAGACACTGCAACTTGGAACCTCCCTCTGTCTGTGGATCAAGGACTTCCTGACTAACAGACCCCAGCATGTCAGGATGGGCACCTCCACATCTTCCACCATTGTCCTCAATACCGGTGTTCCTCAGGGCTGTGTTCTGAGTCCAGTCTTGTACACGCTGTACACCCATGACTGTGTCGCCACCCATGGCTCCAACACCCTCATTAAATTTGCGGACGATACAACCATTGTTGGATTGATCAACAATGATGACGAGGCACCATACAGGGAGGAGGTCCGAGCACTGGCGGCCTGGTGCAGTGACAACCACCTTAACACCAAGGAGACAAAATAACTCATCATTGACTTCCAGAAGACAAGGACCACACTACACTCAGGCCTGAGCATCAATGGGGAAGAAGTGGAGCAGGTCAAAAACTTCAAGTTCCTCAGGCTGCACATCTCAGAGGACCTGGGCTGGACTGTGAACACCACCCACATTATTAAAAAGGCCCAGCAGCATCTCTTTTTCCTGAGAATGCTGAAGAGGAACAAACTCCCTCCACCCCTGCTGAAAAAATTTTATCACTGCATAATAGAGAGTGTCCTGACCTACGGATGTACAGTGTAGTATGCCAGCTGCACTGCGTCTGAGAAGAAACAACTGCAGCGGGTCATAAAGACTGCTCAGTGGATCATCGGCTCCCCACTCCTATGCCTAGAGGAGTTCTAATCGAGCCGGCTCCTTTGACGGGCCACAAAGATCCAGGATGACCCCGCCCACCCAGGACCCTCTCTATTTCCCAACCTCCCCTCTGGCAGACTCAGAGTCATGAGAGCCCGCACCAACAGACTGAAGAACAGCTTCTTCCCCATGGCTGTGAAGAGACTGCTGCAGGAATCATGACCCCACCCCCACACACAACTATCTCCCAGTCAATGGACAATAACTCTTGCACCTTAAATATAGACTGCACTTTTAATACAGACTATTTATATATAACATTTTATCTGCACTTTACTGTTTTTGCTATTTATGTTTAATATATTTTCTTGTGACATGTAGCTGCAATAAGAGAGATGCTGCCAAACGGAATTTCGTTGTATTCTTGTACAATGACAAAGCTTCTTCTTCTTCTTTGCATGTTTGCATGCGCGCGCACACATGTTCTGATCGGTAGAGCTCCCCTCGCGTTGCTCCCTCCCTCCTTTTCTACCTCCGTCTTCACTGCAAAACACAACATTGACAACAGGTGTATTGACTTTGCCACTCACCTTCCCTGACCCCTCCCTCCATTCACAAACCGATGCTTGGCCATGCCCCCACTGCCACATACCCCCACCGCCCTACTCAGGCTGGGGAGCTGTCCAACCTGCAGCAGAATCCCCCCCCCCCCCCAACAGGATAGGAAATCCACCACCACTATCTGTGGACCACCTCAAATTTAAATGGCTGGAGGGCGAGATACCAATGGATGATCCGTGCATTGGCATCCTTCATGTGGTAGAGCCACTGGAGGGGCGTGTGGTCTGAACAGAGGGTGAAAGGGTGCCCCAGCAGGTAGTATCGGAGGGTGAGGACTGCCCACTTGATGGCCAGGCACTCCTCAATGGTGCTGTACATACTTTCACGCATTCAGAGCTTATGGCTGATGTACAGCACCAGACGTTCCTCACCCTCCTCCTTCTTGGACAGAACAACCCCCAGCCCTCTGTCCGATTTGTCCATCTGTAAAATAAAAGGGAGAGAGAAGTCAGGGGAGTGTAAGAGCAGCTCCCCCCACACAGTACAGCTTTTACCTTCATGAAGGCCTTTTAGCACTGCTTCGTCCACTGGACTGGATCTGTTTCTCCCATTTTAGTGAGATAAGTCAGCAGGCTGGTGACATCCAAATAATTAGGTATAAATCTATGATAGCCAGCCAGCCAGCCCCAGGAACTGTCTCGCCTCCTTTTTGGTCTTGGGCCTCGGGCAGGCCGCAATCGCTGCAGTCTTGTTAATTTGGGGACGCACCTGCCCATGACCCAAGTGGAACCCCAGATACCGTACTTCCACCTGCCCAATTGCACACTTTTTCAGGTTAGCTGTGAGGCCTGCATGCCTCAGCGACTTTAGAACGGCCCTCAGATGTTCCAAGTGCCGTGGCCAATCATGGCTGTAGATTATTATATCATCTAGATATGCAGCTGCATAGGCAGCATGAGGGCAGAGGACCCTGTCCATGAGCCACTGGAACATAGTGGGCGCCCCAAATAACCCAAAAGGGAGCATGGCAAATTGGTGTAATCCAAACAGTGTGGAAAAGGCCGTTTTCTCTTGGGATAGAGGAGTCAAAGGGATCTGCCAATATCCCTTTGTTAGATCCAGTGTCGAATAAAAGCAAGCAGCACCTAACCGATCAAGCAATTCATCAATGTAAGGCATTGGGTATGCATCAAATTTAGACACTGTGTTGACCTTTCTATAGTCCACACAGAACCAGACCGACCTGTCGGTCTTGGGAACCAGGACCACTGGGCTGCTCCAGTCACTGTGGGACTCCTTGATTATGCCCATTTCAAGCATGGCCTTGAGTTTGTCCCGAACCACCTTTTTCTTGTGTTCGGGCAAGCAGTAAGGGTGGCTATGCACTACCACCCCCGGGGGCATTTCGATGTGGTGTTCTATGAGGTGGGTATGACCGGGAAGGGGCGAGAACACATCAGAAAATTCCTTTTGCAACTTGGCCACCTCCGTGAGTTGGGCCGGTGAGAGGTGGTCTCCACAAGGGACTGGAGTGGTTTGAGATGTTATCTTTTTTACCTCCGGCCCCAGCTCCACCTTCTCCAGGACTACCGACGCCAACTCCACAGGGACCCCCTCATTCCAGCATTTTAAAAGATTGAGGTGGTAGATTTGCAATGCTGTTATCTGTTCGCCTCACTTCATAGTCGACGTCCCCGAGTCGCCATGTGACCTCGAAGGGCCCTTGCCACTTGGTGATTAATTTAGAACTTGACGTGGGCAATAATACAAGCACTTTGTCTCCCGGCGTGAACTCTCTAAGGTGCGTGCCCCTGTCATACAGCTGGATTTGATGTTCTTGTGCCTGCCGCAAATTCTCCTGGGTTAAGTGCATGAGGGTGTGGAGTTTTGCATGCAAGTCAAGAATGTACTGAATTTCATTTTTGCTAGGTGACTGTGCCTCCTCCCAATTTTCTTGTAGCACGTCCAAAATGCCACGCAGCTTACGCCCATATAATAATTAAAATGGAGAAAACCCCATGGAGGCTTGCAGGACCTCTCGTACTGCAAATAACAGGGGCTCGAGCCACTTATCCCAATTACATGCATCTTCACTTACGAATTTCTGGATTATGTTTTTGAGGGTTTGGTTAAAACGCTCCACTAAGCCATAAGTTTGTGGGTGATAGACACTGGTGCGGACAGATTTAATACTCAGTAACCCATACAGCTCACACGGTGTGCGTGACATAAATGTAGTGCCTTGGTCTGTCAGGATTTCTTTCAGAATCCCAAGCCGGGAGATAATACAGAAGGGTGCTTCAGTAATACTGCATGCTGAGATATTGCGGAGAGGCACTGCTTCCGGATATTGCATTGCATAGTCCACCAGAACTAAAATAAAGTGATTAGTGATTATCCTCGTGCTGACTGATCTAATGGCCTGACGAGATCCATCCCAATTCACTCAAACGGGGTCTCGATTAGAGAGAGAGGGCACAAAGGCACTTTTGGAGTAGTTGCGGGATTTACTAATTGGCATTCACGGCACGCCACACACCACCGATGGACATCCCCGCAAATCCCTGGCCAATAGAACCGGGCCATTATTCGGGCTAGTGTTTTATCTTGCCCCAAGTGTCCAGCCATGGGATTAAAGTGAGCTGCATGGAATACGAGTCCCCTACGGCTCTTTGGGATTAATAATTGGGTTATTCGTTCACCAGTTTGAGTGTCCTGTGTCACTTGGTACAATCTATCTTTAATAATAGCAAAATAAGGGAAGGCTGGAGTCATGCTTGGCTGAAGAGTTTGACCATCAATTACTCTCACTTGGTCAAACGCATGCTGCAGAGTCTCGTCTCGTGACTGCTGTAACGAGAAATCCTCAAGGGAATCCCCGAGAGAGGGAGGAGGAGTGGGCTGCTCCTCACTCTGACACGGTGCTGATATAGACGGCTCTGTGACAGCTTCAGTCAACACCACACCGGGATCTTCCCGTGACCTACTAGTGCAGGACCCACTATGTGTTAAATATTCCATCAGCTTTTTAAACCCTGGGCAATCCATACCCAAAATTAATGAGTGGGTGAGACAAGGATTAACCGCTGCCTTTATTCTATGCATTTGGCCCCAGAATAGAATATGGACAGACACTAAGGGATAATTGTGAACATCCCCATGCACACACAACACTTTCACTGCTTGTGCTCTCCCTAATGCCTCACCTTGCACCAGGTGTTGGTGAATTGAGGTCCGATTACAACCAGAATCCACCAAAGCATGATATGTATCCCCTTGAACACTTACCGGTATGCAATACGTTCCGGCCCGATCGGGGGCGGTCTCTGGCACATCGGGGATCCGGATCATGACTTCCACCTCCCTTCTGGAGCCCTGATTCTGGAGATGCTCCGGCTCCCCGCTGCGCCAGCATACCAGCCCAGGCTTTCCCTCTGCACTGGTGTTATGGGTGTCACTCACCTGAGGGGGGAAGGACACAGACACGGAAGAGGGAGATGGCAGGACACTACGGGAGCGACGGGCTGGCTGGGGAGGAGTTGGCCCCCGCGGTGGGGGAATAGGGTGAGGTAGAGGGGGAGAGAAGAGAAACAAGGAGAGGTACCTTCACCTCATCCACCTGTTGTTGGAACCGCCGCCAGATGGTCCTCCACCAACTCAATGGCTCGCTGGAGCGACGGCGGGTGTTGACACTGGACCCATTCCGCTGTTCCTTCTGGAAGCTGAGAGATGAACTGTGCCAGTGGCACCAGGTCGATGAGCCTGTCGGCATCGCAGTCTTCTGTCCTCAGCCACCGCCAGCAGGCATCCTGGAGTTGTTGGCCAAATGCGAACGGTCAGATGACCTCCTCCAGTGTCAGCTTCCAGAACCACTGGCGATGTTGTTCCAGGGAGTGGCCGACCCACTGCAAAATGGTCCTCTTGAGGCCAGAGTAGTTGAGCCAGCTGTCAGCAGGGAACTACTTCGCCGCGAGCTGCGCCTCACCTGTCAGGAGCTGGAGGAGGCGAGCCAATCACTGCTCGATTGGCCACCCCCACGCTTGGGACACTTGCTTGAAGAGAGCGATGAAGGCTCTGGGCTCGCCGTGCAGGCCCATTTTCATGAGGGTGACGTGAGGGGAGTCCATGGTGGTAATGGTGGATGCCCCTGCCAATGCCAGCAGATGCCAGAACACCTGGCGATCTTCCCGCTGGGCAAGCATCAAGGCTTCAAAGCGTTGTTCTTGGTCCTTCCGGAGAGTGGTCAACGCTTGATGCTGGTTCTGCTGGGCAGCAGTGAGGGCATGGATGAGCTCCATAATTGGGGAGGACTCCATGGGGTGGTTCCCTTCTGTACTCACTCCCGGGTTTCAGCACCACTGTAGTGAATCCCTAATGTGGGTGGAGTACAGAAGCACGGCAAGCAGGAACTGAAGTTCTTGCAAACTTGTATATAATTTTTTTTTCCAGCTTCACTCACTCACTCACATGCATTCTGGTTGGGAGTCAGCTCTCCTCTGCTTTCCCCTTCCTTTTATGCTCCATCCCTGCAACAAAGACACACACAAATACCCACATTAATTGACACCAGGTGTAATGACTTAGCCACTTACCTTCCCTGAACCCACCCTCCATTCACAAACTGCTGCTTGGCCACTCCCCGTTGCCACAATTAAACTTGGTCATTTATTTATTGAGTAAAAAGATCCAATATAACAGATCTGTGAGTGGCAAAAGTATGTGAAACTTTGCTTTCAGTATCTGGTGTGACCCCCTTGTGCAGCAATAACTGCACCTAAACATTTCCAATAAATGTTGATGAGCTCCATAATTGCACACCAACGTGGAGGAATTTTAGCCCATTCCTCTGTACAGAACAGCTTCAACTCTGGGATGTTGGTGGGTTTCCTCACATGAACTGCTTGCTTCAGGTCCTTCCACAACATTTCGATTGGATTAAGGTCAGGACTTTGTCTTGGCCATTCCAAAACATTAACTTTATTATTCTTGAACCATTCTTTGGTAGAATGACTTGTGTGCTTAGGGTCATTGTCTTGCTGCATGACCCACCTTCTCTTGAGATTCAGTTCATGGACAGATGTCCTGACATTTTCCTTTAGAATTCGCTGGTATAATTCAGAATTAATTGTCCCTTCAATGATGGCAAGCCATCCTGGCCCAGATGCAGCAAAACATGCCCAAACCATGATACTACCACCACCATGTTTCACAGATGGAATAAGGTTCTTATTCTGGAATGCAGGGTTTTCCTTTCTCCAAACATAATGCTTCTCATTTAAACCAAAAAGTTCTATTTTGGTCTCATCTGTCCACAACACCTTTTTCCAATAGCCTTCTGGCTTGTCCACGAGATCTTTAGCAAACTTCAAATGAGCAGTAATGTTCTTTTTGGAGAACAGTGGCTTTCTCCTTGCAACCCTGCCATGCACACCATTGTTAGTTATTCAATGTTCTCCTGATGGTGGACTCATGAACATTAGCCAATGTGAGAGAAGCCTTCAGTTGCTTAGAAGTTACCCTGGGGTCCTTTGTGACCTTGCCGACTATTACACACCTTGCTTTTAGAGTGATCTTTGTTGCTTGACCACTCCTGGGGAGGGTAACAATGGTCTTGAATTTCCTCCATTTGTACACAATCTGTCTGACTGTGGATTGGTGGAGTCCAAACTCTTTAGAGGTGTGGGTGGTAAAAGAGAGCAACTGGACTTGCTTGAAGATTCTTGAAGACATTTCACCTCTCATTCGAAAGGCTTCTTCAGTTCTTTCTGACTAATAGGGAGTATCAGGTATTTATCCTCTCATGGATGAAAAGCTCATCTAAGGTGTCGTTGAGTCATCCTGTTGGTGTGGGTCACTGGGGGCTGGATGTGAATGGCCTCAAGGAGTCGTTAGGGTGGTCAATGGATTGCCCGTTAAGGTGATCAATGGAATGCTGATTCTCTCTGTCCTCCTGTGAGTCACTGAAAACAGCTGGGTTTTGGTGTGCATTCAGTTGTCTGGGAAGTGTGCCAAGGACTGCATTGTAGGTGGCTGATAAATGATGTCTTAGACCCCCACCTCTGTTCAGTGATGGCCGTTCCAGGTTGACAAAAATGGCTTCCTTAACTCCTCACGCATACCAGCGATCGTCTCTGGCTAAAATGCGTACGTTGCAATCCTGAAATGAGTGTCCTTTGTTGTTAAGATGAAGGTAGACAGCAGAGTCCTGGCCTGAGGAACTGGCTCTCCTGTGTTGAGCCATACACGCCTGTGAAGCGGTTGTTTTGTTTCCCCAATCTATGAGTCCATGCATTCCTCACTGCACTGAATTGCATACACTACATTGTCCTGTTTGTGTCTGGCTATTCTGTCCTTAGGGTGGACCAGTTTCTGCTTCAGGGTGTTACTGGGTCTGAAATGTACCGGAATGTGTTTGTGGAAGATCCTCCTGAGTTTCTCAGATAGACCAGAAATGTAGGGAATGACAATGTTCTTGCGTTTGTTCCTGTTATCCTCCTTGTCCGTTATGTTCATTTTTCTGCTCTTGAAGAAAGACCAGTTGGGATACCCGCAGTTCTGAAGTGCTTTCTTGATGTGATTCTGCTCCTTCTCTTTTCCCTCTACCGTTGTAGGGATGTTCTGAGCCCTGTGTTGCAAGGTCCTAATGACTCCCAATTTGTGTTCCAGTGGGTGGTGAGAGTCAAAGAGTAGGTACTGGTCTGTGTGTGTGGGTTTCCAGTAGATCTCCATGCTACGGCTTCTGTCTTGTCTCATGTGTACATCACAATCCAAGAAGGCTAGATTATTCCCACTGACATCCTCCTGAGTGAAATTGATGTTGATATCCACTGCATTGATGTGCTTAGAGAAGGCTTCCACCTCATGGGTTTTGATTTTAACCCAGATGTCGTCCACATATCTGAACCAGTGGCTGGGAGCAACTCCTGAAAAAAGTGGTCAAAGCTTTATGTTCCACTTCCTCCATGTAAAGGTTGGCCACAATAGGCACCGGTGATCCCATGGCGCATCCATGCTTCTGTCTGTGGAAACTTTCATTAATCTGGAAATAGGTGGTAGTCAGGCAGAGGTCAAGTAGGGTGCAAATCTGGTCCGTGGTGAGGTTCATTCTATCCAGTAAGGTGTTGTCTTGAAGGAGTCGTTTTCTAACAGATTCGACTGCTTCTGTGGTGGGAATGCATGTAAAAAGAGAAAAGTGACATCATAAGAAACCATGTTTTAATCTAAGTCTAGTTTGAGGTCTGCAACTTTAGTAGCAAAATCTTGGGAGTTTTTGACGTGATGTAGCGTATTCCCAACAAGAGGAGCCAGGATGGTGGCTAGGTGTTTGGCAATGTTATAGGTGACAGAGTTTATACTGCTGATGATAGGTCTGAGTGGAGCTCCTTCCTTGTGAATCTTGGGGAGTCCGTATATGAGAGGAACAGCTTCCCCAGGGTACAATCTGTAGTACAGAGATCGGTTGATGGCTTGGTCCTTTTCTAGTTGTTGCAGGCAGCTAACAACCTTTTTGTAACAACTGGTGGGGTCCTGCCTTAAGGTTTCATAGGTGGTAGTGTCGCTGAGGAGACTGGTCATCTTTGAGTGGTAGTCCGCTGTGTTCAGCACCACTGTGCATCTCCCTTTGTCAGCAGGAAGGATGGTTATGTTCCGGTCTCTTTGAAGCAATGTAAGAGCCCTCCTTTCTTGGCTGGTGAGGTTGGAGGGGGGTGCTTTTGCACTGGACAGAGCAGCTGATATCTTCAGTCTAAGTTGTTCTGCCTCTGTGTTGGTCAGATTGTTGTTTCTGATGGCTGACTCTGTGGCTGTGATGAGATCTACTACTGGTATCCACTCTGGTGAAACTGCAAAGTTAAGTCCCTTGGATAAAACATCTTTCTCTGGTTGGGTGAGTACCCTGTCGAATAAGTTCTTCACCCATTTCTCTTCTATGTCCGGTTGTGTAGCCTGGTCAGACCTCAAACTAGACTTAGATGAAACCATGGTTTCTTATGATGTCACTTCTCTTTTCACTTGCATTCCCACCACAGAAGCAGTCGAATCTGTTAGAAAATGACTCCTTCAAGACAACACCTTACTGGATAGAACGAACCTCACCACGGACCAGATTTGCACCCTACTTGACCTCTGCCTGACTACCACTTATTTCCAGTTTAATGAAAGTTTCTACAGACAGAAGCATGGATGCGCCATGGGATCACCGGTGTCCCCTATTGTGGCCAATCTTTACATGGAGGAAGTGGAACATAAAGCTTTGACCACTTTTTCAGGAGTTGCTCCCAGCCACTGGTTCAGATATGTGGATGACACCTGGGTTAAAATCAAAACCCATGAAGTGGAAGCCTTCTCTAAGCACATCAATGCAGTGGATATCAACATCACTCGGGAGGACGTCAGTGGGAATAATCTAGCCTTCTTGGATTGTGATGTACACATGAGACAAGACAGAAGCCTTAGCATCGAGGTCTACCGGAACCCCCCACACACACACAGAGCAGTACCTACTCTTCGACTCTCACCACCCACTGGAACACAAATTGGGGGTCATTAGGACCTTGCAACACAGGGCTCGGAACATCCCTACAACGGTAGAGAGAAAAGAGAAGGAGCAGAATCACATCAAGAAAGCACTTCAGAACTGCGGGTATCCCAACTGGTCTTTCTTCAAGAGCAGAAAAATGAACATAATGGACAAAGAGGATAACAGGAACAAACGCAAGAACATCGTCATTCCCTACATTTCTGGTCTATCTGAGAAACTCAGGAGGATCTTCTACAAACACAACATTCCGGTACATTTCAGACCCAGTAACACCCTGAAGCAGAAACTGGTCCACTGTAAGGACAGAATAGCCAGACACAAACAGGACAATGTAGTGTATGCAATTCAGTGCAGTGAGGAATGCATGGACTCATAGATTGGGAAAACAAAACAACTGCTTCACAGGTGTATGGCTCAACACAGGAGAGCCAGTTCCTCAGGCCAGGACTCTGCTGTCTACCTTCATCTTAACAACAAAGGACACTCATTTCAGGATTGCAATGTACGCATTTTAGCCAGAGACGATCGTTGGTATGCGCGAGGAGTTAAAGAAGCCATTTTTGTCAACCTGGAATGGCCATCACTGAACAGAGGTGGGGGTCTAAGACATCATTTATCAGCCACCTACAATGCAGTCCTTGGCACACTTCCCAGACAACTGAATGCACACCAAAACCCAGCTGTTTTCAGTGACTCACAGGAGGACAGAGAGAATCAGCATTCCATTGATCACCTTAACGGGCAATCCATTGATCACCCTAATGACTCTTGAGGCCGTTCCCATCCAGCCCCCAGTGACCCACACCAACAGGATGACTCAACGACACCTTAGATGAGCTTTTCATCCATAAGAGGATAAATACCTGACACTCCCTATTAGTCAGACAGAACTGAAGAAGCCTTTCAGATGAGAGGTGAAACGTCTTCAAGAATCTTCAAGCAAGTCCAGTTGCTCTCTTTTACCACCCACAGTTACCATGACCTGGATGACGGAGAATCTTCAGACATCTTTAGAGATTGTTTTGTAACCTATTTCAGCCCGTTGAGCATCAACAATGCTTTATCTGAGGTCCTCAGAAATCTCCTTTGTTCATGCCATGATACACTTCCACAAACATGTGTTGTGAAGAGCAAACTTTGATAGATCCCTGTTCTGTAAATAAAACAGGGTGCCAACTCACACCTGATTGTCATCCCATTGATTCAAAACACCTGACTCTAATTTCACCTTCAAATTTAACTGCTAATCCTAGAGGTTCATATACTTTTGCCACTCAGAGATATGTAATATTGCATCATTTTCTTCAATAAATGACCAAGTATAATTTTTTTTTCTCATTTGTTTAACTGGGTTCTCGTTATCTACTTTTGGGACTTGTGTGAAAATCTGATGTTTTAGGGTCATATTTATGCAGAAATATAGAAAATTCTAAAGGGTTCACAAACTTTCAAGCACCACTGTATTTACTGTAATTTATATTGTTGTAAAGTGCCTTGAGCTGTAGATAAGTGCACAATATAAATAAATAAAGTTAAGTTGTTCCCTCGAGGATTTCCTGTTAGAGCAATCGCGAGACGAGACTGCATCATGCGTTTGACCGAGTGAGAGTAATTCATGTTCAATCTCTCCAGCCAAATGTGACACCCTGCTTCCAGTACTTTGCTATTATTAATGATTAGCTGTATCAAGTGGCACAGGACACTCAAACCGGCGAAAAGTTGATCCAATTGTTAATCCCAAAATTGCTGTAGGGAACTCATATTCCATGCGGTTCACTTTAATCCAATGGCTAGATATTTAGGACAAGATAAGACACTAGCCCGAATGATGGCCCAGGTCTATTTGCCAGGGATTCGTGGGGATGTCCACCGGTGGTGTGTGGCATGCCTCAAATGCCAACTAGTAAATCCCGTGGCCACCCCAAAAGCTCTCTAAAAACTTTGGACTCCACCAATCCAGAGTCAGACAGATTGTGTATAAATGGAGGAAATTCAGGACCATTGTTACCCTCCCCAGGAATGGTCAACCAACAAAGATCACTCCAAGAGCAAGGCGTGTCATAGTCGGTGAGGTCACAAAGGACCCCAAGGTAACTTCTAAGCAACTGAAGGCCTTTCTCACATTGGCTAATGTTAATGTTCATGAGTCCACCATCAGGAGAACACTGAACAACAATGGTGTGCATGGCAGGGTTGCAAGGAGAAAGCCACTGCTCTCCAAAAACAGCACTGCAAAAAAAATGAAAATTGAATTTGAGGAGAAAACTCATTAAAACTCGTGAAATTATCTTGCTGTACGGATAGATAATTTTACTTGACAAGACATCTTGGAATAAGTTGGTTACAATCTAGAACTATTTTTAATTATCTCAGAGTTGGTGTCTTGTATTCTTCTCATCAGAAATGCTAGAACATTTCAACTATCTTCAAGATATTCTGACTTGTTAAGATATCATTTTTGCAGTGAACATTGCTGCTTGTATGCAGTTTGCTAAAGATCATGTGGACAAGCCAGAAGGCTATTGGAAAAATGTTTTGTAAATGGATGAGACCAAAATTGAAATTTTTGGTTTAAATAAGAAGCATTATGCTTGGAGAAAGGAAAACACTACATTCCAGCATCAGAACCTTATCCCATCTGTGAAACATGGTGGTGGTAGTATCATGGTTTGGGCCTGTTTTGCTACATCTGGGACAGGACAGCTTGCCATAATTGATGGAGCAATGAATTCTGAATTATACCAGCGAATTCTAAAGGAAAATGTCAGGACATTTGTCCATGAACTGAATCTCAAGAGAAGGTGGGTCATGCAGCAAGACAATGACCCTACACACACAAGTTGTTCTACCAAAGAATGGTTAAAGAAGAATAAAGTTAATGTTTTGGAATGGCCAAGTCAAAGTCCTGACCTTAATCCAATGGAAATGTTGTGGAAGGACCTGAAGTGAGCAGTTCATGTGAGGAAACCCACCAACATCCCAGAGTTGAAGCTGTTCTGTATGGAGGAATGGGCTAAAATTCGTCCAAGCCGGTGTGTAGGATTGATCAACAGTTACCGGAAATGTTTAGTTGCAGTTATTGCTGCACAAGGGGGTCACACCAGATACTGAAAGCAAAGGTTCACATACTTTTGCCACTCACAGATATGTAATATTGGATCATTTTCCTCAATAAATAAATGACTAAGTATATTTTTGTCTCATTTGTTTAACTGGTTTCTCTTTATCTACTTTTAGGACTTGTGTGAAAATCTGGTGATGTTTTAGGTCTTATTTATGCAAAAATATAGAAAATTCTAAAGGGTTCACAAACTTTCAAGCACCAATGTACATAAATCATTCAACTGGCATAATTATGAAATACCTAAACCAAATACTAAATCCTTACAATACTGCAATTTTATAACCCTAAAAAGTTCATAGAAACAAGGAATGACTATCTAAAAATTGCTTAAAAAATAGGTTTTCAAAGCCTTTTTAAAATTAGCTGAACTATTTATCTTGCGTATTGAAATCAGTAACCTGTTCCATAGTCTCGGTGCTCAAGCTGAAAATGCTCTGACCATATAAGTCTTTGTAAATGATCTCAGTCCTACAAGCAATTCATTACTACTGGATCATAAAGATCTACAGGTAGCTTGCACACAGTGATAATTTAGCCTCTCTGCCATATAGCTGGGGTATATCCCATTAAGTGATTTGTAAACAAATAATATCTTAAAATAATTAATTTGGTATTGAACTGGGAGCCAGTGAAACTCCTTAAAAATTGGAGTGAGGTGCCAGAATTTACTGACTTGAC
This sequence comes from Neoarius graeffei, assembly GCF_027579695.1. NCBI lineage: Eukaryota > Metazoa > Chordata > Actinopteri > Siluriformes > Ariidae > Neoarius > Neoarius graeffei. Next base: position 22,564,578 of record NC_083588.1, read on the forward strand.
AAACTACTCTCACTGCTGTATTTTGTACATACTGCAATCTCTGTATCTCATATTTCGGCAATCCATATAAAAAGAATTACAATAATCTAATTTGGATGTTATGAATGCATGGACACCAACTTCTGCTGAGTCCTTGTCTAGATATTTCCTAATCTCCTAGAGAGGGAGAAAGGGTGAGCTGCTCCTCACTCCTCGTATCGCCCTGACACAGTGCTGATGTAGACAGCCCTGTGACAGCTTCCTCAGTCAATGCCACACTGGGATCCACTCATGAAGTATTCTCAGGACCCACCCCCTACTATATGCTTCATTAATTCTCTAAACCCCAGCCAAACGCTGCATGAGGGAAGCTAAGGACAGCTACAGGAGAAAGGTGGAGCAGAAGCTGAAGGAGAACAGCATGAGGGAGGTATGGGAAGGTGTGAAATCCATCACAGGCCACAATACAAAGACCAGAGTCGTTGAGGGGACAGTGGAGAGGGCAAATGAGTTGAATGACTTTTTCCAATCAGTTCAACCTGCCCATGTCCCCCACACCCTCTCCCTCACTGCAGCCATCTCTCCTTCTTCCCTCAACACACCTCCCCCCAGTCATCACAGCAGCCCCCTCCTCCCCCACCTCAACACAGACTCCTCCATGCATTACTGCAGACCAGGTCAGAGGTCAACTGAGGAAGCTTCACCCCAGGAAAGCAGCAGGCCTGGACAAAGTGTGTCCCCGACTACTGAAGACCTGTGCTGCTGAACTGGGTGAACCACTCCAACGCATCTTCAACCTCAGCCTGCAGCTGGGGAGAGTGCCAACCCTCTGGAAGACATCATGTATCGTTCCAGTTCCCAAAAAGAATCGGCCCAGCGAGCTAAATGACTTCCGACCGGTGGCACTAACTTCACATCTAATGAAGACATTGGAGCAGCTCTTCCTCAGCCTCCTCAGACCCCAAGTACAACATGCCCAGGACTGTCTGCAGTTTGCGTACCAGGCAGGTGTCAATGTGGAAGACGCCATCCTCTACCTGCTACACTGAGCCCACTCGTATCTGGATAAGGGAAATGGCACAGTGAGGATCCTCTTCTTGGACTTCTCGAGTGCCTTCAACACCATCCAGCCCCTATTGCTTCAGGACAAACTGAACAGGATGCGAGTGGACCCCTGCCTGGTCACCTGGATCTCCAGCTACCTCACTGACAGGCCACAGTACGTCAGGCTGAAGGGCATCACTTCTGACACTGTGATTAGCAGCACCAGAGCACCCCAGGGCATGGTGCTGGCCCCTCTTCTCTTCACCCTGTACACCACGGACTTCTGCTACAACTCGGAGCTGTGTCACATTCAGAAGTTTGCCGATGACACAGCCATCATTGGGTGTATCAGTGACGACAGAGAGGAGGAGCATAGGAGCCTGATGAGGGACTTTGCTGTGTGGTGCAACAGGAACCATCTGCAGCTCAACACCTCGAAGACCAAGGAGCTGGTCATTGACTTTGGGAGGTCCAGACCAAGGTCACGACCAGTTCTGATCAAGGGAGTCGAGGTGGAGGCTGTGGATTCCTACAAGTACCTTGGGCTGTGGCTGGACAGCAAGCTGGACTGGACTTGCAACACCAAACACTTATACAGGAAGGGACAGAGCAGGCTATACTTCCTTAGGAGGCTGCGGTCCTTTAACATCTGCAGGAAACTCCTGTGGATGTTCTATCAGTCTGTGGTCGCTGGTGTCCTGTTTTACACCATGGTGTGCTGGGGGGGGGGGGCAGCACATCCAAGGAGGACACATCCAGGCTGGACAAACTGATCAGGCGGGCCGGCTCTGTGGTCGGCGTGAAGCTGGACTCTCTGGTGATGGTGGCAGAGAAGAGGTCTATGGAAAAACTGTTGAACATGATGGACGATGCCAGTCACCCTCTGCACACCGTCATCAGCAACCAGAGGAGCCTGTTCAGTGACAGAATGCTCCTTCCCAAGCGCATGATGAACAGACTCAAAAACTCCCTTGTCCCTCATGCCATCAGACTGTACAACTCCTCTCTGGGGGGGAGGAGGGGTAACAGGAGGACAGAGGACGGGAAGGAGCAGTAACCTAGCCTAACAATAAGCAATACCGGACAAATGTGCAATATCTCTCCTACCACCGCGCCCCCCTTTCTTCCCACCTTTTTTCCCCCTCCTTCCCCCCCTTCCTCTCTTCCCCGTATCTTATTCTTTTTATACATTTGTATAATACTTAATTTATTTTAACTTATCTAGAAGTTCCCTCTATTTCTTTTCTCTGTTTATCTGTAATGATGCTACTGGAATCTTAATTTACCTGAGGGAATCCACCCAAAGGGATCAATAAAGTTTTATCTAATCTAATCAATCAGTCTCTAGCAGGTGGGTGAGATGCGGGTTAACCGCTGCCTTTCCACTATGCTTTTCTCCCCAAAATAGAATGTGAATGGACACTAATGGATAACCGTGAACATCCCTGTGCACACACGCAACCTTCACCATTTGTGCACCCAATGCCTCGCCTTGCACCCGGCTTTGGTGGATTGAGGTCTGATTATAGCTAGAATCCACTAACGTGTGATACGTATCCCCTTGAACACTCACCGGTATATGATACACTCTGGCCTGATCAAGGGCGGTCTCTGGCGCGTCAGGGATCCAGACCACTGCTCCCACCTCCATTGTGGAACACTGACCCTGGAAATTCCCGGTCTCCCTGTAGCACCAGCACGCCAGCCCAGGCTTCATCTCTGCCCTGGCATTATGGGCAACACTCACCTCGGGAGGGGGACATAGACGGGACAGACCCGAGGACATCACAGGTGCGGTGGGCCGGCTGGGGGGGAGCTGGCCCCCACCTCCGTGGTGGGGGAACGGGGCGGGGATGGGAAACAGAAAGTGGGGAGGAAGGAGAAAGAAGAGGTAGCATGTCCGCCTGCCGCCAAAACCTCCACCAGGTGGTCCTCCACCAGCTTGATGGCTTGATCCAGTGACGCCAGGTGGTGACACTGGACCCACTCTACCGTTCCTTCTGGAAGTCATGCAATGAACTGCTCCAGTGTCACCAGATTGATCCCCTCGGCATCACAGTTGTCCGCCCTCAGCCACCACTGGCAGATGTTGTGGAGCTGTTGACCGAACGCAAATGGCCAGCCAACTTCCTCCAAAGTCAGTGCCCAGAAGCGCTGCTGATGTTGTTCTGGGTTGCGGCCAACATGCTGCAGGATGGCTCACTTCAGGTTTTCGTAGACAAGTCGGCTGTCGGCGGGGAGCTGCTGCACAATGAGCTGCACCTCTCCAGTCAGTAGTGGTAGAAAGTGTGCCATGCGCTGCTCGACCGGCTACCCCACACACTTTGGCCGCTTGCTCAAAGAGTGCAATGAAGGCTTCTGGATCATCGTGCGGCCCCATCTTGGTAAGGGTGACATGGGGAGGGCCTGCTGCAGTGGTGGTCAAGGACACGCTGACATGAGCAGGTGCCGGAACGCCTGGCGACCTTCCTGCTGGGTCAGCATCAAGGCTTTGAACTGTTGTTCCTGCTCCTCCTGGAGGGCGATCAGTGCTTGGTGCTGGTTCTGTTGGGCGGTAGCGAGGGCATGGATCAAGTCCTTAAATGGGGAGAACTCCACAGGTGGTTCCCTTCAGTATCCCGGTTTTTGGCACCACTGTGTTATTTCCCTGATGTGAGTGGAATACTGAAGCGCAGCAGGGGGGAGATGATGTTCACACACAACTTCATTTTAAAGATGTTTTGCTTTCCAGCTTCACTTTGTGTGTTTGCGCGCGTACACACACGTGCTCTGATCGGGAGGTCTCCCATCTCATCGCTCTCTCCCTCCTTTTCTACCTTCCATCTTCACTGCAACACACACAGACACAACATTAATTGACAGCAGGTGTACTGACTTTGCCACTCACATTCCCTGACCCCACCCTCTATTCACGAACCAACACTTGGCCATACCCCCCGGTGCCACACTATGAAACAGTGCTTCCGAAAGCAGTGATTCAAAGCTTGTATTGAAGTGCCAAAATCATATGGTCAAGTGACGGCTGATTCTTCATTCTGTACACACCCACATGACTGTGTTGTCAGTGGTTCAGAAGTAATTAAAACTCTTTCAAACCATTATGTGGCATTTCTGTGCGCATTGTATTGAATGCTTTAGTTTTACAAAAATTTTACTATTGAGGATCAGCACCTACCTTGGTTACCCAAAAATCCCCAGATCTGAGGATCCACTACAGTACGGGACATCACAAAATGTTTATCCCAGTCTTTACCAATTAGCACTGCAGTTTTTAATGCATTGCAGCCTCTTCTGTTCCATGTGAAAGTATTTTTTCAAAGGCAGAGGAGATTGTTAATAAGAAAAGGAACAGATTGAGCCCCAGGATGGTTGAACAAATACTTTTAAATAAAAATCTTTAAACTCCCCATGTAATACTGTCACACAAGCATGTTTATTCATCAGTCAAATAAGCAAAATATATTCTGTTTTTACTGTACATATGTTAAAAGACACTGTTAATAATTAACATTGCATACCTTCTACAGAAATAAGTCTTAGATATGTGAACGGTAACAAAAACATATGTATTGGTCTCTGCTATTATTATCATCATCCATAACTGCTTATCCTGTGCAGGGTCACAGACAAGCTGGAGCCTATCCCAGCTAAGTATGGGCAAAAAGCAGGGTACACCCTGGACAAGTCGCCAAATCATCGCAGGACTGACACATAGAGACAAACAAATATTCACACCTATGGTCAAGTTAGAGCCACCAGTTTACCTAACCTGCATGTCTTTGGACTATGGGGGAAACCGGAGCACTCACAGGAAACCTATGCAGACACAGGAAGAACTTGCAAACTTCACACAGAAAGGCCCCTGTCGGCCACTGGGCTCAAACCTAGAACCTTCTTGCTGTGAGGCAATTGTGCTAACCACTACACCACCATGTTGCCCTATTCTTTCTTACTTATTTACTTACTTGCCAACCACCATTAGGGGCTGCTGCCATGCACTGTGTTTAAACAAAGCTTCAAGTAATTAACCTTTTTTCGACTCATTTGGATTCAAACCATCATTGGCCCATCATTATGAAATGGACAAACTATTGAACATCATGGACGATGCCAGTCACCCTCTGCACACCGTCATCAGCAACCAGAGGAGTCTGTTCAGTGACAGAATGTTCCTTCCCAAGTGCAGGACTAACAGACTCAAAAATTCCTTTGTCCCTCATGCCATCAGACTGTACAACTCCTCTGTGGGGGGGAGGAAGGGTAACAGGAGGACAGAGGACGGGAAGGAGCAGTAGCCTAGCCTAACAATAAGCAATACCGGACAATGTGCAATATAATGTGCAATATCTCTCCTACCGCCCCCCCTTCTCCCCCCTTTTTTTTATTTTTCCTCCTCCCCCCTTCCTCTCTTCCCCATATTCTTTTTATATTTGTATATATAAATACTTAATTTATTTAAATTTATCTAGAAGTTGTCCTCCATTTCTTTTCTCTGTTTATCTGTAATGATACTGCTGGAATCTTAATTTCCCTGAGGGAACCCTCCCAAAGGGATCAATAAAGTTTTATCTAATCTAATCTAATGGCTGTCTGACTCTTTGCTTTAACCCTGTGATAGACTGGTGATCTGTCCAAGATGTACCCTGTTTCTTGCCCAAAGTCAGCTGGGATTGGCTCCAGTTCACCTGTGACCCACAATGGATAATCAGTATAGTGAATGAATGACATGCAGGATTTTAGGCAGCTTTGTGGATGCAGATGAGTGAGTGTTCTCAACTGAACAGGATTAAGATGAATATTGAAATTAAAGGGAACAGTTACTCATACGTATTCACTGTCTTTTGACACTTCATTATCTTTTCTTTGCTGACATTAGTGTAGCCCATCATTATAGAAATCTCTTACACCGATACAAAAGGAATCTTATAAATGTCTAACACCTACACAATTAACAGACATCTTTATATTTATTTAAATAGATGTGAATGTTTTGCCTTGATTGAAGAATTTTAATGTCTGTTACACTTCATAAGTTTGATAAATGGATAGAGAGAAAAAGAGAGGACAATGTGCAATTTTTTACTCTCTTATGAATTCACTGCATGTTTGGCGCTCTGATTCTAATTAAGGGAAAGGACAATTGCCACCTGCCATTTTAATGCCAACAGGATGCTGAAAGCCTGAACCAGAGGAAACCTCATGAATATTTGAATCATATGGCAGAATGTGTGTTGCCCCAGCAAGGTAAATAATTCCTGTCATCTTTATAGACTGTCTACCCAGCGTTCACATTCAGCCTGAAATGGATTCTGGGCTTTTTTGGATGGGTGATAAGTACTTGAATATTGAACACTCCTAAGACACATAGGCTAGAGAACAATGCTGAGAAATGCATGAACTAGTTTGAGAGTTTGCAATAAGACAAGGTATACACAGTAATGAGGAAAAAAAAGACAGAGATAGAGGCTGGACCAAATCAAAAAGTATGTGGTGTCCATCACAGTAGGACCCATGACTTGAAGAGGGAGTGACGATGCAAAATTATCAAATGTTCTTATTATCCTATTAAAAGAAAAATATATATCATTAAAAATAATTATGGCTGTTTTGGTACAGAATGTACAGAACATCTAATGGTCTTTGCGTTGTCCAAATTGTGCACCTTTTCATTTGCCCTTCATGAAACACTTAGTGGTGAAAGATGAACTACACGGTGACCAGCTAGAGCAAGTTTTCCTCCTACAATACTGACTCATGTAAAAAGAAAAGATACACTGGTCCTTCCTACTCTCATTTGTTAATTTTCATTTTATTTTTGCATGCACTTTGCTATGGGTAACTGCTCCTGCATGGCACCTTCACTCTATTTACATATTATAAACACTTCTCTGTACTCAGCTTTCCTCCCTGCTAGTGTTCAAAATGAAAGTCCTGTTTTCTCATTAGAAATGGGAATGAGAATTTCAACTCTCATTCTCAGCATGGCATATCAAAATAATACAACTTTGACATCTTTGCCTGGATTTTTTTTTATATAAATCTACCCAAAGGCCTGCATGGAACCTCAAACACCTCAGCCCTCAGTCAATGTGCTGTCATTTGTCCTGCTCAAGCAGTCATTGCCTCTATAAAGCCTGTCAACTGAAATTTGAATAGAAAGGTTTCTCTACATTCAGAGGATAAGTTGTATAATCAATAATCATTTGCTGCATTTTTGTTGATTTTTTTTTTTTACCTGCAAGATTTTACCAAACATGTTGAATAGTTGAATGCACTCTTCTGTAACTAAACACAAAACGGTATTAAGCTGGCTGACAAGAGGTCATAAGTATAGTTAAAAAAAAATAAAAATTCCTTGCTTAGCATTTAAAGGGTCCCGGTACAGCATTTAAACATGATCAATATCAATAGTACAAGCCCTAATTATAATAATGCATTCAAATGCCGCTACCTGATTAGCTATCATAAGCTTAAAAGTCCAAAATCACGTCAAGTTTTATTGCACATAGGCAACCAATATGGCATCCAAGATGTGATGTAAATTCGTTGATCGCCAGGTACCAGAAGTGTAGCCAATGTAAACATACTTGTTTGCCTGGATTTAATCCAATGAAAAAGAGTTATTTTCAAGTCAGTATGGACAGTGGAGAAACCAGATAATCAACAAATTATAAGTTTATATCTACCCACAGGGAATGGTTCCTACCTAAACTTGATCAATGAGTATGCACCTACCATAACCTATCTTGGTGAAGAAAAATAAGCCTTCTATCACAAATTAGCTGATGTGGTAGACAGGGTACCTCAAGTAGAGAAGCTTCTGCTCCTGGGAGATTTGAATGCAAGAGTAGGGAATGATCACAACATACAAAGGTACTATTGGGAAATTTGGCAATGGAAATAGGAACACAAATGGTGAACTCATGGTCAACTTTTGTACTCAATGTAAACTATGCATCACAAATACCTACTTTCGCCAGCCAGCCAGAAATTACTTCACCTGGTGCCACCCAAGATCTAAACATTTACATGGCATAGCATGGTAGCCTGATGCAAGAGGAGCACCACTGGATGGAGAACTCATAAATCAGTAAGCAGGCAATTATATATAAAAACTCCGTGTGTGTGCATGTATGTGTGTATCAATACTAGCTATAAAGCCTATTTATTTATTTATTTATTTATTGTGTGTGTGAATACAAATATAGACATGAAATGTACCACAGTAGTTTATATGGTTTAAATATAGGCTTGTGAGAGCTCAAAGCCGAGTTTATAGCAAAGCAGAGGGCAACACTTGACCACTGGACAACAAAATCTGTATTTTTATTTACATAAGATAGATGTGTTCTTATCCAACACTTATTTTTAAATTTGCTTTTTAAAAAAAAAAATAACGGGATTATTTATGAACACATGTTCCACTCATCAGGACCTTGACTTTTAGGCAATGCCCCTCTCTCTCTCTCTATTATTATTATTATTATTAATCCAGCCACTGGGGGCGCATAAGCATACTCTTGGTGCCAGTCCCAAGCCCGGATAAATTGGAGAGGGTTGCGTCAGGAGGGGCATCCGGCGTAAAAATGTGCCAAATCTAACATGCGGATTGAAAAGAGAAATACCATACCGGATCGGTCGGGGCTCGAGTTAACAATGGCCGCCTCCGGTACTGTTGGTCAACAGGGTGCCAGTGGAAAGTATGCTACTGTTGCGCCAAAATGGAGAAGGAAAAGGAGAGGGGGAGGCGTGTTAGGAGAGAGCATGAAAGATGGAAGGGAAGGAGCTTAGAATTGAGGGTAGGAACACTGAATGTGGGAACATTGACTGGCAGAGCGAGAGAGCAGGTAGGATGGAAAGAAGGAAGTTGGACATTTTGTGCGTGCAGGAGACGAGGTGAAAAGGAAGCAAGGCCAAGAACATTGGAGGTGGATGCAAGTTGTTTTATTATGGGGTCGATGGAAAGAGAAATGTGTTGGTATTGTTTTGAGGGGAGAGTTGGTCAACAGTGTGATTAATGTGAAGAGGGTGTCAGAGTGATAAGCATGAAGTTGGAGATTCAAGGAGTGGTAATCAATGTTGTGTGTGTGTGTGTGTGTGTGTGTGTGTGTGTGTGTGTGTACGCCCCACAGGTTGGATGTGAGAATGAAGACAAAGTTTTTCTAGGAAAAGATGGATGAAGCGGTAGAAAGTATACAGAGGGAGGAGCACGTGCTGATAGGAGCAGAATTCAACAGACATGTTGGCGAGGGAAACAGAGATGAGGACGTGATGGGCAGATATGGTGTAAGAGAGAGTGTAGCGAAGATCGCGTGTGGGTGGAGCACAGAGGACGGCAGGACAGAGATCAGGTTTAGCTATCGGCTTTATTGCCACACTTTTCAGGTTTACAATAATGCTCAAAATAGCGAGAGAGACACACACACACACACACACACAGCGTCTCGTCCAGGGATGATCTCCTCTGCTCTCGCTCTCCCTCCTTAAATAGGGCGGTTTACTGGGGAGAACACACAAAACACAGGTTAATGACACTCAGGTGAAGCGATTCTGCCACTTACCTTCCCCAACTCCGCCCTCCTGTCACAGACCGGTGCTTGACCACGCCCCCGCTGCCACAGAGAGAAATGTGGAAGGGCAAATGGTGGTTGATTTTTCAAAGAGGATGAATTTGGCAATAGTCAGTACATACTTTGAGAAGAAAGAGCAGCACAGGGTGACATTTAAGAGTGGAGGAAGATCTACACAGGTGGACTCCATACTCTGTAGAAGGGATAACCTGAAGGAGATTGGAGACTGTAAAGTGATGGCAGGGGAGAGTGTAGCTAGGCAACATCAAGTGGTCGTGTGCAGGATGAGCTTGAAAGTGAAAAAGAGGAAGCATGAAAGAGTGGAGACGAAGATTAAGTGGTGGAAACTAAGAGGTTGAACATCAGAAGGAGTTTAGGGAAGAAATGAGATGAGCATTGAGTGGTAATGGAAGTCTGCCAGAAGACTGGGATACTACTGCTATACTCGTAAGAGATGCAACAAGGAAGGTGCTAGGGTGGTCATCAGGAAGGAGGAAGAAAGACAAGGAGACATGGTGGTGGAACAAAGAAGTGCAGGAAATTATAAAAGAGAAGAGGCTAGCAAAGAAGAATTGGGACTATCAGAGAGATGAGGAAAGCAGGTGGTTACACAGAGATGAGACAGAAGGTAAAAAGAGCGGTAGTGAAGGCAAAAGCAGATGCATACCAGGAGTTGTATGAAAAACTGGAGACCAGAGAAGGATAGAAAGACCTATACAGACTAGCTAGGCAGAGAAACAGGGAAGTGAGGGATGTACAGCAGGTACGAGTGATGAAAGATGGAAATGTGCTGATAAACAGAGTGTAATAAGAAAGTGGAAAGAGTACTTTGAAGATTTATTAAATGAGGAGATTCCAAGAGAGAAAAGGTCAGATTTGTTGGAGACTGTTTCCTGATTTGCTGAGTTGGTTAGTAAGGATGAGGTGAGGGCAGCCATGAAAAGAATGAAGACTGGGAAAGCGGTCGGACCAGATGGTATCCCGATTGAGGCTTGGAAATGTTTGGGTGAGACGGCTGTGGAGTTCCTAATGAGATTTTTTAATAAGATCATAGAGAATGAGAAAATGCCAAATGAATGGAGAAAGTGTGTGCTAGTCCCAATATACAAGAATAAGGGAGATGTACAGAGCTGCAGTAATCATAGAGGGATAAAATTGATGAGCCACACCATGAAGTTATGGGAAAGGGTATTGGAGGCGAGATTGAGAAGAGAGATAGCAATCTGTGAACAGCAGTATGGGTTTATGCCAAGGAAGAGCATGTCGGATGCAATTTTTGCTTTAAGAATGTTAATGGAGAAGTACAGGGAAGGCCAGAGAAAGCTACATTGTGTGTTTGTAGACCTGGAGAAGGCATACAATAGAGTGCCGAGAGACAAGTTATGGTATTGCATGAGAAAGTGTAGAGTGAATGAGAAGTATATTAGAGTGGTGCAAGGCATGTATAAGAACAGTGAAACAGCAGTGAGGTGTACAGTTGGAACAACTGAATGGTTCAAGGTGAAGGTGGGACTTCATCAAGGATCTGCTTTGAGTCCTTTCTTGTTTGCCATAGTGATGGATAGCATGATGGACAAAGTGAGGCAAGAGTCACCATGGAACATGATGTTTGCGGATGATAGTGATATGTGGTGAAAGTAGAAAGGAGGTTGAGCTGGGTTTGGAGAGATGGAGGTATGCATTGGAACGAAGAGGAATGAAGGAGAGCAGGAGCAAAAAACAGAATACATGTGCATCAATGAGAATGGGGATGAGAGTGTAGTGAAGATGCAAGGAGTAGACATAAAGAAAGTTGGTGAATTCAAGTACCTGGGGTCAACTGTGCAGGAAAATGGGGACTGTGATAGTGAGGTGAGAAAGAGAGTGTAGGCAGGGTGGAGCAGTTGGAGAAGGATTTCGGGAATCATTTGTGATAGGAAAGTCCCAGCAAAAGTGAAAGGTAAGCTGTATAAGACAGTAGTGAGACCAGCTGTGATGTATGGATTAGAGACCATACCCTTAATGAAGAGACAGGAGGCAAAGTTGGAGGTGGCAGAGTTGAGGATGTTATGGTTTGTGATGGGAGTGACAAGGTTGGACAGGATAAGGAACAAGCACATCAGAGGGACAGCACATGTGGAGAGCTTGGGAATTAAGCTAAAAGAGATGAGACTAAGAGCTGTCAAACACATGCACACCATGCTTAAAGGGAGTCTGGGACAGATCAGTCCTCAGCAATGAGGTGGACGAAATTTCATCTAGACAATCATGTTCCAACTATGATCTGGATCTGGGCTGGATCTGCAGAAAGACAATGGTGTAACAAAAGAGCTGGAGTACCAGCTGACATGACAGCCTTGATAGACAAGTTGAGTGGCACACAGAATAGACTCGTTACCAGAACTCAGCTGAGTGGTAATACATTGGGTCTGAATATTGTTCAAAATTGAGCATACCAGATGTGATGCATGTAAAATCACAGGGTGAGACATTACCAGTTTTTCAGCATCAGTTATGGTGAGAGCAGAGGCTGCAACAACACACAAATATGCAGGCATACTTTTGACTACGGGGTCCAGCATCTTAGAGAAATAAGCTACAGGATAATAATCTTCAACATGTTCTTGGGCCAGTACCCCCACCATGGTCACTTTGTCTTCTGAGATGTACAAGTGGAATGGCAGAATGTAGTCAGGCAGACCCAGTGCTCGAGCTGACGTGAGACTGTTTCAGATAATAAGATGAGTGCATTATTTCAGGGGACCACACAAAGTCATTGGGCTGGTCCGTGAGACAGGACCCTCTCAGGATCTTGTCATGATGAGAACAGTCTGAAATGTACTGGTTACAATAGTTAATGAGTCAGAGAAAAGACAAGATGGCAGTTTTACTCAAGAGAGGACCCACCTCGTGTATCACAGAGTGTCTATCAAATGAGAGATGACGCTCACCTTGAGAGATGTCAAAGCTGAGGTATTGTACCAAGTGTTGACAAAACTGCAACTTGGACCATGAGACTTTAAATCCACACCTAGCCAGGTGCATGAGAAGAGCCAGGGAGCCTCATTCACACTTAGACATTTCTTCAGCTGAGAACAGAATGTCAACTGCATATTGGTGCAACATGCAGCTATCGGGGAGGGCCAGAGAGGTCAGTGGGTCTCAAACAACAGTAGAGAAGACTGCAGGGGAGTCAATGAACCCTTGAGGTAGGTGGGTCCATGTGCATTGTTGCTGCTTAAAAATAAAGACAAATATGGGTTGAGTCTCAACATTCACAGGGACACTGAAAAATGCATTGCAAAGATCAACGATGGTAAAGTAGGTATGTTGATAAGGAATAGATAACAAAATGAAAGCAACATCTGGTACAGTAGGGGTGACAGGAATAATCAATTGATTAATGCATCTCAAGTCCTGAGTAAATCTCCAGGATCCATTTGACTTCTTTACAGAGTTAACTGAAGTATTGTAAGGAAAAGAATAAGAGGCCAAAACACCTTGTGATAGCAGTAATGAAAACACAGGTTCAGTGCCCTTCTCCTATTCAGGGGACAATGGATATTGTTTACAATACACAGGAACAAACGTCTTCAGACTAACAGTGCATGGAGGTACCTGTACATGTACTGCCTCATGGGAGTCTCCAGAGAGTCTGAGGCACCTGGTTCAAAACCTGAGGAACATAAACTTAATCACGTGCCATCCATCAGGTCATACTCAGAGACATGGGCGAATTGGCCATTGGGAATACCAGGAGTTTTCCCAGTGCGCTGCTGAACAATTGGGCCAATAAGCCATTAAAATAGAGACAAAAAAATGCAGTTGAAAACCAATTGGTATGTGCTTTGATCAGCTGGCCCATAGTGTTGTGTGATTACAGGCCCAGACGGGGGTGTGGTGGGGCCATTTTAACATGATTGGCTATGATCTACAAAATAGTTTCACATATCCCTACTTCATAAGCAGTTAACTTTGGTCTACATGGGTCTGTCCCACCCCTTTTCCTGTTATCATTTACATGGCATTTAGTAGATGCTTTTATCCAGAGCGACGTACAGCGAGTGTAAAAGTCTGGTACATGACGTTTTGAACTTCTAGACAAGAAAGTTCTTGTGCTAACAGAACAAGTGACAGCAATACCTAGTGTAATATGCTGTTGAAATACTAATACTCAAATAGCCAAGGAAACAAACCAGCCATATAAAGTACAACTAAATCGAGAACTCAAAATGGCTAACCCCAGACTAGACCATACACAGCCTGGGTTGGTCTAGACCAAAATGCAGTTACACAGTGGGCAGGGAAGAAGGGGAGAGATGCAGCCTGAAGAGGAGAGTCTTCAGTCTGTGCTTGAAGGTGGTCAGGGAGTCAGCAGTTTTGACCTCAATGGGAAGTTCATTCCACCAATAGGGAACCAGGACAGACAGTAGTCTTGAGTGGGCTGGGCAGGAGCGGAGAGAAGGAGGGGCCAGGCAACCAGTAGTAGTGGAGTGTAATCAATCAATCAGGCACTCCACCTCAGAACTTAATGAAATGGATGAAACACCAGCCTAAGCCTGGTTATCTGTTAAAAAAAATCATGGATAAACATGCAACAAAAAGAAAAAGGTGGAGCTGAAAAGTTAAAGGAAAAAAAAGAAGTCACTTGAGGCAAGTGCAGCAAAGTGTTTCAAAATGACTGTTAGGGCTGGTGGAGGTATGGTGAAGTTAGGATCCAAAACAGAACACAGACAGTAATCCAATAAATAAGATGATTTAATACAGGGAAGAAAGGGTGTGGCAAAAGATAAACAGGACAAAAAACAAATAGCAAAAATAGTCAGAGCCAAAAGAGAACAAACAACTTGACAGAAACATGACAGGCAAAGACAAACACTAGCACAAAAAAACAAACAAGAAAAAGACCCTTGGTGCAAGAAACCATGAACCAGAAATAACCCTTCGTGCAAAAAAACAAGAACCAGAAAAACACTAGTGCAAAAACCATGGACAAGAGAAAATAGCTACAGAGAAAAATCATGAGGAACAAGAGAGGCACAGAAACAGCTAGAGAAGCAAACGAGACGTTCTGGCAAAAACAAGATTAGATTAGATAAAACTTTATTGATCCCTTTGGGAGGGTTCCTTCAGGGAAATTAAGATTCCAGCAGCATCATTACAATTAAACAGAGAAAAGAAATAGAGAAAACTTCTAGATAAATTAAAATAAATTAAGTATTTACATATACAAATATAAAAGAATAAGATATGGGTGTGTGGGGGGAGCAGGAAAGATATTGCACATTTGTCCGGTATTGCTTATTGTTAGGCTAGGCTACTGCTCCTTCCCGTCCTCTGTCCTCCTGTTACCCCTCCTCCCCCCCAGAGAGGAGTTGTACAGTCTGATGGCATGAGGGGCAAAGGAGTTTGAGTCTGTTCATCCTGCACTTGGGAAGGTGTACAGGGTGAAGAGAAGAAGAGGGGCCAGCACCATGCCCTGGGGTGCTCCGGTGCTGCTAATCACAGTGTCAGATGTGATGTCCTTCAGCCTGACGTTCTGCAGCCTGTCAGTGAGGTAGCTGGAGATCCAGGTGACCAGGCAGGGGTCCACTCGCATCCTGTTCAGTTTGTCCTGTAGCAATAGGGGCTGGATGGTGTTGAAGGCACTCGAGAAGTCCAAGAAGAGGATCCTCACCATGCCATTTCCCTTATCCAGATGCAAGTGGGCTCGGTGTAGCAGGTAGAGGATGGCATCTTCCACACCAACATCTGTCACGCAAACTGCAGACAGTCCTGGGCATGTTGTACCTGGGGTCTGAGGAGGCTGAGGAAGAGCCGCTCCAATGTCTTCATCAGATGTGAAGTTAGTGCCACCGGTCGGAAGTCGTTCAGCTCGCTGGGCCAATTATTTTTGGGAACTGGAACGATACATGCTGTCTTCCAGAGGGTTGGCACTCTCCCCAGCTGCAGGCTGAGGTTGAAGATGCGTTGGAGTGGCTCACCCAATTCAGCAGCGCAAGTCTTCAGTAGTCGTGGACACACCTTGTCCGGGTCTGCTGCTTTCCTGGGGTGAAGCTTCCTCAGTTGACCTCTGACCTGGTCTGCAGTAATACATAGAGGAGTCTGTGTTGGGGGGAGGGGGGGCTGCTGTGATGACTGGGGGAAGTGTGTTGAGGGAAGAAGGAGAAATGGCTGCAGTGAGGGAGAGGGTGGGGGGGACGTGGGCTGGTTGAACCGATTGAAGAAGTCATTCAACTCGTTCGCCCTCTCCACTGTCCCCTCAATGACTCTGGTCTTTGTATTGTGGCCTGTAATGGTTTTCACACCTTGCCAGACCTCCCTCATGCTGTTCTCCTTCAGCTTCTGCTCCACCTTTCTCCTGTAGCTGTCCTTAGCTTCCCTCACGCAGCGCTTCACCTCCTGCTGTGCTGCTTTCATCGCTTCCCTATCCCTGCTCCTGAAGGCAGCCTTCTTCCTGGTGAGGACAGTTTTGACTTCCTGTGTTACCCATGGCTTGTTATTAGGGTAACACCATACAGTCTTAGCAGGGGAGACCATATCTGCACAGAAGTTGAGGTAATCTGTCAGTGTGTCAGCCCCTCTATGTCCTCACAGTGTGGGCTAAGCAGCACATCCCAGTCCATGATGTCATAGCAGTCTCTGAGGGCATCTTCCATTTCAGGGGACCACCTCCTGATGGAGCTAGTTGTTGCAGGCTGCCTTTGAACCAGGGGGGTGTACTTCGGCTGTAGAAGAACCAGGTTGTGGTCAGACTTCCCTAGTGGGGGAAGGGGTGTGACTCTGTATGCATCCCTCACATTAGCATACAGCAAGTCAATTGTCCTGTTGTTCCTTGTTGGACAATCCACAGCCTGGTAAAAAGCAGCCAAAGTAGAGTCCAAAGTAACATGATTAAAGTCCCCAGAAATGATGATAAATGCCTCAGGGTGCTGTGTCTGCAGCCTTGCTGTGACAGAGTGAATCCTCTCACATGCAGTGGCTGCATCTGCCTTCAGAGGGATGTAAACACAGATGGTGATCACGTGACTGAACCCCCTCGGCAGATAATATGGCCACAGGCTAACGGCTAGCAGCTCCAAGTCCGGGCAACATAAAACTGTCTTTACGGAGATATGTCCTGGGTTACACCAGTGGTTGTTAACATAAATGATGAGTCCCCCACCTTTGCTTTTCCCGCATGTGTTAGTGTCTCTGTCGGCTCTCACAGCAGTGAATCCCCGCAGGTCCATGTTAGCATCCGGTACAAGGTGTGTTAGCTATGTCTCTGTAAAGATAAATAAGCTGCTCTCCCAATAAATCCACTGGTTGTTCAGAGCGGAAAGCTCGTCGACTTTATTCGGCAGCGAGTTCACATTCCCCATGATAACGGAGGGAATGGATGGTTTGTAGTGCTGCTGGTTGTCCACTAGCCTAGCCTTTAGCTTAGCTCCAGCTTTGCAGCCCCTGGGTTTCCTCCTCAGCTCCGCCGGGATGGGGTGTCGTATCCCGGTTCATCCCATTGTTTTCAGGGCCAGCAGCTCCTCTCTCAAATAAGTGAGAAAACTGGCTCCTGGTTGCGTGTTAAAGTTAAATATATCCATGTTATATAGTTAAACACACTATGTCTTCGTAAGAAGAGCAAAAAAGTTTAAAAAGAAAAAGGTGGGAAAAAAAGAGGTTTAAAGAGCTAAAAACTACAGAGCTACTGGAGAGGCAGCCATCTCACACAGCACCCAAACACTGAGAAACAAAGTCTGAGAATGGCCTTTAAATAAGCAGCAGTGAAAACCAGGAAGTAAGTTCAGGGGAGAAGGAATTCCTGTCCTGGATCCGGATCGGCACTGGCGTGAGAGATCCATAATCTCTGGAGTGGATGTCCGGGGCGGAGCATGACAATAACAGAATGTTCCTTTGGTGCTGCTGCTACCGCTAACAAGTCAAAGCCAGCACAGCCCCCAGAATCAGATCTAGCACAGATCCAGAATCAGAACCACCACAGGCCCCACAGCCTAGGCAAAGTGCCAGTGACATGGTAAGGTTGATGATAAGGATTATTTTGCTAGCTTGCTTTTTAGCTATATCGGTCACAAATGAGGTAGCTAACAGGTACACAAATATTCAATTATGAGACGATAGCTTACTGTTTTTGTTTGATTAGTTTAGAGACTAATCACAAGTCAGATCTTTTTCCAGGTTTAATGAAACAAAAACTACTGAAATGTTAAATGTTGGCCCTGTAATTCTCAACCTGCTGTAGTAACTGTCTAGTTGAAAAACTTGTTTGAATCTATGATTTGAATGAGGTATGTGGAGAATAAGCTGGGTAATATGGTCTATTTACATGATTTAATCAAGTTCTATTTCATGCTTGGGGTGAGACATTTTGGGTATAGGCAGGATCATTTTATTTCGTGTCTCACCTTGCGCCAATGAACCATCCATCCATTATCTGTACCCACTTATCCTGTTCTACAGGGTCGCAGGCAAGCTGGAGCCTATCCCAGCTGACTATGGGCGAGAGGCGGGGTACACCCTGGACAAGTCGCCAGGTTATCGCAGGGCTGTGCCAATGAACCATTAACATTTAAATCACAGATGCATGGCTCATACAGCAACTAGGCTTGTATGTACACTTTTTTTATTTATTGTACTCAAGGGATCAGGTGAAGTGATCATTTGAGGAGAGCTAGATAGGTGTTTATAGTTTTGAAAACGTATTCTAATGGCTCATTTCATGATATACTGTACTTACATAAAACTTCAAGGAATAAAGACCCAGACCTCCAGACAAATGCAGAGAGTGGGTTGACCAGGGACAAATTCCCTGACCTTTTTTTTTTTGCCTCAGTCCACCTCAGAGAGAACAGCAGAAGTAAAAGATAGGTTATCTGGTGTGTATGCCAGTACAGAACAGTATTGTCAGATACGTGGTAGGAGGTGGATGTATGTGCAGAATCATATTTATTCGAACAGTGCAAACACACACAGGCAAACAATCCCAAATTGGCAGGCAAACAATCCCAAATCAGCAGGCAAACTCATAAAGATTAAGACAAGTGAAAGGTCAGGTGAGACACAAACAGGATATCACAGGTCGCAAGAAAACAAGAATGAGGGATGGGCACAAAAATCAGGAAATCAGACACAGATAATATAAGGTTCGATAATGCATGACGGATGTGGTGTAATATTTCACACTAGGCGTGCGTCTAAGCAGTCCTTATATAGGAGCACATATTGCTCCTCAATCATGTGCAGGTGCACGTCATTAACGGCGCGCATGTGAGAGGTCACTCAATGTGTGCTGTACCGTAGGTGCAATAGGTTTATCAAATCAGTCTCATGTAAAAAGGGATCAGTCTCATAAATTCATTAATCATTAATTCAAGTGTCTAATAGTTTATAGCTAAACTATTAAAATCAGTGGAATAACTTCGTGGTGATGTTGCTATAGTTTAGTGAGTATTGTAGCTCTAATGTAATATGTTTACTCTAGATCTACAACATTCATATAACAACCAAATGGTTGAAGGCAATTAGAGTACTTGTTTGGCAGAGGTTGGCACTCAGTGAATGTTGTAGCAATAGACAGGACACAGTTTATTCCAAAGATACCATTTATTGAAATAGCTGACATGAATTAGCAAACTAATACTGATCAGATATAGCAACAATAGCAGCCAAGGAATAATTCAATATAAATGGTGATACAACATATACACTACTGATTATTACCTGTATATGATGATAACTAAGGCACTAATGGTGATCAGAAGTAATAAGCTATATGCAAGTTTACAGTGTAGGGGTGAGTGGATGTTAAAATGTGAGAGGGAAATCATGTGTTTATGTGTGTCTGTGTGAGAATGTGTGTGTGACAGTGTAGGCGTGTGTGCATGACTGCGCACTAACAGGATGAGGAGGAGCTAGGGAGAGAGCAAGCGTGCGCAGGCGCATGACGGGGGGGGGGGATGAGGGAAGGAACCTGTAGCTTAAACTAGTCCAGCTAGGTCTTAAACCTCAAAGTTCTACTCAACCCTTAGCTACTCCTGAAATCCCAATGTTGAGGGGTGTAGTGCAATGGAGTTAAAAAGAGAGAGAGAGAGAATGCATGCATAATCTAACTAAATACAGATAGTAAACAAAGTAAATCAAACAACACGTGGTCTAAGACCCACTTTCATGTGAATCAAAATGCGTACCTTTAAACCATATTTCAAATAAACAACACTCTTCACATTAACTAGCCACAACTAAGACTAACAATTGCCCAGATGCCAGCCTTACTCGAGATCGCTCTTGCTTGGCGACTGAAAGTGCGCTGTCTGTTATCCGAAGACAGTGTGGAGCGCAGGTCCAGGGAGAAAACAGTTCTGTTCCTTTCACTTTTACAGCTCGTCAGCTGAAGATCTTCGGTGTCCCATTGGTCGTCCGATGATCTGGAAGGAATCTTGTTTATAGTTCGTCGACATTGAGAAAGGGAAAAGGGATCCGGTCGCCTTTCCTCTTTAAAAGTACTGCGTGGGCTGCAGTAACTAACTGGTTCAGTTATTATTACAACTATGCGAAGATCAGGTACATTGAACTTTGGCTAAAGGTCCGTTATCAGCAGCTTGTTCTTTGTTCTTCTGTAGCACTGATGCAATGGCATCTCTTTCACACATGGAAACCCATCACCAGAGAGAAAGAATTTCGATTCCGCCGTGGGTTTTAAGTACAGTCGTGACATCACTGTATTTGGTATCCGGTATCATCTCTGTATCCAATACCATTACAGGGAGTCAGAAGAATGGGTGGAGATAGAACATGGCATCAAGTACAGGGATTGATGTGTTCAATGCTGTACAGTGAAAGGGAGTTGGTTACTATGGCTATGGCATGGCAGTCCATCCCTATAGTGCGCAGTCTGGAATGTGCCAGAAAGTTCTTAAGGTGCGCGCGCCAAAGCACGCCGGACTGACAAGTATGGTCCTGTTCAAAGGAAATGCAACAATTGAGCTTCTTCAAACTATCACAACCTAATAGATTAAAAGGGGAGCTAGGAATGACAACAAAGCAGTGCAAGAAATGCAATTTAGGATCAGCTGGTGTGGTCAGAAGTAGAGGAAAAGTCTTAGGACATCTGACAGGAACCATATTAATTCCCACAGAGTTAATAGTGGCCCCGATACAGGTGCACAGGGTGGCCGCGGGTCCTTAAAAAGTCTTAAATTTATTTTTCCTAAAATAAGGCCATTAAAAAGTCTTAAACTGTCTTAAATTTCAAACCCCATGGTCTTAAATTTTCAATCTTAAATTTATGGAGATTTTACTCAGTCATATCATTAAAATGTGGTACACTTTGGATGGGGAAAAAGTTATCATTTTTGATGCTCACAATTATACCACGCAGGCTCCGAATCCACCGGTTGCTAGACACACGTGTGCTTGACAACCACTCAGTGCCTGATCTGTTGATGGAAGGTAGTCCGAGCCACAATGAGTAAATGTAAATTTAATGATAACTGGCTGCAAGATGCAAAATACTCGTGGTGGCTGAAAGCTGTACCCAAAGATGCCAACGAGGCATACTGTGTAGCATGCTGTAAGACTTTTAAGTTGGGCACAATGGGGATAAGAGCGGTGGACTCTCATATGAAGAGCGCCAAGCACGTTGCTTTTGCTAAAGGCTGCGAGCATCAGCCTCAAATATCCGACTTCAGTGCTGCCACCACTAACGGTTGTGGAGAAGAGGATAGATCTGCGAGGCTACCGTCGTCCGACATTCGAACAATGTGTGGATCTTTTCCGACACTGAGGGCAGAAGTGATCTGGGTACTCAGGACTATCACTGGCCACCATTTATATAGATCCAATGACGGAATTGACGACGTGTTTAAGGCGATGTTTCCTGATTCAGCACTGAACAAGCAGAGGGGAAATCGGGAACCCTCATGGCCCAGCTAATAACAAAATCAAACGTTCTTAGAAAGCGTTTCAAAGAAAAAGTAGCCGAACTGAAAGACCTTGAGAGTGAGCTGGATCAAGAAACGGAAAAACTTAGGAAAATGCCATAGTGTGTGTGAGCGTGTTGCATTGTCAGTGAGTATTGTACTGTACAATGAGTAAGAGTTTTGTCTTGTTTATGTAAGAGAATATTGTGTGTGTGTGTGTGTGAGAGAGAGAGAGAGAGAGAGAGAATATATTCTATTGCATGCATGTGAGAGAATAGTATTGTTTGTGTGTGGGTATCGTTCCAAGTGTTTTAAGAAATGCAAGTTAGCATACCTTTCAAGTGAGTGAGCCAAAGTTTCAGGTGTATGTGTTAGGACTGGGACTGTTTTGGCCCCTAGAGGCCACTGTTATTTCCTGTTTTTTGTCTATGTTTGTTTTGGCCTCTAGAGGTCGCCACTGTGTCCTGTGTTTTGGGTTGGTGTTGATTGCCTGTTTTCATTAGTGTCACCTGTTTCCAATTTAGTTTGTGTATTTATACCCCCTGAGTTCAGTCCTCTTGTCACGGAGTCTCTGTGCTGTTATGTTTAAGCTCCAGTTACCTCTGTTCCGATTTCCTCGTCCATGTCCTTGTGTTCTTTGTATTTTTGCTTTCTTTTGGACTTTGTGGATTTTGTTTTTTGACTTTGTGAATCTTCTGAGCGTTTGGTATTTTTGCCTTTTCTTTTCTAGTTTTTTTTTGCTTTTGTATTGACTTTGAACTTTTGGATTTTTTTATTTTTTCCCTTAAGATCTTCTGAGCGTTTTGGATTATACTTTTTGGATTTTTTGTAAACATTGTAAATAAAACATTTTTGATACTTTTTCTACTTCCGCCTCATGCCTCTGCGTTTGAGTCATCCCCCTGGTGGCCTAGTGGGAGTTTCCTGGATTATCACCCGGCCAACCTTCAGGGAATTATGGCAGCTTTGACATGCTTCGGAGCGACCATGGAAGCTCATGGACGAATGCTCACCAGCCAATGTGAGGCCCTTGCTCGCCACGAGGAACTGCTTCAGCAAATTGGGAAATCCCTGGCACAGCTGACACCTCTGCCTGCATATCCTGATCCAGTTCCTGCTCCAGTGCCTCCCACCACACTGTCTCCTTCACCTCGCGAACCCAGCCTTCCTGCACCACAGAGGTATGATGGCAAGCACGGTGAGTGCCGGGAGTTCTTTACCCGGTGCCAACTCACCTTTGAGCTACAGCCTACCACCTACACTACGGATCACCGCAAGATCGCCTTTGTGATAACCTTGTTAGCTGGTAAGGCACGAGCTTGGGCAACAGCTATCTGGCAGAGACGGGGACCCGAGTGCTCTGATTTTGAACTATTTACTGAAGAGATGCTTCGGGTCTTCGACCAGGTGGACATCAGTACCGATGCAGCCAGAAAGCTCATGTCCATCCGGCAAGGAGGAAGTGTCGCAGATTACGCCATCTCGTTCCGGACGCTCGCAGCAGTAAGTGGATGGAACGAGACTGCCCTGGTGTCAGCCTTCCACCATGGTCTGTCTGACCCCATCAAGGACGGCCTGGCCTCTATTGGATGCCCAAGTGACCTCGAAACTCTCATCTCACATTCTACTCATCTGGACAACAGGATGAGAGAACGCCGCCAAGTCCTGAGCCCCCCCAACCTCCCTACCTCTACCTGGAGCCCGTCTACCTCCTCCAGTGACTGTCCAGAACCCATGCAAGTGGGTCGTACTCGCCTCTCCGCATCTGAGAGGGAGCGCAGAAGGAGGGACAAGTGCTGCATCTACTGTGGCAAGCCTGGTCACTTCCGAGCATCATGTCCCGAACTCTCGGGAAAAGGACCACCCCGTCCAGCCGAGGGAGGGTTGTGACGGGGCCTACCCTCTCTCCCGGACTCCCCGGCCAAGGAATCTACATCCCGGTCTCCATCTCCTGGGGTGAGTCTGTCCACTCTTGTCAAGCTTTGTTAGACTCAGGGGCGGCTGGGAACTTTATGGATGTTCACTTCGCCCAAAGTATCAATGTCCCGACTGCACCTCTTGAAGTCCCACTGTCTGTGTCTGCCCTCGATGGCCAAGTGTTAGGTGATGGAAGAGTCACCCAAGTTACTTCTCCAGTCTTCCTCCAGTCGCAAGGTCACAAGGAAGAAATATCCCTGCACCTGATTCCTTCACCTGAGTTCCCAGTTATTCTAGGCCTTCCTTGGCTTACTCGCCACAACCCTCGCATAGACTGGGTAACAAGCCAGGTTGTGTAATGGGGCCCTGCATGCCATGGCCCTTTCTGCTCTCTAGCTCTCCTGTGTCTCCTGCCGAGCCCCCTGATCTCACCGAGTTATCTCAAGTTCCCACAGAGTACTGGGATCTCAAGGAGGTCTTCAGCAAGAGCAGGGCCGCCGTTCTTCCTCCACACCGGGCCTATGACTGTGCCATCGACTTGCTCCCTGGGACTACCCCTCCTCGTGGCAGACTGTTTTCCCTCTCTCAGCCAGAATGCAAGGCCATGGAGGAACACCTCAAAGACGCCCTGGTCTCTGGGTTCATTCGACCCTCCACCTCACCTGGTGGTACCGGCTTCTTCTTTGTCGGCAAGAAGGATGGGGGTCTCCGACCATGTATTGACTACAGGGGCCTGAACAAGATCACTGTGCGCAACCGATATCCCCTTCCGCTGATGTCCACAGCTTTCGACCTGCTCCAAGGCGCCACCGTCTTCACCAAGTTGGACCTACGGAATGCATACCACCTCATCCGTATCCGACAGGGAGACGAGTGGAAGACTGCCTTTAACACCCCGTCTGGGCACTACGAATACCAGGTGATGCCCTTCGGACTCACCAACGCACCAGCTGTTTTTCAGGCCCTAATCCAGGGGTGTCAAACCTGATCCATAAAGGGCCTTGTGGCTGCAGGTTTTCATTCCAGCCATGCAGCAGCACACCTGACTTGGCTCATTCAATCAACTGAACTGTCTTCACACAGTCAAATACTTGCAGCCACACCCACCCTTGATTAAAGGGTGGGTGTGTCAGTTGATTGAATAAGCCAAATCAGGGTGCTGCTGCATGGCTGGAATGAAAACCTGCAGCCACACGGCCCTTTATGGATCAGGTTTGACACCCCTGCCCTAATCAATGACGTCTTGAGGGACATGATTAACCTATACATTTTTGTCTACCTCGACAACATCCTTATCTTTTCCAAGACCGTGCAGGAGCACCACCACCATGTCCGCCAGGTTCTCCAGAGGCTGCTACAGAACAATCTGTTCGCCAAGGCCCAGAAATGCGAATTTCATGTTCCCGAGGTCTCCTTTCTGGGTTTTATTGTACGGACAGGCCAACTCCAAATGGACCCAGCCAAGACCCTGGCCGTCCGGGACTGGCCCACTCCCAAGTCCGTCAAAGAGGTTCAGCGGTTCTTAGGATTTGCTAACTTCTACCGCAAGTTTATCAGGAACTTTAGTTCTGTAGCAGCACCCATGTCGGACCTCACCAAAGGGACAGGTGGATCTTATGTCTGGTCTCCTCAGGCGGAAAAGGCGTTCAAAGACCTCAAGGATCGCTTCTGCATGGCACCTATTCTGGTCCTCCCGGACACCTCCCAACCATTCATCGTGGAGGTGGACGCCTCGGACAGTGGTGTCGGCGCGGTGCTCTCTCAATGTTCGGAAGGAAAGCTGCACCCCTGCGCTTACTTCTCCCACCGCCTGAGTCCTGCGGAGTCCCGGTACGATGTGGGGGATCGAGAACTGCTAGCGGTCAAATTGGCCCTTGAGGAGTGGAGGCACTGGCTGGAAGGAGCGCAACATCCATTCCTGGTTTGGACTGACCACAAGAACCTGGAGTACCTCCAGCAAGCCAAAAGACTGAACCCACGACAGGCTAGGTGGGCCCTGTTTTTCAGTCGGTTTGACTTCACCCTCTCGTACCGCCCTGGCTCCAAGAACACCAAACCTGACGCACTGTCCAGGCTGTTCTCTGCCACTAACAGGGAGAGTGAAGTCGGGCCTATCATCCCTGTGTCCCTGTCTGCTGGGGTATTGAGGAGGCCGTCCGACGAGCCCAACGCCAGGACCCTGGGACGGGGACACCGGGCCTCTTGTACGTCCCACATCAAGCCCGGGCCAAGGTTCTCCAGTGGGGTCACTCTTCCCCTCTCACCGCCCACCCGGGAGCTCGGAGGACCCTGGACTTCCTGAAAAGACGCTTCTGGTGGCCTAACATGGAGAAGGAAGTAAGGTCATTTATCCTGTCCTGTGAGGTCTGCACCAGAACCAAGAACCCGCAACAGCATCCCCAGGGTCTCCTGCATCCTCTGACCATTCCCCGGCGTCCCTGGTCCCACGTGGCAGTCGACTTCATCACGGGTCTCCCTGAGTCTCAAGGTAACACTGTCATTTTGGTTTTAGTCGACAGATTCTCGAAGGCCTGCCGCTTCATACCACTGTGCAAACTCCCTTCTGCTCTTGAAACAGCGAAACTTATTTTTAATCATGTCTTCCGAGTCTTTGGTCTCCCACAGGACATCGTCTCAGACCGAGGGCTCCAGTTCTCCTCCCGAGTGTGGCATGGGTTCTGCAAGGTCATCGGAGCCACTGCCAGCCTCTCCTCTGGGTTTCACCCACAGTCCAATGGTCAGATGGAGAGGCTGAACCAGGACCTGGAAACCACCCTGCGAGGCCTGGCTATGGATAACCCGACATCGTGGAGCACCTGGCTGCCATGGGCAGAGTACGCCCACAACACCCTGCAGTCATCGGCCACCAAGCTGTCGCCATTCCAGTGCCAATTTGGGTTCCAGCCACCTCTGTTCCTGGACCAGGAGGAGGACGCGGGGGTGCCCTCGGTCAACCAATATATGAGACGGTGTCGCAAGACCTGGACCAAGGTCAGGAAGACCCTCATCCAGACCTCCAGAACCAACCAGACTCAGGCCAACCGCCATAGAAGACCTGCCCACGCTTTCCGCCCTGGGCAGCGGGTTTGGCTGTCCACTAAGGACCTTCCACTGCGGGTGGAGAACCGCAAGCTGGCTCCTTGCTACATTGGCCCCTTCAAGGTGGTGCGCAGGGTGAACCTTGTCTCCTACCGGCTCCAGTTGCCCCGGACTCTGAGGATCAACCCCACATTCCATGTTTCCCTGTTGCAGCCCGTACTGACGTCCACGTATGCCCCTGCCCCTAGGACCCCCCCCCCCCCGCATCTTCCAGGGTCAGACTGTGTTCACCGTGCATTGCCTGCTTGACTCCCGCCAGGTCCGCGGCGGGCTGCAATATCTTGTGGACTGGGAGGGCTATTGTCCTGAGGAGCGCTGCTGGGTTCCCGCTCGGGATGTCTTAGATAAAGAACTGTCGGGACTTCCATTCGGCCCATCCGGATCACCCTGGGAACGTCAGGAGACACTCCTGGGGGGGGGGGGGGGGTCCTGTTAGGACTGGGACTGTTTTGGCCTCTAGAGGCCGCTGTTATTTCCTGTTTTTTGTCTATGTTTGTTTTGGCCTCTAGAGGTCGCCACTGTGTCCTGTGTTTTGGGTTGGTGTTGATTGCCTGTTTTCATTAGTGTCACCTGTTTCCAATTTAGTTTGTGTATTTATACCCCCTGAGTTCAGTCCTCTTGTCATGGAGTCTTTGTGCTGTTATGTTTAAGCTCCAGTTACCTCTGTTCCGATTTCCTCGTCCATGTCCTTGTGTTCTTTGTATTTTTGCTTTCTTTTGGACTTTGTGGATTTTGTTTTTTGACTTTGTGAATCTTCTGAGCGTTTGGTATTTTTGCCTTTTCTTTTCTAGTTTTTTTTTGGCTTTTGTATTGACTTTGAACTTTTGGATTTTTTATTTTTTCCTTTAAGATCTTCTGAGCGTTTTGGATTATACTTTTTGGATTTTTTGTAAATATTGTAAATAAAACATTTTTAATACTTTTTCTACTTCTGCCTCATGCCTCTGCATTTGAGTCATCCCCCTGGTGGCCTAGTGGGGATTTGCTGGATTATCACACCAGCGAACCAGGTTCAAATCCCAGCAAAACCCTAACAGTATGTGCATTCACATTCTTTAACTGTTGTTTTCTGCATTGTTGTTTGACCAAAGATGGAATTGAACAATTCTGCTTACAATGTGACTCCCCAAGCAGAGAAAATAATAATTTAAAAAAAAACTGTTGCATTGGATTCTGTGTGTGTGACTTCATTCACATTTTCACATTATTACATTGGATTCAAACATTGTGACTGCATTCTGATTGTCACATAGTTACAAGTTTATCCTATCCTTATATTGTGTTCTGAGTGTGTGAATGTCTGTCAAGGAAAAGAAATGAAGTACTTCTACTAGAATAGTGTTTTCTGGTGAATGTTTACAAGAACAATAAGTTACATTAAATTATATAGTTTTTTTTTTTCAAAAGAGTACGTTTTTGCGTGACTTTAGATTTGGTCTTAATTTTTTTTGGAACATGGTATGAAAAAGTCTTAAAAAGTCTTAAATTTAACTTGGACAAACCTGTAGACACCCTGGCTGCATTGTAAGAATTTGCACCAAAAGATAATTGGGTAGTACCAGTGTCAACCATAAAAGGATAAAGCTTGCCATCTTCACAAAGATCAATTATGGGCAATGTGCTGAAATCAATAGTAAGAGTCAGGGATAGCATACAGGGGTTAGTCTCACTCTGCAGGCAGCCCTATAGCTAATTAAACTCGCAAGGGGTAGGGTACTGGGCGGTCACCTGTGTGTTCAAGTTTGATGTCTTTTGAACAAAGTTAGGCTGACTAAGATGTTCAAAGCAAGTCTTACATTCTCTTATATCACATGAATGTTTTAAGCATTCATATTCCCAGTGACCAAGTTTGCCACAATCGCGGCAATTGCAGTCAAACTTCCAGTTACCTTGGAACTATGTCTGTGCTGGGGCTGTGACCAATTTGCAAGCACCAGTCTAAGATTTGGGCTTCACTGTAGGGTCAAAGGCACCAGCTGAATCCAAGTCTTGAGTTTGCAGCCCACTTCCTCAATGGTCATGTCATTGAGGACACCTACAGTGGAAATTTTCAAAACACGAGCATTTTCAGGAAGCAAGTTATTCAAAAAGTTTGTTATGAAAAGCATAGTGAAATGCCTACCATCCAAAGGATCAGATAGCAACCCTGCATGCTCGTTCCATGCAGTTTTGAAATGTGTAAAGAAAGCAGGACAGGATTCATTCTGCTGTTGTTTAGTACCTGTTACTTGGGAGCGATCAGAAGCAGATGTAAGTTTATCCTTCAGAAATCTGGTCAACTGTTCAAACATGCACAATGTGTTTTGGATCTGACCATGCAAAATAGTACTTCCAATCATCCAACTTATGGGTTGGCTCAAGAGGCAGGTCATAGTAGACAATGAAGCTCTCACATCCTTATGCAACATAGCATCAGTGACCTCCGGCTCCAATATGTGTGTGAGACATCAGTGATAATCAGGGCCAATGAGTTGAACATAATGAGGGGGAGAGCGCAAAGAATCACAGAAGGCATGTACCTATTTTGGTCTCATCCATCCACAACACATTTTTCCAATAGCCTTCTGGCTTGTCCATGTGATTTTTAGCAAACTGCAGATAAGCAGCAATGTTCTTTTTGGAGAGCAGTGTCTTTCTCCTTGCCACCCTGCCATGCACACCATTATTGTTCAGTGTTCTCCTGATGGTGGACTCATGAACATTAGCCAATGTGAGAGAGGCCTTCAGTTGCTTAGAAGTTGCCCTAGAGTCCTTTGTGACCTTGCCGACTATTACATGCCTTGCTCTTGGAGTGATCTTTGTTAGTCGACCACTCCTGGGGAGGTTAACAATGGTCTTGAATTTCCTCCATTTGTACACAATCTGTCTGACTGTGGATTGGTGGAGTCCAGACTCTTTAGAGATGGTTTTGTAACCTTTTCCAGCCTGATGAGCATCAACAATGCTTTTTCTGAGGTCCTCAGAAATCTCCTTTGTTTGTGCCATGATGCACTTCCACAAACATGTGTTGTGAAGATCAGACTTTGATAGATCCCTGATTTAAATAAAACAGGGTGCCCACTCACACCTGATTGTCATCCCATTGATTGAAAACACCTGACTCTAATTTCACCTTCAAATTAACTGCTAATCCTAGAGGTTCATATACTTTTGCCACTCACAGATATGTAATATTGGATCATTTTCCTCAATAAATAAATGACCAAGTATAATATTTTTGTCTCATTTGTTTAACTGGGTTCTCTTTCTCCACTTTTAGGACTTGTGTGAAAATCTGATGATGTTTTAGGTCATATTTATGCAGAAATATAGAAAATTCTAAAGGGTTCACAAACTTTCAAGCACCACTGTATGCAGAGTGAAGCTGTGTTACTGTAGATGACTATCTCCTGCCAACACTAATGAATGCTACAAGTATTCTTTTCCTGAAGAAAGATAAAGATCCCTTATTGCACAGTAGCTACAGATCCAAATCACTGCTAAATGTAGACTACAAGAGCTCATCTAAGATTCTAGCCCTCTGCCTCCATCATGTTTTACCAAAGATCATTTAATCAGACGAGACAGGTTTCATGTTGGGGAGGTATTCCTTTCATAAGGTGGTAGTGTTGCTGGATGCTGAGAAACCCTTCAGCAGGGTGGAATGGAAATATCTTTTTGAAGTAATGGAAAGACTTTACCTAGGTTGCGACTTTATTTCACATATTAAATTGTTATACTCATCCCCAGTAGCATCAGTGCAAATGAACAATTTGATCTTATCCCACTTTCAGCTTTGCCGTGGCACAAGGCAAGAGTACCCTCTATCCCCTGACTGTTTGCAGTTGCCACTGAGCCTCTAGCTATTTGGCTATGTAAAGAGGAGAATTTGAGGGTATTACTCAACTGGGAACAGTACATGAATTGTCAATGTATGTTGACAATTTATTTCTATATGTGTTGAACCCTTCTGCATCCCTGCCAGTCGTTTTAAATAAATCAATTTGGCCACTTATCGGCACTGTTGCAGTCCACTCTAAGTAAGCTGTGACACTTTGCACTGGAAATAAACCAAATTTTCACCAGGAATCTTGCAATCCAATACAGAAACATGCTACAAAACTTAACCCAGCATTCCTTTCTGTGGTCATGAGAGAGGAGTATCACATTTCACCACTATAAATATTACATTGCATTATATTGCATGCCATTTAGCAGACACTCTTATCCAGAGCAATGTACAAGTTTAAAAGTCAGGTACAAGAAGTTCTGAACTTCTAGACAAGAAAGTTCTAGTATCAACTGAACAATTGACAGAATAATACAATGTAATATTCTGTTGAAGTACCAACAGGGGCGATTCTAGCATCTGATCTTTGGGGGTGCTTAGCCCCCAGAGCTGACAGAGGCACCTGGCTTGAACGACAGTGTTTCCACGTTTATTCCGCATTTAGACTAGACTTAACTAGACAAGAAGACTAGACTAGACAAGACTAGACTTATGCAATGTTTTAACAGAAGCTGACCCAATAAACTATGATATCTACACATTTACAACCACTGACACAAATATTTACATTATATTTTTAACTAAACAAGACCTACTACTGCATTTGTAATGTTGGAGCTATTCATTTTGAACAGTGGTAATTGTTAATTAATGTGTTATTGTGTATTGTGTAATAATAGTGTGTATTATTATGATTTTACATTAGTTTACATTAGTTTATATTTTTTGTTATATTTGTTATATTTTGGTAGTGTTCTTTTGATACATCCATAGCAGAATGCAGCATCCCTTTTAAGTGAGTACTCAAGCCAATTAAAGCTTTGAAACCAGTTATACTGGAAGGCTCTCTTTTGTGTGCCAAACACACGTAGTGGGTACTGGGGCAGCTTTACTTGTTTAGGACCAGTCTCCCTGTCACCTAAATCCAAACTTGAGTCTGGTGACACTGATGCTCCTGATGCTGCTGCCTGTTCTTGATGGTCTGATTCTCCATGGACCTCTCCACCCACCTCCCTTTCACTTTCACCTTCACCTTCAATCTGTTCTTCCCTGTCTCCTTGTATAGCAAGATAATTCAGAAAAAAAGATATGTAAAGAGAAAATAACTCTATTCACTATCACTATTGAATTGGGACAAATACAATATACAAATATGGCCTGTTTTCATTTTCTTACCTGCTTCTTGTACATCTTCCTCCCTCTCATTGTCTCTCCTTCTCTCTATCTCTCTAATTTCCAACTGTGAGCTTTGCTCTCCCTCTGTCCTCCTGTCGCCCTCTTTGCACACATACAAACGTTCTGTGGTGAGCCTACTAGTAATATTCAAATATTACAATGTCAAATGCATGCTGCTCACTGTCATATCAAGTTTATAGTGCAACTGTGTTTGTAGACACAACATTAAATCTGACCCAATAATTGGGGGCACAAAGCTTTTCTGAAATAGGCTACCATTTCCTCACCTGGTTCATTGGGTTCTCTCTCCTGACCACCACCTTCTCCTCCTTGCATTCATAAAGTAGTCTTTGTTAAAATGTATTAGAAGAAGCTACAGCAATCAACATTAAGCACTATGGCACTATTTTCACTATGGAAAACTGCCCAAACTATTTCACCCATTTTCTCTCACCTGAAGTTGACTGTAGTAGGCCCTTGCTCTTAAAAAAAGAACGTATGTCCATCTATGAATCAAAAGCAGATAATGGGTCAGATGTTCCCAGTATTCCAGTTAACAATCCATGGGGTCTGTAATGAACCATGGCATATTGACCAAGGTATTTGTTATACAATTATTACCTGAGAATGAGATACAATCTGACCGGGATTGTACTGTAAACCTTAAACTTACGTGGTCATGATTCCAGACTATGTGAATGAACATTCACTAGCCAGCTAACTTTTTAATTAATCGAGTTGGCTGTGTGGCCTCACAACTAGGCTTGGCAAGCTTTGAAAATGTAGGCTATATCCAAACCACACTCACTGTCCCCCCAGACAATGACCAGGGTTTGGATTTGTGAATGATAAGCAAACGTAAACGCTATGTTACATTAAATAAAATTGACTAACACACGGTGGTCTAGCACTGTAGCACTTGTACAGCTCTGCACAAAAGTATCTCGATATGGATGATAAATGTTGTTTTTATCATTCTGTTCATAGACCAGGGAACATCAATATTGCATTATGCATATTATTGTGTTGTGTTTAACAATTGTAACTCCAGTCCGTACCTTCACATCTCGCTATGCCAGTAATACTCAGGTGCTACTTCGAGTTCCTCATCGGCGTGGAATCCAGTTAAAAAAAAAACACCATGTCGTAGCAAACACTCGTGCGGACAGGCAACCCAATCAGAGGGGACGCAAGGAGGAGAGGTATTTTACTGGTCATAGAACTATCACGTAACAGGTGAATTCAAGAACACACACGCCCGCACACACATTCATTGCGCAGTGCGCAAGGGCACTTATTTCTGAAAATTACGTCCAAAAGCAGTGTTTTTGAGCACAGGCGTAACTTTAATAAGGACAGGTGGGGACATGTCCCCACCAACTTTGACAGGGCAGGGGACAGTCCCCACCAACATTTCACGCCTTTTCCGAATGTTTAGAGACACGCGCGACTGTTTTCCCTTGTTTTATCCCATGAATGATAAGCCCCGCTGTTGCCGCCGCTTAGCTGCTGTTTTGAGAGCTGTAACCTGATTGGCGGCAGCTCTCTGCTATGTGTGTAGCAACCAACGACTCATTGGTAGCAACGTCTAGAACTATTGGTATTCTAGTTCTACATAACGCGTGTGGTGTTGAATGGTGATGGCAGGTTAGCGGTGGTGTCATGTCGGAAAAAATGCCAGTTGATATCCGGAGATTTTTCCGAAAACAATCAAATGTAAGTAATGATGTCATATTGCCTCGTTATAACGTAATATTATAGCATTTCACTGACTTTAGTTCTCCTTTCTTATTGCTAGGTGTAATCCTGGTTTAGTCCAGGTATAATCTAGTTTATTATTATATTAACTCTAGTTTAGTTTGCTCTTGTTTGTGGTTTAGCCTTGGTTTAGTCCTGATGTGATCCGTGTTTGCCCTGGCTGAAACATTGAAGTTCTGGTTTAGACCTGGCTCGTGTATAGTCCTGGTTTAGTTTTGAGTAGTCCTGTTTATGTGCTATCCCTTACCCCTTAGTTTGTATCTGTTTTGACTGAGCATTGTTGGTGGCCCTATTGTTTTTTTTGTGACACTAGAATCAACAATAAAAAGATGGCAATGAATGTTTTAAGATGATACTGTTTATTGTGTATTTTTTCATATAGCAGTTGTACTGCAGGACACAAGTCCTTCCACAGAATCTAGTAATAATGTGTAATGTGTATATAGTTCATATGTAAAGTATGTTCAATCAACCAGTGTGCAAGAGAGTATTTGGTAGGTATATTTTACCACCTTTTACCCATCAGAGTGCATCAGATTGCTTTATTTATGTGTGAAGATTCACAAAATTTTCTGGGGCAGGATCCCCCCCCAGTTCTACATTTGTTTGGTCCATCATGTTTCCAGCCTTTCACTGCATACCCATTGACAGCCTGCCCTGAAATGGTTTTCATAAAAGTAGTGAGGCCATAGTACGCATCTCAAAATGCATCAAAATTAAGCCTTAAAACGGGATCTTTCTAAATTTTCTCCAGGGGGACCATGCCCCCTGACCCCCCTTGAAGGGAAGTATCGTGCCTGGAAATGTCCCCACCAACTTTGAATACAAAGTTACGCCCTTGTTTTTGAGGGTGCTGAGCTAGGGGGTGCTGAGCTCATTTTTGGGGGTGCTTGAGCACCCCCAAAAATAGGCTAAACACGCCCCTGAGTACCAACACAGCAAACAGCCAAAGAAAACAATTCAACCATTGAAATGAGCAAACAAAGTCCAAATAAATAGAGAAAAATAAAATTCCAACAGCTAACCCAAGGCTAGACAGTACACAGCCTGGGTTGGGCAAGACCAATGTACAATTACACAGTGGACAAGGAAGCAGGGGAGAGGTGCAGCCTGAAGAAGTGAGTTTTCAGTCTGTGCATGAAGGTGCTCAGGGAGTTGGCAGTTCTGACCTCAATGGGAAGGTCATTCCACCAACAGGGAACCAGGACAGACAGAAGTCTTGACTGGGCAGGAGCAGAAAGGAGGAGGGGCCAGGAAATGATCATAGTGTGTTCTCTGCTGCACTTCCATACAGCACCAGCCCATTGTAAAGCCTTGCCAGTGAGTAGCATGAGAAACTTGGCAATATTCTGCTCATTAGAAACTCCGGTGAGTGATGAGAAGTATAGGAAGCATTGTTGAAGAAATCCCTTACACTTAGATAGATAGATTGTTGTAGTTCTGAGCAGCCATGTTTGAAGGATGTTTTGAGCTAGAGCTCTCAGTGCCATTACTGACACTATCTGCCTTCCTATATACTTTGTAAAACCCTCATTTTGTAGCCATTTGTGCTGGAAATGCCATCTAGGAGGGTCTTTTGTCAATTTTTTATCCACGTATACTAAACAACATGGTGCATGATCTGAGATTACAATAGTATCATAGAAACAATTCTGAATCTTGTACCATAGGTCTGAGGATATTAAAAAATAATCAATTCAGGAATATGTCTGGAAAACTGAAGAATAACAAGAGTATATTTGAACCTGTGGGTTCACTTCTCTCCCTATATCCATCAACTTCAATTCTTTCATAAAACAATTTATAACTCTTCTACATCTGTTATGAGATTGATCTGTACCTGTGGATCTATCCATGCTGGGGTTTAATGTGCAGTTAAAATCTCCTGCTATTATGAATTGTCCCACCAATGCTGAGAGGGTAAGGAACAGCTCTTCAAAAAAATTTGGATCATCTATATTCAGTCCATACAAATTCACTAAGTTTAGATTATCTGATAATAGAGTGCCCTGGACTATTAAATATTACCCCATTTTGTCTTTAATAATATTTTTTACCTGAAATGGAACAGTGTTACAAGAGGCATTACTCCTCTAGCCTGGGACGAAACTGATGCTGTGAATACACTACCCTGCCACCTCCTGTTATTTTTTTAATTGTCCTCATCTAAATGATGAGTTTCTTGTAAGCAAACAATTTTAGAGTCTTTGTCTTTTATCATGTTCATGACCTGCTTCACTTTAAGTTGTTGCAGACCTCTGCAGTTCCAAGAAATAAAACGAAGATTTACTCAAGACAGTTAAAACAAAAAGCTAGATTACCTTGTATAAAAACAAACTTATAAAGGAGCATAACAAACCTGGATGTTAGAACAATCATCCAACAAACTGAACATGAATTTCCCTCTTCTTACTCGTGTGAGAACCCCCCCCAAAAAAAAAAAACATTCTGCCTCCTGTTATTGCTAATGACAGTTCCTCATTTAGTAAGGATCAGTCTGTCCACTTCCTACTAACCAAAAAAAAAAGAAAAAAGTCTCCACTGCTGTCTGCATTATGACAACATTTTACACTCATAGCCAGCCTTTGCTGTAACCCTGCTCTGAAGTTAAACATCATAACGATTTAACTACTTTGTCTGACACGCTAAATATAGCATTCTTTTGGCGCTTAATATGTTGTACTCTTATTGTGTATATTTGATCCATCTGTTAATACGGCATACAGTGTACAGTATGGGTATCTATCAACTCAATGTACAGTGGTGCTTGAAAGTTTGTGAACCCTTTAGAATTTTCTATATTTCTGCATAAATATGACCTAAAGCGTCATCAGATTTTCACACAAGTCACAAAAGTAAATAAAGAGAACCCAGTTAAACAAATGAGACAAAAATATTTTACTTGGTCATTTATTTATTGAGGAAAATGATCCAATATTACATATCTGTGAGTGGCAAAAGTATGTGAACCTCTAGGTTTAGCAGTTAATTTGAAGGTGAAATTAGAGTCAGGTGTTTTCAATCAATGGGATGACAATCAGGTGTGAGTGGGCACCCTGTTTTATTTAAAGAACAGGGATTTATCAAAGTCTGATCTTCACAACACATGTTTGTGGAAGTGTATCATGACATGAACAAAGGAGATTTCTGAGGACCTCAGAAAAAGCATTGTTGATGCTCATCAGGCTGGAAAAGCTTACAAAACCATCTCTAAAGAGTTTAGACTCCACCAATCCACAGCCAGACAGATTGTGTACAAATGGAGGAAATTCAAGACCATTGTTACCCTCCCCAGGAGTGGTCGACCAGCAAAAATCACTCCAAGAGCAAGGCGTGTGATAGTCAGCGAGGTCACAAAGGACCCCAGGGTAACTTCTAAGCAACTGAAGGGTTCTCTCACATTGGCTAATGTTAATGTTCTTGAGTCCACCATCAGGAGAACACTGAACAACAATGGTGTGCATGGCAGGGTTGCAAGGAGAAAGCCACTACTCTCCAAAAAGAACATTGCTGCTCATCTGCACTTTGCTAAAAATCACATGGACAAGCCAGAAGGCCATTGGAATAATGTTTTGTGGACGGATGAGACCAAAAGAGAACTTTTTGGTTTAAATGAGAAGCGTTATGTTTGGAGAAAGGAAAACACTGCATTCCAGCATAAGAACCTTATCCTATCTGTGAAACATGGTGGTGGTAGTATCATGATTTGGGCCTGTCTTGCTGCATCTGGGTCAGGACAGCTTGCCATCATTGATGGAACAATGAATTCTGAATTATTCCAGCAAATTCTAAAGGAAAATTTCAGGGCATATGTCCATGAACTGAATCTCAAGAGAAGGTGGGTCATGCAGCAAGACAACGACCCTAAGCACACAAGTCGTTCTACCAAAGAATGGTTAAAGAAGAATAAAGTTAATGTTTTGGAATGGCCAAGTCAAAGTCCTAACCTTAATCCAATGGAAATGTTGTGGAAGGACCTGAAGTGAGCAGTTCATGTGAGGAAACCCACCAACATCCCAGAGTTGAAGCTGTTCTGTATGGAGGAACGGGCTAAAATTCCTCCAAGCCAGTGTGCAAGACTGATCAACAGTTACCGGAAACGTTTAGCTGCAGTTATTGCTGCACAAGGGGGTCACACCAGATACTGAAAGCAAAGGTTCACATGCTTTGCCACTCACGGATATGTAATATTGGATCATTTTCCTCAATAAATAAATGACCAAGTATAATATTTTTGTCTCATTTGTTTAACTGGGTTCTCTATTTATCTACTTTTAGGATTTGTATGAAAATCTGATGATGTTTTAGGTCATATTTATGCAGAAATATAGAAAATTCTAAAGGGTTCACAAACTTTTAAGCACCACTGTATATTTTATATGTAGGTTTCCGTGAGTATATGTGGCATATGTCCGACATATTAACTAATAGTTCTATAACAGTCATATGTTTTAGCCCAAAATTTCCAATCGTACACATCATCATGCTCACATGATTTGCCATTGTAGTAGTTTATACTTAGCTCCCACCAGCTTCTTCCTTAATCTTCTTCACAAACTCTCATGCTTCTTCTGGAATTTTAAAAGTATAAGTTTGGTCTTTATGAGTAACCAACAGTCTCGCAGGATGCATCACTCCATGTCAGATCTCGAGGTTGTGCAGTTCCTGATGGACCAGGTCAAATTGTTTCCTCAGTTGGTGCACTCCTGTAGCAAAGTCCGGATAAAACCACACCTGATGGTCCTTATATTGAACTTCTTTCTTGGCCTGTGCCACTGTGATGACTGCCAGCTTGTCCTTATAGTTGAGAAACCTCATTATTAATGTTCTCGGAGGCACCCTGGTATGCTTTTTTGGCTTGATTCGATGCGCCCTCTCCAAAACCATGGCATGTTGCAGAGCTGTTGTATCCAGTGCTTCTGGGATCCATTTTTCCAAGAAGAAGCATGGGTCCTGACCTTCTGCACCCTCTGGTAGATTAACAAGTCTCAAATTATTAATTTGTGATCTGGTTTCCAAGTCCAAAAGCTTATCTTCCAGAGTTTTATTCTTTGACTCCAGCATCTGTAGTTTAGCTTGCAGGCTAATTACCTCATCCTCTGCATTTGATATCTGCAGCTCAGCCTGTGACACACATTCAGCACAGTCGCTTAATTCCCTCCTCATATTTTCTATAGCCTCCACACCAACATCGAATCTTGACGAAAATTCTGTTTTCATGGAGCCTATAGCAGCTAATATTGCATCTGCTTTCTCTCCACCAAGTTCACCTACTGTGTGGCCTGCTCCTGTTGCCGTGTCTTCCTTCACTTTCTGTGTTTCACTGTGAGCTCCAAAATACATTAATTTTGGCTGCTTTGATGTTTTACACCCTTCTTTGTTGCATTTACTGGGCCTTGGCATTATATTATATCAACACACAATGATTTTATTGAGATAAGAATGGTTTAGTCGGATTTAACAACAATTAGCAACAGAGCAGTGAGACATATGTCTTTCTACATGGCTGCCATAACCTGGAAGTCCCAGTAATGGTATTTAATAACTTGGCTGAATTGTTTAAGGAATGTGGTCTGGTCAAGGATCTATTGAAATCAACATCTTGTACAAAATTAAAATCCCACTAATCATGATGTGATAAGTCTCAACATTGGGAATAGAAGTAACAAAACTTAGAAATAAATTGCTCATCATCCCAATTAGGTGCATAAATACTTAATAAAACAACCGGAGTATTGCATAATTTGCCTGATACAATAATAAACCATCCACTGGGGTCAGCAGTGATATTTTGTGAGTCAAATGAGATGTTATTTCCGATTAAAATTGCAGTGCCTCTGGCTCTTACACTGAACTTTGAGTGATATACTGTAAATGACTGTACATAGATGATGGCAAGTAGATGATGGTGTTGAGATGAGATGAAGGCAATGAAATGCAGATAAAGTGACAAAAACATGATGGTGACATTGAGAAAAACAGTACTACATTATGCCAGGCTGTCATTGAAAAGTCTGGCAGCAGTTGGGATGAAAGACCTGCGGTAGCGTTCCTTCTTGCATTGTGGGTGCAGCAGTCTGCTGCTGAAGGAGCTGCTCAGAGTGCTAACTAGTCTTGTGTAGGGGGTGAGAGGTGTTGTCCATGACTGACAATAGCTTAGCTAATGTCCGCCTCTCACACACCTCCTCAATGGAATTCAGAGGGCAGTCCAGGACAGAGCTGGCCCTTTTCACCAGCTTGTTAAGCCTTTTCCTGTCTCTCTCAGAGCTTCCACATTCCCAACAGACCATGGCGAAGAAGATAGCAGATGCTACTACAGTGTCGTAGAATGTCCTCAACAGTGTCTTACACACACCGAAGGACCTCAGTCTCCTCAGCAGGTGGAGACGACTTTGGCCCTTCTTGTACAAAGCATCTGTGTTGGTAGTCCAGTTTATTGTTAAGGTGAACATCCAGGTATTTATATTCCATCACGATCTCAATGTCCGAACCCAGGATGTTCACTGGTGAACTCTGTGGTGCTCTCCTGTGGAAATCAATCACCAACTCCCTTGCCTTCCTGGCGTTGATGTGGAGGTTATTTCCACATCAGTTGACAAAGTCATTGATGGCCCTCCCTGTATTCCTGTTCGTTCCCCTCTGACACACACCCAACAATGGCTGTATCATTGGAGAACTTATGGAGATGGCAAGTGTGTGTGTGTGTGTGCGTGTGTGTGTTAGTTATATCTGAAGTCTGAGGTGTAAAGAGGAGAGTACTGCACCCTGGGGGGCTCCTGTGCTGCAGGCTACCACATCAGACATACAGTCACACAGTCTGACATACTGTGGTCTGTTAGTGAGGTAGTCGATGGTCCATGCGGCTAGGTGACAGTCAACTCCAGCTCCTTCCAGCTTCCCCCTGAGCAAAGATGGCTGAATTGTGTTGAAGGCACTGGAGAAGTCAAAAAACATGACCCTCACAGTACTTCCAGCATCCTCCAGATATAATAGGGATCTGTATAGCATGTAGATAACAGCATCCTCCACACTGATGCTTGGTTGTTACGCAAACTGCAGAGGGTCCAGTTCTGGACTCACAAGGGGTCTGAGGTGATTGAGGATGATCCTCTCCATAGTCTTCATCAAGTGAGAGGTCAAGGCTACAGGTCTAAAGTGGTTAACAGGTCTAAAGTGGTTAAAAGAACAAAATTCATAAAAGAACAGCAATACAGTTTGCTAGCTCATCTCATCTCATTATCTCTAGCCGCTTTATCCTGTTCTACAGGGTCGCAGGCGAGCTGGAGCCTATCCCAGCTGACTACGGGCGAAAGGTGGGGTACACCCCGGACAAGTCGCCAGGTCATCACAGGGCTGACACATAGACACAGACAACCATTCACACTCACATTCACACCTACGGTCAATTTAGAGTCACCAGTTAACCTAACCTGCATGTCTTTGGACTGTGGGGGAAACCGGAGCACCCGGAGGAAACCCACGCGGACACGGGGAGAACATGCAAACTCCGCACAGAAAGGCCCTCGCCGGCCACGGGGCTCGAACCCGGACCTTCTTGCTGTGAGGCGACAGCGCTAACCACTACACCACCATGCCGCCCACAGTTTGCTAGCTGTGCAAATAAATTAATTTAGGTCCTGCAATGTGACGATGCAATAATTTACTACCGCGAGCTGGCCTAGTGGTTAGTGTGTCCACCTCTGGATTGGTAGATCAAGAGTTCTACTTGCGGTCAGGTCATACCAAAGACCATCATAAAAATGATACCTACTGACGTCTGGCAAGGTATGCTGCAATACGGATGCAAACGGGGAGTCAAACTCTCAGTTACCAGAGGACTAGCCCCCCACTGTAACCCTAACTGTATAGGCGAGAGGCCAAGGGCTATAGAATTGGAGATTGGCATGGCCCAGTGCACCTTAAGGGCCTGGTTAGCACTGGGATGGGAGACTGTCTGGGAAGACCTGGCACGGGAAAGACTTTGAATGTGATTTACTAAGCTGATGCAAATTTTTACAACTGAAGGGCATATGTTAAATTTGTCCAAGCTTGTTTCTGTCAAATTTTGTTAGAATTTTTTAAAAGTATTTTATTTTCTTAAAACCTATTAGTGTTTGAAAATAATGTGAGAAGTTAAAATTATGCCTATTACTACAGTACAATTATTTGGATATTAGACATTAAGATTCTTTTAATGATATGATAGAACCACAAAAATAAAAGTTTATAGACATAAATGTGGAATATCTTCATCAGGGAAACTTAAGGATTTTTTAACCTGGGCACAATTTTCCCATGTCTTTGGGTCCGCATATTAACTAGGGACAACAATGATTGAAATCGGTCCAGTATTCAATTAGAGCACTATACCTGGCAACCAGAAAATGGCTATGCAATATAATCCTATGGGGCAATCATCTGTGTCAAAGTAAAACTTGTTTTTGCCAGTGATAGGCTCATAATATAAGTATCTGACAACATGGAAAGCATCTCTACAGAGATACAACTGTGAAGAAATGGTAGAAAATGACTCTTTTTGTAGTATACCTTTTCTGTAGTTTATCTTTTCCAAGGTGGTGCTCCCCTGTGTGTAACATAGCATAGCCCTCCGAGTTAAGCTTCACATAGTTCTTGCCTTATTAGTGTTGTTGCTGTCTTTTTGTGTGTGTCATGTTAGAGCTCATGTTAAGTATGCTCGAGAGACTATTATAACTGAGAGAACTGAGTCATAGAGGACATTTTAACTTAAAGGTTCTCGAGTCCTTCCCGGAGCTACAACTCCACACTGAAGTGACGTCGGGCCAGGCTGCAGTAGGGGGTTTTCCTGGCGCCCAGAGGCTGACACTGAAGTGTGGCAAGTGGGGAGGAGTGGAAAGGAGACTTCACTGACTGGTTAGCAAAGGCCAGCTAACTCTCCTGATCATACTCTTCGCCAACATCCAGTGTCTGGCAAACAA
This sequence comes from Neoarius graeffei, assembly GCF_027579695.1. Taxonomy (NCBI): domain Eukaryota; kingdom Metazoa; phylum Chordata; class Actinopteri; order Siluriformes; family Ariidae; genus Neoarius; species Neoarius graeffei. Next base: position 22,606,960 of record NC_083588.1, read on the forward strand.
GATGGATGATCTTTACAGTCAGATGGCTACACAGAGATACATCCAGGATTGTTCTATTTTATGTTTTTGTGAAATGTGGCTTGGACAGAGGATACCCGATGAAGCCATAACACTGGCAGGCTACAGTGTTTACAGACCTGACCGCAGTGCTATGGAATGCGGTAAAACACATGGGGGAGGAGCAGCGGTCCTCATTAAACAATCCTGGAGCACCGACAACATGGTAATATCACAGTCATGCTCTGAAGACGTGGAATATATCACTTTGAGGTGCAGACCATTTTATTTGCCCAGAGAACTGCAGTGCATCATAAGGAGTATGGTGTATATCCCCCTTCAGCTAATGAGGACAGTGCACTAAAATAACTGCATGATATGATCAGCAGACACGAGAACTCATACCCAGATGCTGCCATTGTTATCTTAGGAGACTTCAACTACTGTGAGCTCTGGAAAAGCATCCCTAAATTTCATCAGTTTGTGAATTTCCCCACCCAGGGAAACAGCACTTTGAACAAATGCTACAGCAATATTAGAAATGCTTATACTGCAGTCTCCAAGCTGCGTTTTGGGAAATATGCCCACCTTGTCATTCTGCTTCAATCCACCTGTACCAGGAGGCTTAAAGCAGACCCAGTCACAGTAAGGACCGTGAAGATGTGGACTCAAAATGCACTGGTGGAACTGCAGGGCTGCTTGGAGGCCACAGACATGAACATTTTTAAGGAGGCCACAGATAATATGCATGAATACACAGATACTGTCAGCAGCTACATTGACTGGTGCACTTCCATACACATCCCCTCCCGGAGTATTCATGTGTTTCCCAATCAGAAGCCCTGATTCAACGCGGATATGCGCATCAAAATCAGGAACCGGTGCACAGCTTTTAAGTCAGGAGACATCAGAGTACAAGCATGCTCAATATGAGCTCCAAAAATCCATCAAGGCTGCCAAGAGGGCATACACCCAGAGACTTGGGAGCTGCTATAGACCCTTTTCAGTCACGTGACCTTCGTAAACACGACCACCATTTTGGACATGTAGCGGACTTCGGCTCGAATTGGTTTGAATGCGAGGAAGGTGACAAACGGAGAACATAAAAGAAAAAGGAGCGAGATGCAGAAAACACCTTCGCTATCCAGCCACGTAGGGCATTTACAGGGCGAGCAGAGGGAGAAATAACAGTAACGACACATTAGCAACGCCGTACAGAAATAACGGTTTATGGCACAGACCCTTTCGGTTCTTGCTCATCTAGCTGCTACAATGACTGCTTAGACTGCAACAATAATACCTAACACACATTTAAGTATCCGTCGTAAAGACGTGAAACTCGTTGAGTGACGAGTGTGTTCACTGATAAGCTAACACAATCTAAAAGTAGACATACCATCACACTGCCCTGGCGCTGTGTACAGTTTACCTTCTATGGTTTGTCCACTCACTATTTGCCATTACTTTCTCCAACCGTTGTTACAGATTACAGGGAACGGCCTGGATTTAAGAGACAAATACATATTCCTCTTGTTTTGAACACTTATTTGTAGGCAGTGCTTAATTTGTAAAGTGGGAGGTCCCGGAGCGCAGAGGATGAGCGGCTCCGGTGCGGGGAAAAAAAGAGGGGGGGAGGGGGCGCTAACAGCAAAGGAACACAACGCTAGCTAATGTCGTTAGCTAATAGCTACTACAGATGAACAAAGAGGTTACAATGGGTTATTTTAGCCTATTTGGTTACACACTCGCCGCCACAGAATGTTAACAGCAATGTAATGCCTTTTCTGGCTAATTTTATTTGTCTTATCTCCAACAAAGTGGTCACTACACAAGCGCTGGTATGCCGAGGGCTGCCAATCTGTTAATGGCCGCTATCCATCTTCTCCGTCGGGATCTGATAAAATGATAACCCTTGCCTTGTTTGTTGATGGTTACTACATCCAGGTGCACAACAATATAGTGGCATGATGGAAGTCTTGCTGAAAATAAACACTTTCTTTGCTGCCGTTCCTCAATGTTGGCTGTGGTAAACTACTGGTAGTACATGTCCAAAATGGTGGCCGTGTTTGTCGTGATGTCACGTGAAAAGGGTCTATAGGGAAAACATCTTAAGAGGAATGTGGCAGGGGATCCAGTCAGTCACCAACTACAGGAAGGATGCAAACAGAGCGGTAAACCAGGACATCCTTCTACCGGACAACCTCAACAGCTTCTACACCAGATTCAACCAACAACAGAGACACTCCCTTAAAAGACCCCTCGTGACCCAGTGGATACTGCACTCCAGGTGACACACACAGGTCCTCAGGTCTCTTAGGAAGGTGAACCCCTGTAAGGCAGAGGGACCTGACCATGTAGCACCGAGAGTCCTAAAGGCCTGCACAGAACAGCTGGTGGAGGTGTATACAGACATCTTTAACACCTCACTCTTGCAGAAAACAGTCCCACGCATCTTTAAGTTCTCTGCCATAGTGCCAGTCCCTAAAAAAACAAACACAACCACAATAAATTATTTTAGACCTGTGGCACTCACATCGGTTGCCATGAAGTGTCTGGAGAAGCTGGTTCTGCTGTTAGGACTAGGACTGTTTTGGCCTCTAGAGGCCGCTGTTATTTCCTTTTCATGTCGTGTTTATTTTGGCCTCTAGAGGCCGCCACTGTTCCTGTGTTTTGTGTTTGTGTTAATTGCCTAATTATCTTCACCTGTGTCCTTAATTAGTTTGTCTATTTATACCCCTGAGTTCAGTCCTCTTGTCACGGAGTCTTTGTGCTGTTATGTTTATCTCCAGTTTCCTTTGTACTGTGTTTTTTGATCTTCTTAGCTTTTGTATTTTTGCACTTTGCTTTTCTTTTGGATTATACTCTTTGGTTTTTTGTTTTGCCCTGTATATAGTGTATATAGTTTAAATAAACCTTTTGATTCTTTTTCTACTTCCGCCTCACGCCTCTGCATTTGAGTCATCCCCCTGGTGGCCTAGTGGGGGGTTTGCTGGATTATCACACCAACGAACCAGGTTCGAATCCCAGCAAAAACCCTAACAGAAAGACTCCGTCATGACCGACTCAGCAGAGGCTGCTTCAACTGTCTACCCGGCCAACCTTCAGGGAATTATGGCAGCTTTGACACGCTTCGGAGCGACCATGGACGCTCATGGACGAACGCTCACCAGCCAACGTGAGGCCCTCGCTCGCCACGAGGAACTGCTTCAGCAAATTGGGAAAACCCTGGCACAGCTGACATCTCTGCCTGCATCTCCTGCTCCTGATCCAGTTCCTGCTCCTGATCCAGCTCCCACTCCTGCTCCAGTGCCTCCTGCAATGCTGCCTTCTTCACCTCGCGAACCCAGCCTTCCTGCACCACAGAGGTATGACGGCAAGCACAGTGAGTGCCGAGAGTTCCTTACCCAGTGTCAACTCACCTTTGAGCTTCAGCCTACCACCTACACTACGGATCGCCGCGAGATTGCCTTTGTGATCACCTTATTAGCTGGTAAGGCGCGAGCCTGGGCTACTGCTATCTGGCAAAGACAGGGACCTGAGTGCTTTGATTTCCAGCTGTTTTCTGAAGAGATGCTTCGGGTCTTCGATCAGGCAGACATCAGTACCGACGCAGCCCGAAAGCTCATGTCCATCCGGCAAGGAGGAAGCGTCGCAGATTACGCCATCTCGTTCCGAACACTCGCAGCAGTAAGTGGATGGAACGAGACTGCCCTGGTGTCAGCCTTCCACCATGGTCTGTCTGACCCCATCAAGGACGGTCTGGCCTCTATTGGATGCCCAAGTGACCTCGAAACCCTCATCTCACATGCTATTCGTCTGGACAACAGGATGAGAGAACGCCACCAAGCCTTGAGCCCCCCCAGCCTCCCTACCTCTACCTGGAGACCGTCTACCTCCTTCAGTGACTGTCCAGAACCCATGCAAGTGGGTCGTACTCGCCTCTCCGCATCTGAGAGGGAGCGCAGAAGGAGGGACAAGTGCTGCATCTACTGTGGCAAGCCTGGTCACTTCCGAGCATCATGTCCCGAACTCTTGGGAAAAGGACCGCCCCGTCCAGCCGAGGGAGGGTTGTGACGGGGCCTACCCTCTCTCCCGGACTCCCTGGCCAAGGAATCTACATCCCGGTCTCCATCTCCTGGGGTGAGTCTGTCCACTCTTGTCAAGCTTTGATAGACTCAGGGGCGGCTGGGAACTTTATGGATATTCACTTCGCCCAAAGCATCAATATTCCGACTGCACCTCTTGAAGTCCCACTGTCTGTGTCTGCCCTCGATGGCCAAGCGTTAGGTGATGGAAGAGTCACCCAAGTTACTTCTCCAGTTTTCCTCCAGTCTCAAGGTCACAAGGAAGAAATATCCCTGCACCTGATTCCTTCACCTGAGTTCCCAGTTATTCTAGGCCTTCCTTGGCTTACTCGCCACAACCCTCGCATAGACTGGGTAACAAGCCAGGTTGTGGAATGGGGCCCTGCATGCAATGCCTCTTGTCTGCTCTCTAGCTCTCCTGTGTCTCCTGCCGAGCCCCCTGATCTCACCGAGTTATCTCAAGTTCCCACAGAGTACTGGGATCTCAAGGAGGTATTCAGCAAGAGCAGGGCCGCCGTTCTTCCTCCGCACCGGGCCTACGACTGTGCCATCGACTTGCTCCCTGGGACTACCCCTCCTCGTGGCAGACTGTTTTCACTCTCTCAGCCAGAACGCAAGGCCATGGAGGAATACCTCAAAGATGCCCTGGTCTCTGGGTTTATTCGACCCTCCACTTCACCTGCTGGAGCCGGCTTCTTCTTTGTCGGCAAGAAGGATGGGGGGCTCCGACCATGTATTGATTACAGGGGCCTGAATAAGATCACTGTGCGCAACCGCTATCCCCTTCCGCTGATGTCCACAGCTTTCGACCTGCTCCAAGGCGCCACCGTCTTCACCAAGTTGGACCTACGGAACGCATACCACCTCATCCGTATCCGACAGGGAGACGAGTGGAAGACTGCCTTTAACACCCCGTCTGGGCACTACGAATACCAGGTGATGCCCTTCGGACTCACCAACGCACCAGCTGTTTTTCAGGCCCTAATCAACGATGTCTTAAGGGACATGATTAACCTATACGTTTTTGTCTACCTCGACGACATCCTTATCTTTTCCAAGACCGTGCAGGAGCACCGCCACCATGTCCGCCAGGTTCTCCAGAGGCTGCTACAGAACAATCTGTTCGCCAAGGCCCAGAAATGCGAATTTCATGTTCCCGAGGTCTCCTTTCTGGGATTTATTGTACGGACAGGCCAACTCCAAATGGACCCTGCCAAGACCCTGGCCGTCCGGGACTGGCCTACTCCCAAGTCCGTTAAGGAGGTTCAGCGGTTCTTAGGATTCGCTAACTTCTACCGCAAGTTCATCAGGAACTTCAGTTCTGTGGCAGCACCCATGTCAGACCTCACCAAAGGGACAGGTGGATCTTATGGCTGGTCTCCTCAGGCAGAAAAGGCGTTCAAAGACCTCAAGGCCCGCTTCTGCACGGCACCCATTCTGGTCCTCCCGGACACCTCCCAACCATTCATCGTGGAGGTGGACGCCTCGGACAGTGGTGTCGGCGTGGTACTCTCTCAACGTTTGGAAGGAAAGCTGCACCCCTGCGCTTACTTCTCCCACCGCCTGAGTCCTGCGGAGTCCCGGTACGATGTGGGGGATCGAGAACTGTTAGCGGTCAAACTGGCCCTTGAGGAGTGGAGGCACTGGCTGGAGGGAGCGCAACATCCATTCCTGGTTTGGACTGACCACAAGAACCTGGAGTACCTCCAGCAAGCCAAGAGACTGAACCCTCGACAGGCTAGGTGGGCCCTGTTTTTCAGTCGGTTTGACTTCACCCTCTCGTACCGTCCCGGCTCCAAGAACACCAAACCTGACGCACTGTCCAGGCTGTTCTCTGCCACTAACAGGGAGAATGAAGTCGGGCCTATTATCCCGGTGTCCCAGATTGTGGCCCCTGTCCGCTGGGGTATTGAGGAGGCTGTTCGACGAGCCCAACGCCAGGACCCCGGTCCTGGGACGGGGCCACCGGGCCTCTTGTACGTCCCACATCAAGCCCGGGCCAAGGTTCTCCAGTGGGGTCACTCTTCCCCTCTCACCGCCCACCCGGGAGCTCGGAGGACCCTGGACTTCCTGAAAAGACGCTTCTGGTGGCCTAACATGGAGCAGGAAGTAAGGTCATTTGTCCTGTCCTGTGAGGTTTGCACCAGAACCAAGAACCCACGACAGCGTCCCCAGGGTCTCCTGCATCCTCTGACCATTCCCCGGCGTCCCTGGTCCCACGTGGCAGTCGACTTTATCACGGGTCTCCCTGAGTCACAAGGTAACACGGTCATTTTGGTCTTAGTTGACAGATTCTCCAAGGCCTGCCGCGTCATACCACTGTGCAAACTCCCCTCTGCTCTTGAAACTGCGAAACTTTTGTTTAATCATGTCTTCCGAGTCTTTGGTCTTCCACAGGACATCGTCTCAGACCGAGGGCCCCAGTTCTCCTCCCGAGTGTGGCACGGGTTCTGCAAGGTCATCGGAGCCACTGCCAGCCTCTCCTCTGGGTTTCACCCACAGTCCAATGGTCAGACGGAGAGGCTCAACCAGGACCTGGAAACCACCCTGCGAGGCCTGGCTATGGATAACCCGACATCGTGGAGCACCTGGCTGCCATGGGCGGAGTACGCCCACAACACCCTGCAGTCATCGGCCACCAAGCTGTCGCCATTCCAGTGCCAATTCGGGTTCCAGCCACCTCTGTTCCTGGACCAGGAGGAGGACGCGGGGGTGCCCTCGGTCAACCAATATGTGAGACGGTGTCGCAAGACCTGGAGCAAGGTCAGGAAGACCCTCATACAGACCTCCAGAACCAACCAGACTCAGGCCAACCGCCATAGAAGACCTGCACACGCTTTCCGCCCTGGGCAGCGTGTTTGGCTGTCCACTAAGGACCTTCCACTGCGGGTGGAGAACCGCAAGCTTGCTCCTCGCTACATTGGCCCCTTCAAGGTGGTGCGCAGGGTGAACCCTGTCTCCTACCGGCTCCAGTTGCCCCGGACTCTGAGGATCAACCCCACTTTCCATGTTTCCCTGTTACGGCCCGTACTGACGTCTACGTATGCCCCTGCCCCTAGGAACCCCCCACCCCCCCGCATCTTCCAGGGGCAGACTGTGTTCACTGTGAATCGCCTGCTTGACTCCCGCCGGGTCCGCGGCGGGTTGCAATATCTGGTGGACTGGGAGGGCTATGGTCCTGAGGAGCGCTGCTGGGTTCCTGCTCAGGATGTCCTTGATAAAGAACTATGTCGGGACTTCCATTCGGCCCATCCGGATCGCCCTGGGAACGTCAGGAGACGCTCCTAGAGGGGGGGGTCCTGTTAGGACTAGGACTGTTTTGGCCTCTAGAGGCCGCTGTTATTTCCTTTTCATGTCGTGTTTATTTTGGCCTCTAGAGGCCGCCACTGTTCCTGTGTTTTGTGTTTGTGTTAATTGCCTAATTATCTTCACCTGTGTCCTTAATTAGTTTGTCTATTTATACCCCTGAGTTCAGTCCTCTTGTCACGGAGTCTTTGTGCTGTTATGTTTATCTCCAGTTTCCTTTGTACTGTGTTTTTTGATCTTCTTAGCTTTTGTATTTTTGCACTTTGCTTTTCTTTTGGATTATACTCTTTGGGTTTTTTTTGTCTTTTGTTTTGCCCTGTATATAGTGTATATAGTTTAAATAAACCTTTTGATTCTTTTTCTACTTCCGCCTCACGCCTCTGCATTTGAGTCATCCCCCTGGTGGCCTAGTGGGGGTTTGCTGGATTATCACACCAACGAACCAGGTTCGAATCCCAGCAAAAACCCTAACATCTGCAGCACAAACTCTGTGGTTCCAGACACAGTGGACCCTCTTCAGTTTGCCTACCGCATGAACAGATCAGTGGATGATGTGGTGGCACTGGCACTTCACTACACCCTGCAACACCGGGACACTCAAAACACATATATGCAGCTATTGTTCCTGGATTACAACTCTGTCTTTAACATAATCAGGCCGATGAAGCTGACCACTAAGCTGGCAAACCTGGGAGTACCAACACCCACCTGTAATTGGATCTTGGATTTCCTCATTAATGGGCCACAGGTGGTGAGGATGGGAAAGAAGGTCTCTGCTGAACTTACAGTTAGCACAGCTGCTGCCTCAGCCCTAAACTTTTTGCACTGTACACACATGACTGTGCATCCACCCAGGACAATACTGTCATCAAGTATGCAGACGACACAACCATCCTTGGCCTCATCAGAGCAGGGGATGAGTCGTCATACAGGGATTTGGTTCACAAGATCACCATCTATGGAGGGGACAAGGATCTTGTCCTTAACACAGACAAAACGAAAGAACTCATAATAGATTTTAAAAGGAGAGCCCCCCACCCCTGCAGGATTGAGGTGACCCGGACTGACAGCTATAAGTTCCTAGGCCTTCACATTTCAGAAGATCTCAGCTGGGCTAAAAACACTGCAACTTTAGTGAAAAGGGCCCAGCGGAGGCTGTACTTCATCAGACTGCTGAAGAAGGCCAGACTTAGATGCCAGCCCCTCATCCAAGTCTACAGAGAGCTTGCTGAGAGCATTTTCACCAGTGGTATCACAGTGTGATATGGTAGCATCACCCTGGCTGAGAGGAAATCGCTGCAGTGGGTAATTAAAATGGCAGAAAGTCATTGGCTCTGATCTTCCCTCCATTGACACTATACACCCAGCGCTGCAGAAGGAAAGTACAGTGCATCCTTAAAGATAAACACCACCCGGCATATGCTCTGTTCAAGTGGGTGAACACAGGCTACAACCTGAGATGCCACAAGCCTGTAAGCATAAGCACTCATAGGGCCTGCTTGTATAAAAGCTTCTTTCCTTCTACTGTTAGGCTGGTGGCACAGGACATTAAGTTGGGAATGAAGTACCTCTTACCACAACCCACTCAAACTCTGGACAGCTAACTACCTCACTGATTACTCTCTTCTCTTTTCTCCCCCCCACACAATGTCTCTATGTGCAATATAACTGGATTTTCTAACTTCTGTTTCTACCTCCTCAATCAAAATGTGCAATACTCACTGAATTTGTGTAATACCCAATATGTGCGATATCACTTCAGATCGATATTTATTACATTTTTATATATTTATTCCTATACAGTTGCACTCGGTTTAATGACAGCCTTACATAGCTCTATCTAGTACTCTCACTATTTATTTGTTATTGTTATAAATGAGTATTGTAGTGTTTTTTTTTATTTTAGAATGTATATTGTTTTGTATATTTGTAAATCCCCCCCCCCTTTTTTTTAATAATGTCTGTGAAGCTGACTCGTGGAAAATGCTCAAGAATTCCAGTGTACCTGTACTGCAGTTTATGTGTGCAAATGGCAATAAACTCTATTCTATTCTATTCTATTCTATTCTATTCTATTCTATTCTATTCTATTCTTGTTAGGACTAGGACTGTTTTGGCCTCTAGAGGCCGCTGTTATTTCCTTTTCATGTCGTGTTTATTTTGGCCTCTAGAGGCCGCCACTGTTCCTGTGTCTTGTGTTTGTGTTAATTGCCTAATTATCTTCACCTGTGTCCTTAATTAGTTTGTCTATTTATACCCCTGAGTTCAGTCCTCTTGTCACGGAGTCTTTGTGCTGTTATGTTTATCTCCAGTTTCCTTTGTACTGTGTTTTTTGATCTTCTTAGCTTTTGTATTTTTGCACTTTGCTTTTCTTTTGGATTATACTCTTTGGTTTTTTTTTTGTCTTTTGTTTTGCCCTGTATATAGTTTAAATAAACCTTTTGATTCTTTTTCTACTTCCGCCTCACGCCTCTGCATTTGAGTCATCCCCCTGGTGGCCTAGTGGGGGTTTGCTGGATTATCACACCAACGAACCAGGTTCGAATCCCAGCAAAACCCTAACAGAAAGACTCCGTCTGGGCACTACGAATACCAGGTGATGCCCTTCGGACTCACCAACGCACCAGCTGTTTTTCAGGCCCTAATCAACGACGTCTTAAGGGACATGATTAACCTATACGTTTTTGTCTACCTCGATGACATCCTTATCTTTTCCAAGACCATGCAGGAGCACCGCCACCATGTCCGCCAGGTTCTCCAGAGGCTGCTACAGAACAATCTGTTCGCCAAGGCCCAGAAATGCGAATTTCATGTTCCCGAGGTCTCCTTTCTGGGATTTATTGTACGGACAGGCCAACTCCAAATGGACCCTGCCAAGACCCTGGCCGTCCGGGATTGGCCTACTCCCAAGTCCGTTAAGGAGGTTCAGCGGTTCTTAGGATTCGCTAACTTCTACCGCAAGTTCATCAGGAACTTCAGTTCTGTGGCAGCACCCATGTCAGACCTCACCAAAGGGACAGGTGGATCTTATGGCTGGTCTCCTCAGGCAGAAAAGGCGTTCAAAGACCTCAAGGACCGCTTCTGCACGGCACCCATTCTGGTTCTCCCGGACACCTCCCAACCATTCATCGTGGAGGTGGACGCCTCGGACAGTGGTGTCGGCGCGGTGCTCTCTCAACGTTCGGAAGGAAAGCTGCACCCCTGCGCTTACTTCTCCCACCGCCTGAGTCCTGCTGAGTCCCGGTACGATGTGGGGGATCGAGAACTGCTAGCGGTCAAACTGGCCCTTGAGGAGTGGAGGCACTGGCTGGAGGGAGCACAACATCCATTCCTGGTTTGGACTGACCACAAGAACCTGGAGTACCTCCAGCAAGCCAAGAGACTGAACCCTCGACAGGCTAGGTGGGCCCTGTTTTTCAGTCGATTTGACTTCACCCTCTCATACCGCCCCGGCTCCAAGAACACCAAACCTGACGCACTGTCCAGACTGTTCTCTGCCACTAACAGGGAGAATGAAGTCGGGCCTATTATCCCTGTGTCCCGGATTGTGGCCCCTGTCCGCTGGGGTATTGAGGAGGCTGTCCGACGAGCCCAACGCCAGGACCCCGGTCCTGGGACGGGGCCACCAGGCCTCTTGTACGTCCCACATCAAGCCCGGGCCAAGGTTCTCCAGTGGGGTCACTCTTCCCCTCTCACCGCCCACCCGGGAGCTCGGAGGACCCTGGACTTCCTGAAAAGACGCTTCTGGTGGCCTAACATGGAGCAGGAAGTAAGGTCATTTGTCCTGTCCTGTGAGGTTTGCACCAGAACCAAGAACCCACGACAGCGTCCCCAGGGTCTCCTGCATCCTCTGACCATTCCCCGGCGTCCCTGGTCCCACGTGGCAGTCGACTTTATCACGGGTCTCCCTGAGTCACAAGGTAACACGGTCATTTTGGTCTTAGTTGACAGATTCTCCAAGGCCTGCCGCTTCATACCACTGTGCAAACTCCCCTCTGCTCTTGAAACTGCGAAACTTTTGTTTAATCATGTCTTCCGAGTCTTTGGTCTTCCACAGGACATCGTCTCAGACCGAGGGCCCCAGTTCTCCTCCCGAGTGTGGCACGGGTTCTGCAAGGTCATCGGAGCCACTGCCAGCCTCTCCTCTGGGTTTCACCCACAGTCCAATGGTCAGACGGAGAGGCTCAACCAGGACCTGGAAACCACCCTGCGAGGCCTGGCTATGGATAACCCGACATCGTGGAGCACCTGGCTGCCATGGGCGGAGTACGCCCACAACACCCTGCAGTCATCGGCCACCAAGCTGTCGCCATTCCAGTGCCAATTCGGGTTCCAGCCACCTCTGTTCCCGGACCAGGAGGAGGACGCGGGGGTGCCCTCGGTCAACCAATATGTGAGACGGTGTCGCAAGACCTGGAGCAAGGTCAGGAAGACCCTCATACAGACCTCCAGAACCAACCAGACTCAGGCCAACCGCCATAGAAGACCTGCACACGCTTTCCGCCCTGGGCAGCGTGTTTGGCTGTCCACTAAGGACCTTCCACTGTGGGTGGAGAACCGCAAGCTTGCTCCTCGCTACATTGGCCCCTTCAAGGTGGTGCGCAGGGTGAACCCTGTCTCCTACCGGCTCCAGTTGCCCCGGACTCTGAGGATCAACCCCACTTTCCATGTTTCCCTGTTACGGCCCGTACTGACGTCTACGTATGCCCCTGCCCCTAGGAACCCCCCACCCCCCCGCATCTTCCAGGGGCAGACTGTGTTCACTGTGAATCGCCTGCTTGACTCCCGCCGGGTCCGCGGCGGGTTGCAATATCTGGTGGACTGGGAGGGCTATGGTCCTGAGGAGCGCTGCTGGGTTCCTGCTCGGGATGTCCTTGATAAAGAACTATGTCGGGACTTCCATTCGGCCCATCCGGATCGCCCTGGGAACGTCAGGAGACGCTCCTAGAGGGGGGGGTCCTGTTAGGACTAGGACTGTTTTGGCCTCTAGAGGCCGCTGTTATTTCCTTTTCATGTCGTGTTTATTTTGGCCTCTAGAGGCCGCCACTGTTCCTGTGTCTTGTGTTTGTGTTAATTGCCTAATTATCTTCACCTGTGTCCTTAATTAGTTTGTCTATTTATACCCCTGAGTTCAGTCCTCTTGTCACGGAGTCTTTGTGCTGTTATGTTTATCTCCAGTTTCCTTTGTACTGTGTTTTTTGATCTTCTTAGCTTTTGTATTTTTGCACTTTGCTTTTCTTTTGGATTATACTCTTTGGTTTTTTTTTTGTCTTTTGTTTTGCCCTGTATATAGTGTATATAGTTTAAATAAACCTTTTGATTCTTTTTCTACTTCCGCCTCACGCCTCTGCATTTGAGTCATCCCCCTGGTGGCCTAGTGGGGGTTTGCTGGATTATCACACCAACGAACCAGGTTCGAATCCCAGCAAAACCCTAACAATTCTATTCTATTCTTCCGGTCTCTGACACAGCACCCAATTCAGTGTCTGCAGTCGATTATCACACAGGGGCTCTTTTCTGATGTTTACAAAAAGAGAGGTCATGCAGAATTCATAAAGAAGTCTATTTACAAAGTAATACCGCATTTAAAAAAAATCCCAGTTTTCCTGTAACAAGTTTTAAACTCATTGTGGCAGCAGGGGTGTAGTCGAGTGTCAGCTGTGAATGACGAGGAGTCAGGTTGAACCAGTAGGTAATATGTGATGAAGTGCACCTGTGTCTAATTACTGGGTGTCTATTAACCTGCATCTTTCTGTGTCTTTCAGAAAGCCAGGAACGGGAGAAAGAACTATGACACCCGGTCGTGTATGTGTAGTATGTTTCTGTTCCGTCACTTAAAAGTGTTAATAATAAAATGAACACACTTGATCTGGAGCCTGCTCCCAGGCCCTCAGTTTCCCAAAAGTTAAAAAGTTGTTACATTCCTCTACCCACCTTTAAGCAGTATTATTATACCTGACTTGCAATCGGTGCCAAGTTTAGAGTTTACAAAAGGTTTGCCGAGAGCCATCGATGTTCTACGAAATCACTTATCATGTGGACATTTATGGATATTCACACACATAATAGCTCTGACCTCTGACTTTCATTCATTAATACATAAATTTTCATTAACCTGCATAAAGTGGTGATGAATCTGGAGACCCTGCAACACTGAATGCTAGATGAGAATACACCCTATACGGAGTGCAAGTCCTCTATACCACATCACACATGCTCATTTACACCTGAGTCAAGTTAGAGTAAAAACCCAAATCAGAAAATGTTGGGATGGAATGGAAAATCCAAATAAAAAACAAAACAAAAAACAGTGATTTCTAAAATTTACTTTGACTTGTACTTCATTACAGACACTATGAACCCAAGGTATTTCATGTGTTTTATGGTCAACTTCATTTCATTTGTCAATATACATTCATTCCTGCATTCCAGGCCTGCAACACATTCCAAAAGAATTTGGGATGGGGCAGTTTAGGGCTAGTAATCAGGTAAAACAAATTAATGTAATTTGAAACAGGTGATGTCAACCAGTGATTGAAATCATGATTTGGTACAAAATCAGTATCCAGGAAAAGCGTAGTCTTTGAGGAGCAAAGATTAGCTGAGGCTCTCCAGTTTATCAACAAATGCATGAGAAAATTATTGAAATGTTTAAAAACAAATGTTCCTCAACATAAGATATGAAGGAATTTGGATATTTCACCCACTACACTGCATAATACCATTAAACAATTCAAGGAATCTGGAGGAATCTTGGTGCGTAAAGGGCAAGGGTGCAAGCCTAAGTTGAACATGCGTAATCTATGATCCCTCAGACAGCACTGCATCAAGAACTGTCATTCAGCTATAGCTGATATTACCATAAGGGCTCAGGATTACTTTGGCAAACCTTTGACAAGCACTGCAATGCAGAGTTACATCCACAAATGCCAGTTAAAACTTTATTGTGCAAAGGAAGCCTTATGTTAACTTTGTCCAGAAGCACCATCAACTTCTCTGGTCTCTGAGGCATCTGGGATGGACCATCACACAATGGAAACATGTATTGTGGTCAGACAAATCAGTTCCAGGGAGATGCATATATAATACGTGTGTGTGTAATATATATATATATATATATATATATATATATATATATATATATTTATTTTTTTTTTGTAAGAAGTGGATGCTGTGTGCTACACACCAAAGACAAAAAAGACCATCCAAACTGTTACCAGCAACAAGTCCAAAAGCCAGGGTCTGACATGGTATGGGGTTGTGTCAGTGCCCTTGGCAAAAGTAAATAACACTTCTGTGATGTCAGCATTAATGCAGAAAAGTATATTGAGATTTTGGAGCAACATATTCTGCCTTCAAGATGACATTTTCCCAGGGTTATTTCAACAAGACAATGCAAAACCACATTCTGCACACATTACAAAAGTATAGCTGCAGAAGGAGAGAGTGCCTGTCCCTGTGTCCTCAATAGAAAATGTGTGGCAAATTTTGAAACAAACAACAAAAAAATCCCACAACAATGACCCTGTATTGTTGCACACCTTAAAACCTGTTTGCCAGAAGAATTGGACAAAGTAATACCTGAAATGCTTCATCACTTGGTGTCTTCAGTCCCTAAACATCTTTTAAGTGTTGTGTGAAGGAATGGCAACATTATAAAGTGGCAAATGCTTTACCGTCCCAACTTTTTTTGAAATGTGTCACAGGAATTCAAATTGAAATCAGGTGTTTATTTTGAAAAAAAAAATACAATTCATGAGGTAAAATATCAAATAGTGTGCTGATAATAATAATAATAATAATAATAATAATATGTGTGACGCTGGCAGAACATGCATAAAACTCTGGACAAAACCCCAGATCCCAGTGCTGTTATGACAGATTTCAGTTCGTGTATAGGCTTGGGGCAGTACACTGTTGCAGTGGTTCACATTGTTGTCACTGTTGTTTGAACCTCACAGCCAACTGGGGCCTTTCTGTACAGAGTTTGCATGTTTTGCATGGGTTTTTCCGTTTTACTGATGAGCCGTAATAAAAGTTAGACTGGAAGTTAATTAATTGAATTTCACGAATCATACAGGAGAACATGTAGATTACGTAAGTATCAATACACACAGAGACTATACAGGTGTTTTCAAGTCTTTAGAACTCATGCCAGGGTACAGCAACACTGTCGGGTTAGAGGTAATACAAAAGAAACTTTCCAGTAATCTTTTCTGAACATATACCAACATGGTATGAATTAACTCATCCAGTCAAGCATGTACCTGAAAAATAAACTGAAACTGGGTTGTCTCAAAATTAAAATGCATTATTATGACACTATTACAGTGCAACAAACTTTTAGCTAAATGAATGAATACAAAAACAAAATAAATCACACTCATATTTAGGTACATTGAGTGTCTTGTCTGGTTTAAGTACTTTTGATTTGGTTTAGAGACTCTACCACCAAATCTAGTGAGATACATGGAAGTTGTAGTAGGCTGAGCTCAGTGGCGGCTGGTAGTCTTTCAAACGGGGGAGGCTGGTCGGTTACGATATTTCCAGATTTTAAAAGAAAAAACACATCAATTTTGCCCATACTCTTGCCTCTGATCTGGCTGATTGTTGGCAGGGTCACAAACTGTGAAATAACAGGTTCTTTTGGCCCATTAGCCTACTGTCCAATATACATGATGGTGGTGTTGGGGGGGTATATTTTAACATTTTATATTTTAAAATTGTGGCATGTTGTTTAAAAATTGATCATTATTGAAAGCAGCTCTTTGTCAGGAACCTCAGCAGTAACAGCAGAGTGTTCTGGAATAGGCACAAGCACTGACCTTGGGGAGCCAAACATAGAGCTGGGTGCCACACATTTCATTCAATGGCACTTTCCCTATATTTTACTTATTTTCACTGAGAAATGTTTTATTGACAATTTTGATAACCCTTCACTTTTAATCCAGGTCTGTAGTGTGAAATGTTCTCGGCTGTGTTTTTGTTTAAAAATGTTTTCCAAATTGTAGCTGTGTTTAATTCATATCCAGAAAAATATATATTCCAATATAATATTGTAGAAGTCAGAGCAGGTGGGTGGAGCACAGAAGTATGGCAGGCCAGAACTGAGTTCCAAAAACTATTTTATTTTGCACTTTTCAGTAGCAATGTATACTCTCCCAGCCACATGCATACACACACACACACACACAAGGCATCTGGTGCGGGAGAGAGCTCACTTCCTCTGCTCTCTCTCTCCTTGTATAGGGCGTGGTTGCTGGGAAAACACACAAACACAGGTTAATTGCTCTCAGGTGAAGTGATTCTGCCACTTACCTTCCCTGACTCTGCCCTCCTGTCACAGACCGGCGCTTGACCACGCCCCCGCTGCCACATACCCCCACCGCCCGACTCAGGCCGGGCACCCGTCCGGCCTGCAGCCGACTCCCCCCCCCCCCCCCTTGACGGGAGAGGAAGTCCGCCACGACCATCTGCGCCCCCGGCCTGTGGACCACCTTGAAGTTGAAGGGTTGGAGTGCCAGATACCAACGGGTGATCTGCGCGTTGGCATCCTTCATGCGGTGGAGCCATTGGAGGGGCGCGTGGTCCGAACAGAGGGTGAAAGGGCGCCCCAGCAGGTAGTAATGGAGGGCGAGGACCGCCCACTTGATTGCCAGGCACTCCTTTTCAATCGTGCTGTAGCGCCCCTCATGCACTGACAGCTTCCGACTGATGTAAAGGACCGGGCGGTCCTCCCCCTCCACCCGCTGGGACAAAACGGCCCCCAGCCCTCTGTCCGACGCATCTGTCTGTAACGTAAAAGGGAGAGAGAAGTCAGGGGAGTGTAAAAGTGGCCCCCCACACAGTGCAGCCTTTACCTCAGAGAAAGCCCGCTGACACTGCTCCGTCCACTGGACCGGATCTGGCGCCCCCTTTTTAGTGAGGTCAGTCAGCGGGCTGGTGACGTCCGAATAATTAGGTATAAACCTACGATAGTAGCCAGCCAGCCCCAGGAACTGTCTCACCCCCTTTTTGGTCTTGGGCCTCGGGCAGGCCGCAATCGCTGCCGTCTTATTAATTTGGGGACGCACCTGCCTGTTGCCCAAGTGGAAGCCCAGATACCGTACTTCCACCCGCCCAATCGCACACTTCTTTGGGTTGGCAGTGAGTCCCGCCCACCTCAGCGACCTAAGGACGGCCCTCAGGTGTTGTAGGTGCCGCTGCCAGTCATTACTATAAATGATAATATCATCTAAATACGCGGCCGCATAGGTGGCGTGGGGCCGGAGGACCCTGTCCATCAGCCGCTGAAACGTAGCGGGCGCCCCAAACAGCCCAAACGGAAGTGTGACGAACTGGTGTAAGCCGAATGGTGTGGAAAAGGCCGTTTTCTCCCAGGATAATGGAGTCAAGGGGATCTGCCAATATCCCTTCGTCAAATCCAGTGTCGAGTAAAAGCGAGCCGTGCCTAGTCGATCGAGCAGCTCATCAATACGAGGCATTGGGTACGCGTCGAATGTAGACACCGCGTTGACTTTTCTATAGTCCACACAGAACCGGACCGAGCCGTCAGCCTTGGGAACCAAGACCACCGGGCTGCTCCAGTCACTGTGGGACTCCTCGACGATGCCCATTGCGAGCATGGCCTGAAGTTCTTCCCGAACCACCTTTTTTTTGTGTTCGGGTAGCCTGTAAGGGCGGTTACGCACTACCACCCCTGGGGGCGTCTCTATGTGGTGTTCTATGAGGTTAGTGCGACCGGGCAGGGGCGAGAACACATCCGAAAACTCGGCCTGCAACTGGGCGACCTCCGTGAGTTGGGTCGGGGAGAGGTGGTCTCCACAGGGGACCGGAGAGGTACATGATGCCAATGTCCCTTTTTGAACCTCCGGCCCCAGCTCCGCCTTCTCCGGAACTACCGACACCAATGCCACGGGGACCTCCTCGTTCCAGAGTTTCAGCAGATTGAGGTGGTAGATCTGTAGCGCCCCACCCCTGTCTGTTCGCCTCACCTCATAGTCGACGTCCCCGACTCGCCGTGTGACCTCAAAGGGCCCTTGCCACTTGGCGATCAATTTGGAGCTCGACGTGGGCAACAGTACGAGTACTTTATCTCCCGGTGTGAACTCTCTAAGGCGCGTACCCTTGTTGTACAGGTGGGCTTGCCGTTCCTGGGCCTGCCGCAAATTCTCCTGAGTTAGGTGGGTGAGCGTGTGGAGTTTTGCGCGCAGGTCCATAACGTACTGAATTTCGTTCTTACTTTGTGAAGGTCCCTCCTCCCAATTTTCCCGCAGCACGTCCAGGATGCCGCGCGGCTTACGCCCATATAATAATTCGAACGGGGAGAACCCCGTGGAGGCTTGGGGGACCTCTCGCACTGGCACTTGCACAGCAAGGGTTCGAGCCACTTATCCCAATTACGTGCGTCCTAACTTACGAATTTCTTAATAATATTTTTGAGGGTGCGGTTGAACCGTTCCACTAAACCGTCCATTTGTGGGTGATATATGCTGGTGCGGATCGGCTTAATCCCCAATAACCCATACAGTTCGCGCAGTGTTCGTGACATAAACGTAGTGCCTTGGTCAGTCAGAATCTCTTTCGGGATTCCAACTCGGGAGATGACACGGAAGAGTGCCTCTGCAATACTGCGTGCTGAGATATTGCGCAGAGGCACTGCTTCCGGGTATCGCGTTGCATAGTCCACCAGAACTAATATAAAGCGGTACCCTCGTGCTGACCGATCTAATGGCCCGACGAGATCCATCCCAATTCTCTCAAACGGGGTCTCGATTAACGGTAGAGGGCGCAAAGGCGCTTTTGGAATGGCCGCTGGATTTACTAACTGGCATTCGCGGCATGCCGTACACCACCTACGGACATCGCCGCGAATCCCCGGCCAATAGAATCGGGCCATTATTCGGGCTAGTGTTTTATCCTGCCCTAGGTGTCCAGCCATGGGATTAAAGTGAGCCGCCTGGAATACCAATTCCCGGCGGCTCTTTGGAATCAAAAGCTGCGTGACTCGCTCTTTAGTTTGAGTGTCCTGCGTCACTCGGTATAATCTATCCTTCATAATCGCGAAGTAGGGGAAGGACGGGGTGGCGTTCGGTGGGAGCGTTTGACCATCGATTACTCTCACTTGGTCAAACGCATGCCGCAGAGTCTCGTCTCGCGACTGCTCTAATGGGAAATCCGCGAGGGATTCCCCAATAGAGAGAGGAGGAGCCGGCGGCTCCTCACTCTGATGCGGAGATGACGTAGATGGCTCTGTGACAGCTGCTCCCGCCAAAGTGACACCGGGACCTCCCCCTGTCAACTGGCAGGACCCACTCTCTACTAGGCGCGTCATTAAACCCCGAAATCCCGGCCAATCAGTCCCCAAAATTAAAGAGTGGGTAAGGCGAGGATTAACCGCCGCCTTCACTATAAATTTTTCCCCTCTGAAAATAATGTGGACCGACACCAAAGGGTAGCGGTGAACATCCCCGTGCACAAACAACACCCTCACCCCTTGTGCTCCCCCCAATGCCTCGTTTTGAACCAGGCTTTGGCGAATTGAGGTCTGATTACAACCAGAATCCACCAACACCTGATATGTAGCCCCTTGGATACTCACCGGTATGCGATACGCTCCGGCCCGATGGAGGGCGGCCTCTGGCGCGTCGGGGATCCGAACCACTGCACCCACTTCCATTGTCGTGCACTGCTGTTGAAGGTGGCCTGGCTCCCCTCAGCGCCAGCCAACCGGCCCGGGCTTTCCCTCTGCACCGGTGATCTGGGGTTCACTCACCTGAGGTGGGGGAGAGACAGACTCAGAAGGGAGAAACGGGAGGGCACCGCGGGTGCGGCAGGCCGGCTGGGGTGGGGCCGGCCCCCGCCTCCGCGGTGGGGGAATGGGGCAAGGACGGGACACAGGAGGAGGGGGAGACAGAGAGAGAGAAGAGGAGAGAAGAGAAGATGCCACCTGCCGTCCTGCCGCCGGGACAGCCGCCAAATGGTCCTCCGCCAGCTCGACTGCCTGATCCAGCGACGCCGGGCGGTGGCACCGGACCCACTCCGCAGTTCCTGCTGGCAAGCAAGCGACGAACTGTTCCAGCACCACCTGGTCAAGAATTCCTTCGGCGTCGCGGTTGTTGGCCCTCAGCCACCGCCAGCAGGTGTCCCGAAGCTGCTGGCCAAACGCGAATGGCCGGCCGACTTCCTCCAAGCGCTGGCGCTGCTGTTCTGGAGTGCGCCCCACGCGCTGGAGGACAGCCCGGCGGAGGTCCGCGTAGGCCAGCCGGCGGTCGGCAGGGAGCTGTAGCGCAGCCAGCTGTGCTTCTCCCGTGAGCAGGGGGAGGAGGCGCACCGCGCGCTGCTCCATCGGCCACCCCGAGGCTTCAGCAACTTGCTCAAAGAGCGTGATGAATGCCTCGGGGTCATCCTGCGGGCCCATCTTGGTGACAGTGAGGGGAGACGGGCCCGCGGTAGGAGCGCTGGTGGACCCCGCCGACGCGAGGAGGTGCCGGAACGCCTGTCGATCTTCTTGTTGGGCCAACACCAGGGCCTCGAACCGCTCTTCTTGCTCCTTTCGGAGGGTGAGTAGCACCTGGTGCTGGCTTTGCTGGGCCGTGGCAAGGGCGTGGACCAGTTCAGCAAACGGGGAGGACTCCATGGGGCTGTGAGGCTGCTGTGCTCCAGATCCCAGGTTTCGGCACCACTGTAGAAGTCAAAGCAGGTGGGTGGAGCACAGAAGTACGGCAGGCCAGAACTGAGTTCCAAAAACTATTTTATTTTGCACTTTTCAGTAGCAATGTATACTCTCCCAGCCACATGCATACACACACACACAAGGCATCTGGTGCGGGAGAGAGCTCACTTCCTCTGCTCTCTCTCTCCTTATATAGGGCGTGGTTGCTGGGAAGACACACAAACACAGGTGTAGCTTTCTCTAGGTGTGGGTGGAGCACAGAGGACGGCAGGACAGAGATCAGGTTCAACAAACAGTTTTATTGTTCCACTTTTCAGGGGACACAATAGGTTTTATGCAGACACACGCACACACACACATCAGGTGTCTGGTTCGGGCGAGATCTCTCTGCTCTCGCTCTCCCTCCCTAAATAGGGCGCGGTCCCTGGGAAGACACACAAACACAGGTTAATTGCTCTCAGGTGAAGTGAATCTGCCACTTACCTTCCCTGACTCCGCCCTCCTGTCACAGACCGGTGCTCGACCACGCCCCCGCTGCCACATACCCCCACCGCCCGACTCAGGCCGGGCAGCCGTCCGGCCCGCAGCCGACTCCCCCCCCCCCTTGACGGGAGAGGAAGTCCGCCACGACCATCTGCGCCCCCGGCCTGTGGACCACCTTGAAATTAAAGGGTTGGAGCGCCAGATACCAACGGGTGATCCACGCGTTGGCATCTTTCATGCGGTGGAGCCACTGGAGGGGCGCGTGGTCCGAACAGAGGGTGAAAGAGCGCCCCAGCAGGTAGTACCGGAGGGCGAGGACCGCCCATTTGATCGCCAGGCACTCCTTCTCAATCGTGCTGTAGCGCCCCTCACGCACTGACAGCTTCCGGCTGATGTATAGGACCGGGCGATCCTCCCCCTCCACCTGCTGGGACAAAACGGCCCCCAGCCCTCTGTCCGACGCATCCGTCTGTAACACAAAAGGGAGAGAGAAGTCAGGGGAGTGTAAAAGTGGCCCCCCACACAGTGCAGCCTTTACCTCAGAGAAAGCCCGCTGGCACTGCTCCGTCCACTGGACCGGATCTGGCGCCCCCTTTTTAGTGAGGTCAGTCAGCGGGCTGGTGACGTCCGAATAATTAGGTATAAACCTACGATAGTAGCCAGCCAGCCCCAGGAACTGTCTCACCCCCTTTTTGGTCTTGGGCCTCGGGCAGGCCGCAATCGCTGCTGTCTTATTAATTTGGGGACGCACCTGCCCGTTGCCCAAGTGGAAGCCCAGATACCGTACTTCCACCCGCCCAATCGCACACTTCTTTGGGTTGGCCGTGAGTCCCGCCCGTCTCAGCGACCTAAGGACGGCCCTCAGGTGTTGCAGGTGCCGCTGCCAGTCGTTACTATAAACGATAATGTCGTCCA
Source organism: Neoarius graeffei (assembly GCF_027579695.1). Taxonomy (NCBI): domain Eukaryota; kingdom Metazoa; phylum Chordata; class Actinopteri; order Siluriformes; family Ariidae; genus Neoarius; species Neoarius graeffei. The sequence goes on from NC_083588.1 coordinate 22,629,421, forward strand.
GGTAGGCGGCCGCATAGGTGGCGTGGGGCCGGAGGACCCGGTCCATCAGCCGCTGAAACGTAGCGGGCGCCCCAAACAGCCCAAACGGAAGTGTGACGAACTGGTGTAAGCCGAACGGTGTGGAAAAGGCCGTTTTCTCCCGGGATAATGGAGTCAAGGGGATCTGCCAATATCCCTTCGTTAAATCCAGTGTCGAGTAAAAGCGAGCCGTGCCTAGTCGATCGAGCAGCTCATCAATACGAGGCATTGGGTACGCGTCAAATTTAGACACCGCGTTGACTTTTCTATAGTCCACACAGAACCGGACCGAGCCGTCGGCCTTGGGAACCAAGACCACCGGGCTGCTCCAGTCGCTGTGGGACTCCTCGACGATGCCCATTTCGAGCATGGCCTGAAGTTCTTCCCGAACCACCTTTTTTTTGTGTTCGGGTAGTCTATAAGGGCGGCTACGCACTACCACCCCCGGGGGTGTCTCTATGTGGTGTTCTATGAGGTTAGTGCGACCGGGCAGGGGCGAGAACACATCCGAAAACTCGGCCTGCAACTGGGCGACCTCCGTGAGTTGGGTCGGGGAGAGGTGGTCTCCACAGGGGACCGGAGAGGTACGTGATGCCAAATTCCCTTTTTGAACCTCCGGCCCCAGCTCCGCCTTCTCCGGAACTACCGACACCAACGCCACGGGGACCTCCTCGTTCCAGAGTTTGAGCAGATTGAGGTGGTAAATCTGTAGCGCCCCACCCCTGTCTGTTCGCCTCACCTCATAGTCGACATCCCCGACTCGCCGTGTGACCTCAAAGGGTCCTTGCCACTTGGCGATTAATTTGGAGCTCGACGTGGGCAAGAGTACGAGTACTTTATCTCCCGGTGTGAACTCTCTAAGGCGCGTACCCTTGTTGTACAGGCGGGCTTGCTGTTCCTGGGCCTGCCGCAAATTCTCCTGAGTTAGGTGGGTGAGCGTGTGGAGTTTTGCGCGCAGGTCCATAACGTACTGAATTTCATTCTTACTCTGTGAAGGTCCCTCCTCCCAATTTTCCCGCAGCACGTCTAGGATGCCGCGCGGCTTACGCCCATATAATAATTCGAACGGGGAGAACCCCGTGGAGGCTTGAGGGACCTCTCGCACTGAGAACAGCAAGGGTTCGAGCCACTTATCCCAATTACGTGCGTCCTCACTTACGAATTTTTTAATGATATTTTTGAGGGTGCGGTTGAACCGTTCTACTAAACCGTCCGTTTGTGGGTGATATACACTGGTGCGGATCGGCTTAATCCCCAATAACCCATACAGTTCGCGTCGTGTTCGTGACATAAACGTAGTGCCTTGATCAGTCAGAATCTCTTTCGGGATTCCAACTCGGGAGATGACGCGGAAGAGTGCCTCTGCAATACTGCGTGCTGAGATATTGCGCAGAGGCACTGCTTCCGGGTATCGCGTTGCATAGTCCACTAGAACTAATATAAAGCGGTACCCTCGTGCTGACCGATCTAATGGCCCGACGAGATCCATCCCAATTCTTTCAAACGGGGTCTCGATTAACGGTAGAGGGCGCAATGGCGCTTTTGGAATGGCCGCTGGATTTACTAACTGGCATTCGCGGCATGCCGTACACCACCTACGGACATCGCCGCGAATCCCCGGCCAATAGAATCGGGCCATTATTCGGGCTAGTGTTTTATCCTGCCCTAAGTGTCCGGCCATGGGATTAAAGTGAGCCGCCTGGAATACTAATTCCCGGCGGCTCTTTGGAATCAAAAGCTGCGTGACTCGCTCTTTAGTTTGAGTGTCCTGCGTCACTCGGTGTAATCTATCCTTCATAATCGCGAAGTAGGGGAAGGACGGGGTGGCGTTCGGCGGGAGCGTTTGACCATCGATTACTCTCACTTGGTCAAACGCATGCCGCAGAGTCTCGTCTCGCGACTGCTCTAATGGAAAATCCGCGAGGGATTCCCCAATAGAGAGAGGAGGAGCCGGTGGCTCCTCACCCTGACGCGGAGATGACGTAGACGGCTCCGCGACAGCTGCTCCCGCCAAAACGACACCGGGACCTCCCCCTGTCAACTGGCAGGACCCACTCTCTACTAGGCGCGTCATTAACCCTTTGGTGACTGACCCGTTAAAAATCGTTCCTCCAGGAACGATGACGTTTCAGTTGTCAAGACAACGGAAAAACTAAAATACAAAACAGAACGATACCTCACAATGCTCTTTGTATCTCTAGCAATCATATTCATGCATTCGAAAATTCCTAGCTCTGATTGGACAGAGTTGCTAGCTGTTTTTCTTGTGGAGTCACACAATCGTGACTCATTTCAAAATGGCGTCTTCTAGTAAGCGTTTGTGTCAGCAATTTACTGCCGAAGAAGTAGCACAAATTATTATCAATGATAAGAGTGACGATGAAAGTGATGTAGATAGTGAAACTGGTGGCCTTTCGAGTGGAGAAGAGTTCGAGTTGGACCAAGATTTACAGGAAGAAAGTCACTCGGAATCGAATACAAGGTGAGTAGAAGGCAGCAGACACATGTAAACAATCACAAGCGGGAAGAACGCTATCGCTTTTTCGGCTTGTATTGACATTGTTTGACCCGATTATCAGTGCAAAAACAACCTCTATCCTTTTTATCCATCTGCTGTTAGAATTTAGGCATAAAGTCTCTTAGATAGGGTGATTTTTGAGGTTATTTTATGTTCTACACGAAACGTGTTGCTTTCGTGGCAGAATGTAAGTTGACACCTCAAAAGCAAACAACTGAGTCTTATAGATTCAGAAGTTTAGGCTTCTATACAGACAAATCTCGCCAACAAGAAAGCGTAAAAATACCTTCTGTCTCCTTGATATTGATATGCTTTTTATAACAGGTTTTTTTCCCCTTACATCTGTTTCAAAGTACTTTGAAACTGCATTGAATCAAAGAGGTTTCTTGTTGAATTGAACTCTGATGAACTAGAAATGAAAACACTTCCGAACGAATGCTTTTTTTCTCGGAGCTGCTATGTTATTTTGTCATTTACATAGAGGGGAAGGATAAAAAACAACCGATGAATAATTTACCTTTTCTTGTATGGATAAGTAATCCTTTTCAACTACGACTTTCAAAGAATTTTTTACATCAATTTGAAGTTTTCTTTGCGGCAAAAAGTAAATTGACACCTAAACAAACACCTCACTTATGAGTTCTTTTTTTAGTTCTTTTTGTCAGCTCTTTTTGCCCATTTATTTACTGCATACAATAAATAAAATCTCTGTAATGGTTGTAGCTTATCATTGAAAAGATTTTCTACCTTTTCTTTACAATTGAAAAATCAAGTTCACCAATTTACAAACTAGAGCACGTGTAAAAAGTTACATACTGTGTATTGACTTCTAATTATTGCTTTTACACATCCCTGCAGTGGCACTGAAGACGATGAAGAGGCTGCACCAGTACAGCCAGCACCACAGCCTGTGAGGGGTAGAGGGAGAGGAAGAGGAGGCCGTGCCAGAGGGAGAATCGTTCGTGGCAGAGGAAGGCGCAGAGTCGCACCACAGCAAGCACAGCCCCCACCTCAACATAATAGTTATGCTACCCCTGACACACCAAATCAGTTGCCTGCATTTACACCCAACAGACCTCCAGGTTTACACTTGGAAGCTCCTATTCTTAGAGGGGCTATGTGTAAGGCCATTGATTTCTTTCAGTTGTTTTTCACAATGGAACTAATGGCCCGCATATGTGAATATACAAACTCATATGCATGGGCTGCAATGGCAGACAAGTGTTATTATGGGGACCGACATGGAGCTTGGATAGAGACAACACCTCAAGAGCTGAATAAACTTATTGCGTTGGTACTATACTGTGGCTTGGTGAATGTTTCTTCTTTTCATCGCTACTGGAGCACCAAGACATTATACCATGGGTTATGGGCCCGCAGTATTATGTCTAGGGACAGGTTCAAAGCACTCATGGCTGTTTTCCATGTGGTAGACCCTGCAACAGAGGATGAGAATGATAAACTACGGAAGGTCAGTAGCTTTATTGAGCATTTCAAGAACAAGTGCAAGAATTTATACCAGCCATTTCAGCAGGTTGCTGTTGATGAAAGGATGGTGAAGTCTAAGCATCGCTCTGGAATAAGACAGTATATAAAAAACAAGCCCACTAAATGGGGAATAAAACTGTGGGTGCTTGCAGACAGTGCTAATGGCTATACATGTGATTTTGATGTTTATGTTGGCCGTAGAGCAGGACAGGAGCCATCAGCTAATGGACTTGGATATGACACGGTTATGAGACTCATGACACCATTACTGAATCAAGGATATCACTTGTACTTTGACAACTTTTATACCTCTGTCAAATTGGTCAAAGATCTTTTTCTTGCTGGTACACCTTCAACTGGAACTGCAGCAGAAAACAGGAAAGGATTTCCTGACAGTATGAAAAAGGGCAGTGAATGGGCAAAGAAACTTGATAGAGGCAGTATGAGATGGGAGAGGGATGGTGTCTGCTTAGCTCAGCAGTGGAAAGACAACAGACCAGTTACTATTCTATCATCAATAGAAAATGCAAATGATTTTATAAGAGTTGAAAGAAACGAGAAAGTTGACAATCAATGGACAAGGAGAGAGGTACGTCAGCCTAAGGCAATATCAAATTATAACAAGTACATGAATGGGGTCGATAGGTCTGACCAGTTGTTGTCAAAGAGTAATGCCTTACAGAAGTGCATGAGGTGGTGGAAGACACTATTCTTTCACATGATTGATGTAGCAGTAATAAATGGCTATATATTGTTTGAACTCCATCGGGCAGCAAATCCTGACAATGAAATGCTTCGCAGGCCAAAGAAGTTCTCTGTTGGCGAGTTCCGAGAGGAACTAGTCCGCCAGCTAGCTGGCTTAGAAGATTTTTGTAATCCACCAATGTTTGGACCTCCAAAGAGAGAGCCAGGTACCTATGACACCGTTCATCTGCCACAGTTCACAGACAAAAAGAGAAATTGTAAGGTCTGTTACAAGACGACAAACAAGGAGCTGAAGGTGTTGTCTATGTGTAGTGCTCCCCAGTGTCAGGTGTACCTCCACTGCACTGCAGACAAGAACTGCTTTGCCATTTGGCATAGTAGAGACTTCCACAAGTAGTTGTTACTTTTGTAAAACATTTTTCCTAAATTGTTTTGTATCACAAACCCGATCACAACTTATTTTGTTTTGCTTCGTAAAAGCTCATTTGCATATCCCTATGAACTGAAGGTGCTATTTCTAAAGATACATCATTTGACCTTGTTTTATAAGATTCCAAGGTATGAGCAAACTCTATCAGGACATTAAGAAGATTTAATGGCCTCTAAAGCAATTTTAAGCATAAAATGTAAACAGTGGTTCATGTTGTTCATTTTTAGCCAAAATGGGTGTGTCCGTTCACAAGCCTATATCTTGGTAAATATTCAAGCAATCATCTTGAAATTTGCTGTACATATTCATTATATATTTGTCTTCAATTCATTCTTGAAACTTTTCCATGTAAACTTGATAGATTTTTCACTTTTTAGAAAAGTATGTAATTTTTGATGTTTTACGCAATATGTAAATTAGGTTTAATGCCAAAAAAATATTACTTGAATAATAAATATTACACCTTTGAGAATAACTTGATTATGTTCAATCATTTAGCTTTAAAATGATGGGTTACTTATATGATTTGGATAAGTCAATGGTGAGTTATGATGTTTTTATCTAACGTAGTTGAAAAAAGGCGATTTTGGGGCAGTCACCAAAGGGTTAAACCCCGAAATCCCGGCCAATCAGTCCCCAAAATTAACGAGTGGGTAAGGCGAGGATTAACCGCCGCCTTCACTATAAATTTTTCCCCTCTGAAAATAATATGGACCGACACCAAAGGGTAGCTGTGAACATCCCCGTGCACACACAAAACCTTCACCCCTTGTGCTCCCCCCAATGCCTCGTTTTGAACCAGGCTTTGGCGAATTGAGGTCTGATTACAACCAGAATCCACCAATGCCTGATATGTAGCCCCTTGGATACTCACCGGTATGCGATACGCTCCGGCCCGATCGAGGGCGGCCTCTGGCGCGTCGGGGATCCGAACCACCGCGCCCACTTCCATTGCTGTGCACTGCTGTTGAAGGTGGTCCGGTTCCCCGCAGCGCCAGCAAGCCGGCCCGGGCTTCCCCTCTGCACCGGTGCTCTGGGGCTCACTCACCTGAGGTGGGGGAGAGACAGACACAGAAGGGAGAAACGGGAGGGCACCGCGGGTGCGGCGGGCCGGCAGGGGTGGTGCCGGCCCCCGCCTCCGCGGTGGGGGAATGGGGCGAGGACGGGACACAGAAGGAGGGGAGAGAGAGAGAGAAAGAGAAGAGGAGAGAAGAGATGTCGACATCCGCTGTCCTGCCGCCGAGACAGCCGCCAGATGATCCTCCGCCAGCTCGACTGCCTGATCCAGCGACGCCGGGCGGTGGCACTGGACCCACTCCGCGGCTCCTGCTGGTAAGCGGGCGATGAACTGTTCCAGTACCACCTGATCGACGATTCCCTCGGCGTCGCGATCTTCGGCCCTCAGCCACCGCCAGCAGGCGTCCCGGAGCTGCTGGCCGAACGCGAACGGGCTGCCGACTTCCTCCATCCGCAGCGCGCGGAAGCGCTGGCGCTGCTGCTCCGGCGTGCGCCCCACGCGCTGAAGGACAGCCCGGCGAAGGTCGGCGTAGGCCAGCCGGCGATCGGCGGGGAGCTGTAGTGCAGCCAGCTGCGCCTCTCCCGTCAGGAGGGGGAGGAGGCGCGCCGCGCGCTGCTCCATCGGCCACCCCGAGGCTTCAGCGACCTGCTCGAATAACGTGAAGAAAGCCTCGGGGTCATCCTGCGGGCCCATCTTAGTTAAGGTGAGGGGAGACGGGCCCGCGGCCGGAGCGCTGGTGGGCCCCGCCGACGCGAGGAGACGCCGGAACGCCTTGCGATCTTCTTGCTGGGCCAGCACCAGGGCATCGAAGCGCCGCTCTTGTTCCTTTCGGAGTGCGACGAGCGCCTGGTGCTGGCTTTGCTGAGCCGTGGCGAGGGCGTGGACCAGGTCGGTGAACGGGGAGGATTCCATGGGGCTGCTGGGTTGGTGCTCCATGTCCCGGGTTTCGGCACCACTGTAGCTTTCTCTAGGTGTGGGTGGAGCACAGAGGACGGCAGGACAGAGATCAGGTTCAACAAACAGTTTTATTGTTCCACTTTTCAGGGGACACAATAGGTTTTATGCAGACACACGCACACACACACATCAGGTGTCTGGTTCGGGCGAGATCTCTCTGCTCTCGCTCTCCCTCCCTAAATAGGGCGCGGTCCCTGGGAAGACACACAAACACAGGTTAATTGCTCTCAGGTGAAGTGAATCTGCCACTTACCTTCCCTGACTCCGCCCTCCTGTCACAGACCGGTGCTCGACCACGCCCCCGCTGCCACAACAGGTTAATTGCTCTCAGGTGAAGTGATTCTGCCACTTACCTTCCCTGACTCCGCCCTCCTGTCATAGACCGGCGCTTGACCACGCCCCCGCTGCCACAAATATACTCAGCATAAACATTTTAAATAGATTCTATATTTTTGGTCCATCCATGACATATTACTAAAGTAGCCTATTTACTGTTGTTGATGTGGGTCACTTGCTGTTAGCCAATTCACTTTCTCATACCAGGAGAGTTGAAAGGAACGAGTATTATTCCCTACCTTTTTCACCAAGTCAGTTTGAGGCGTTGGTCTACCCTGCTCTTTAATTTTAATTTTTTCCTCGAAAGGAAGACTGGCAAATGGCTTCGCCAAAATTAAATCAACAATGCTTGGCATCCGTGCGCAGCTTTCTTGCTAGCTGACTAGCCCCCTCAAGTTCAAGTTCAGTCACTCAGAGAAACAAAATTTCTGGAACTAAGATAGCAAACTTGACAACACTATATTTACACTTTATTTACAATGAAAATATATACAAACTAAAAAAGCTGGTAGAAACCGTATGTAATGAATGAAATCGAAATGTAAGCTGATCTCTTACAATACACCACACCACTTGCGAAGCCGCATGGGACTGAACTGAAATTCACCGCTGCCTGTCTATATTTGAAACGAGCTGTCAAAGAAAATATCTGGCCGCTTTCACCAATCACCAGTCTCCTCGCGGAAACTGCCATGTCCCTCCCACTGTGAGGCTGGGAGTCCGGTGGGCGGGCGTTTTCACAGTATTTGTCCAATAACCGTCTTGCATTTTGAGATTGAAAAGCGCATAGCTCCCAAATGCCATTGAAGTCCACTGAGGCTGGGAATCCTTGAGACTCCGTGGGCAGGCGTTTTCGCAGTATTTGTCCAATAATCATCTTGCATTTTGAGATTGAAAAGTGCATAGCTCCCAAATGCCATTGAAGTCCACTGAGGCTGAGCTGTATCGCACTGTCACGAGGGGGAAAAACTCACGCACACATTAGGCAAACTGGGGAAAGTTATAACGGAATGATTTCGCACTGTAGTTGGGTTGAGCACATATATTTCTATGATTCTGGATATGAAATAGCAATGTTATAAGGTCGGCTATAATATAAGCCTAGCGCAATTCATCCTACACGATGTTCGTCATTTTTAGAGGAGGCTGAGCCTCCCTCGTTGTCTTAGAGCAGGGGTGTCAAACCTGATCCATAAAGGGCCGTGTGGCTGCAGGTTTTCATTCCAGCCATGCAGCAGCACCCTGATTTGGCTTATTCAATCAACTGACACACCCACCCTTTAATCAAGGGTGGGTGTGGCTGCAAGTATTTGACTGTGTGAAGACAGTTCAGTTGATTGAATGAGCCAAGTCAGGTGTGCTGCTGCATGGCTGGAATGAAAACCTGCAGCCACATGGCCCTTTATGGATCAGGTTTGACACCCCTGTCTTAGAGCAATCGCCCTTGGCTGAGCTAGACTTTTGTTCGGTGTCTCTACACACTTCTGTAACACCCTATTGGGAGTCTTTTTAGTAGTTGTTTGGTTTTGAGGTTGTCCTGGAAGTGCTTTTTCAGTGTTGTCAGGCTTTTCAATTATTGTGATTCAAGTGAGTGTCATGGCACATTTGGTTCATTTGAGTGTGATGGGCTTTGAGGGCAGTGTCTCAATCATTGGCAGGATGTGATATCTGTTGCATCTGTATTCCTTTCCATCAGACTCCACCACATATAAGCATGGCTCGTCACACTCTCTCCTTACAATGCCCAGTCTGTCATGTCCTTTTTGTGTTTGGAGTCTTACCACTTGGTTTGGTGTTAGAGACAGTAATCACTTGCTGGTCTTGTCATAGCAGTGTTTCTGTGCTCTGTGGTTTGCAGAGGTGGAGGAAGTACTGACGTTTAGTACTTAAGTAAAAGTACCAATACCCAGCCAAATATCTACTTGAGTAAAAGTAGAAGTAGCACATCAAAAATCTTACTTAAGTAAAAGTACTAAGTACTACCTTTTAAATGTACTTTAAAGTACAAAAGTACAAGTACTCGCGCAATGGGTTGTCTGTCTCAGTGTCTGGGCTGTGCCATTACATGCACCTGCCAATATCACTTCTCACAAGCAATATACAGTATTTATACTGAAAAGAGTGGTGTCAATATTGTGTGCGATTGGCAATATGATGCATACTTTTTACATTTTAAATTTAAATCATTCACTTGCCAACATATTCACAACACTGCTCTGTTAAGAGCAGTAAACAGCAACTTCTCACTAACCAATCACAACTTATCACGAGTGCTTTGCCTTTTAATTTTTCATCAACACAACACTCTGTTCAACAAATTTACCACATCCAGCATGTATAACAAATAGCCTAATGTATGTTGAAGTAGAGAAACTGTCTGTGTCTATGTAAGGTGCAATGGTATGAAAAGTAAAGACCATACACACAGGCTGAGTCATCAAAAACTGTATTGGAAAGGAAGGCCATTCACAAAACCAACATTCCTGGACTTGTAGTTACTAAAAATAATAATAATAAAGCAACCTAGAAAAACATCCTTCAATGCAGTGTTGGACATGAAATGAACATATGACTGCTGACCAGGGGCTGGTTCTCTACTTAGTAAGTAAAGACTATATACAGTCTGGGTTATCAAAACCTGACCATTTATCAAAACTGTAAGACCATTTACCATTTATACAATTATCAAGAACTGTATTAGAAAGGAAGGCCATTCACAACAACATTTCTGGGCTTAACCAGTCACGCTCGTGTCTACTTTCAGAAAAAAACCTAGAAAAAGCATGCTTCTATGTTTAAGTGTTGGACATGAAAGGAAAATGTGCCAGCTGACCAGAGGCTGGCTCTCTACTCAGTGAATTACCAGTATGCTTCGTTTAATTTTAACAACAGTTGGTTTTCGAAATTCTTTGAACCAAGCCTGCCTCTTTTCGCAGAGAATATGTGCCCTGCTGTACTGAAAAGTCGTTCGCAAGCTGCAGATGCGGGCAAGGGTGTGTTCAGTTTAAGGGACAATTTCAAAAGTGCGGGCACTGGCTTGAGAATGTCCATTGACGTAACAGAGCTGGCCAGATAGGCATCCAGTTGATGCGTCGTCTCTTGGATGTTTCCCTTCACGAAGCAGAAGAAGTCGTCCTCCTCTGACCCCGAATGGTTTGCTGTGGTTGAAGCTGTGTCGCTCTCCATGCGAGTCTTTATGTAGTCCATGCCTACACAAGAAGAACCGACACACAGAATAGAAGAACCATTGAGCACTTACGTATGGAGAGTACTATATTACAAGCAGATTTTAATGGAACTTTTTTTTTGATAAAATGGCAGGCTCAGGGTAGGTACATAGCATGGTCTCCTTACAAGTTAAATATCTGATAATTGATGATTTAAATTACTTACCCAACTTCAGCAAGTCCTCATTGCTTGTCCATGATTTGCGAAACTTTGGAAGTAAAATCGCAGCAGCAATGAGCTCAGGGTCAGCGAGCATATCACCAAACCACCGCTGTATTCCTTCTTGAAGGGCAAAGATCAGTGGCTGGCAGATCTTGCAAGATGCTTGGAGGCGCCCGAGTTTCTCAGTCAGGATGGTTATAGTTGGTACGATGTATCCCATGTGGATATCCACCTCTTCCTGCAGTATGTTGAGTGCCTTGGAGACTGGGTTTATGACTGATGCATATTCTGTCAAGAAAGCAAGTTCTGCAGGGCTGAACCTGTAATACACAGCATTAGACGAAGCATATTAGAAAGCAAAATGTGTAATGTCACACACCTAGATATGCAGTGTTGTTACACAAGTCATTAAACATTCATCTATTTTGCATTTCTAATTATACATACAGCTGCTAAAGGCTAAAATTATTAGTGAACTACAATTCTAGGCCAGTATATACAATCCATAGCCAACAATATGTGTAACTGTATCTGATTAGAATCATACTTACATGGGGACTTTAAGTGCAATGGTCACCGCTCTGATGGCTCCTTCCCCACTTTCTCTCACTATTCTCAGTAGCCGCTCAACAGCAAGGAAGTGGGCGTTCCACCTGGTCTCAACTGGACGGACAAGTTGCAGTTTGCACTCTTTTTCAATGACCTCTGCAGCAGTAACTGAGCGGGCACTCTTATTCCACAGACCAGAGGACTTGGCAAAAGCTGAGCGAGATATGTTCCTGTATGCAACATTTGTTTCCGCTTTTTTTGCATCGACAGTTGCAATCAAATTAAGAAGATGACAGGCACAGCAGTGATGCTTTGGAAGTTGATATTCAGAGTATTCATCGTCTTCCTCCAACAAAGCCTCAACTTCAACAGCTTCGGTCTCCTCTTCTGGGTCATCCTCCTCCTCACTATCATTCACATCCCTCTCATTCTCAGAATTTTCATTTTGACATGCAAAAACTCTGAAGGCCTTTACAAAATTTGAGGCGTTATCTGTAGTGGTCCTCACAATTTTCTCTCTGATGTTGTATTCTGTGTGTATCTCATTGAGAGCACTGGCCAATGTGTCGTATCTGTGAGACCCTTTAAGCCTTCTGCATGCCAGAGCAGCAGACTGTCTCTGTAAACTCTCTGGATCTATCCAGTGGGCAGTGATGCTGAGAAAACTCTGTCTGTGTGCTGTCCAGCAGTCGGTTGTTGTGGCTATATATGCCACATGTTGCATGGTGTTCTTCACGTTCTCTTTCATTGTTTTTGTGTATTTCTCTATTTGGGAACGTACTGTTGTACGTGACATGACATTGTAGTTAGAGTGGGTGTTCTGCAGTAATTTTATAAAAGCAGGTTGTTCCACTATTCCAAATGAGTGCAATCCCTGAACTACGAAGCTCACAACTGCAAGGTCCAGGGACTTCTCTGAGGCTTTGGTGTCTTCCAATTTCCAATGTTTTATGGTACCTTCAATCCCAGAGGATGTTCCCTTTCTTTTTGCTGTAGTTGCTTCCATGTAGTCTTTCAGAAGGGATCTGTGTTTTCTCTATAAAAGACAGTAACATTATCAGTAATATGATACTACTAAAACATAGCATTAATAGTAATATAAGAATATAAATTTAACACGGGCGGCACGGTGGTGTAGTGGTTAGCGCTGTTGCCTCACAGCAAGAAGGTCCTGGGTTCGAGCCCCGGGGCCGGCGAGGGCCTTTCTGTGTGGAGTTTGCATGTTCTCCCCGTGTCCGCGTGGGTTTCCTCCGGGTGCTCTGGTTTCCCCCACAGTCCAAAGACATGCAGGTTAGGTTAACTGGTGACTCTAAAGTGAGTGTGAATGGTTGTCTGTGTCTATGTGTCAGCCCTGTGATGACCTGGCGACTTGTCCAGGGTGTACCCCGCCTTTCGCCCTTAGTCAGCTGGGATAGGCTCCAGCTTGCCTGCGACCCTGTAGAAGGATAAAGCGGCTAGAGATAATGAGATGAGATAAATTTAACACATTTGCAAGGATGCAGGGTCAAAACTATATCTATAATCACCCACTACAGTAGGCCTACATGTCTGATTGAAGTCCAGATGGTGTGTAAATTTTGTTGGTCTAAAGTTCTCTACAACGTGTAAACCAGGCCAACAATTTGGACGCTTAACCATTGTATGTCAATATGTAGTTCAACATTTCAAGTAGCCTAACTTTTTGGCTGTCATTTGGAGATATAAGACATGTGTAGAATTAACATTACAAATGAATGTAACATTCAAGACTAATATCAACATTGTTTTCATCAATTATTTATCAAGTTTGAATAAGGACGCCAATCCTGTGTGTCACTCCCGTTGCTTATACACACTGCCTGCGTGTATGTGCCAACACAAGCGTGTTTCTTTTGTCTATGCTTTACACTCGAATTGGCTAGATCATGACACAAAATCCCCAATGGCATTGTTGTGCCATTTTGAAGTGTTAATGCGGTAAAAGGATTATTTGAGAGGAAATGCAAACTGTCCCTCAGAAAATGTTTATAACCACCACAGGCATTAAACGGTTTCGGCGGCATGTACGAGCGAATTTGTATGGCAAGGTATTAAGCGAATTCGTGAATACCAGGGGAAGACTGGGAGTGCTGACGCCAGTCAGTTAGCACGCTAATTCTGGAGCAAATCCAGGCAATGTTATGCATATACTTTGGTTAGCAGCACATGTTGGCTCGGTAGGATTATTTCTTCACACTCCTTAGGTATGTCTAGTTGATAGGTGAAGGAGACGAGATAGATAACATACATTTGCACACAACTGTGTTTAAACAGCGAGCATGACATGCCGGGTGATTCCAAATGGCTTCACGTGAATGGACTCCTTCAGTTTGACCAAAAAAAGACCACTGAGGAAACGTAAATTGAGCTTGGGGTTCAGCTAGAAGTTTGTATGACTTACTGTAGTTGAAACAGATTATTCATTTTCAAATCACAATGCAATTTTAGAATATTAGGCTACTCGACCGTACCCTCTGAACCTGTTGTATATTAGGCCCCCGTTGCATTAGCATAGCTAAAAAACATATCCCCCTACGTTAAAGATGAATCTACACTGCTGTGATTTTGATGCTTACTTACTGTATGTTGACATGTACTGTATTTCGACAAATATCAATATTATGTCATGACATGTACATAACATTAACCTAGCATAGCAGCATAGAATAATTCATACCCTTACCTCCAGATGCTTCTTAAGATTTGATGGGGAATTTCGGAAAGCCATCAGTTCGTGGTTCCTTGGCCGGCATGGGATACATTTGAAAATGAAGGAATCATTCCTTGCGTGTTTAAATTCAAACAAATTGTCTAAATATGGCCAAGGACTGCTGCAGGAGGGCCCAGGCTCAGGCTCAAGTTTGCGCTCACGTTCAGCGTCAGTCTCCGCGTCCATTGTTGAATAATTCTGAATCATTGAACGGTTTCCACCTGCTTGCCTGCTTTGAGTGGGCGGATTCCGATTCATCAGGTACCTACCTGATTGGTTGGAAATCGCAAATATCGCCGCAACAAAACAGGAAAGCATTTTTTCATGCACAATTTTGACAAAAGAGCCCTTTTGACAAAAAGGTTAATGCAAATGTAACGAGTAACGACGTCCGTTTCCAAAATGTAAGGAGTAGAAAGTACAGATAATTGACACAAAAATGTAATTGAGTAAAAGTAAAAGTATGCATTATTATTTTTACTTAAGTAAAGTACAAATACGAGAAAAACTACTTAAGTACAGTAACGAAGTAAAAATACTTCGTTACATTCCACCTCTGGTGCTTTGTGAGTTGGGCTTTAATGTTGGCTGTTGCTTTTGCTGCTGGCTTCAGCAGAGGCTTGTAAACAGGCAGGGTTGTTCATATCTGCCTGGATGGAAGTCTTTGAGTGGGTGAACCTAGGGCCTTGTCTCAGGATATCTTCTGCATATTCAGCAGGTTGAGATAGAAGTCTATTCCGTCTCTTTTTGTTGTCTCTAAACAGTCTTTTTGCACTCCTCACAGCTCTTTCATGGAGGCCACTGGACTGTGGGTATTCAGGACTACTTGTTACATGTAGGAAGTCCCAGGATGTGGCAAAGTCTTGGAATGTCTGACTCACGTACTAAGTGTTGTCCAAGTACAACTTCTATGGTATGCTGTGGACTAAGAAGTGGCATTTTAGCTTGTTTATAACATGTAGGGATGATAAGCTGCTGAGCTGGTCAATTTCATACCACCCTGAGTATGAGTCTGTGAGCACCAGGGAGTGATGACCATTCCATTCAAATATGTCTGTGGCAACAACAGACCAGGGCAGTTCAGGAACTGTGTGTAGTTTTGGTGGGTTTTTTTTTCTGTTGGTGGGTTTACAGGCTGTTACATATACTGCAGGCCTGAATGCCAGCCTCTGTCATCACTTACAGATGGCCAGAACACACTCTCCCTTGCCCTTCTCTTTGTGGATTTCACACCTGAGTGTCCCTTGTGTAGAGCTTTCAGGTATTCAAAGTGTAGGAATGTGGGAATAACTGCTCTCATCACTTTCATGACTGTGTTGTTTTCAACAGTGAACTCATCATGGAAACCAAAGAATGGTTTTACCTCTGCAGGCACACTGCACACGTGTCTAGGCCATCCATCCTGGATGAAACAAGTGAGTGTTTGGAGGGTGGTGTCTGCAGCTGTATACCCATGGAGTTCTTCCAGCCATTGTGGAGATATTAGCTGCGCAGTCATCACCTCAAACTTATCCTGTTCCTCTTTCTGTGAACATTTGTCCCAACTTGGTGCATGTTAGAGGGTATTAGGTTTGCCATCTTGGAGGCAGGCAGCTCCAAACCATGCTGGGATACATCACAGGTCAGAGTTACTAGTCTTTGCACATCATAGTAGTGAAGCACAGGTGGGTTGGTGGCACATGTCTTGAGCTTGTCAAATGCATCCTGTTGATTTTGTGTCCAGCTCTAAACTACGTCTTTGTGCAGCAGTTGTTGTAGTGGTGTTGACAGTTCACTTAGTTTTGGAATGAATTTGCCTAGGTAATTAATCTATTCTGAGGAAATGTTGAAGATCTATCTTGTCTTCAGGGGGTGGGATTTCACTGACTGCAGTGATTTTTGTTGGATCTGCTTTCAGTCCTTTATCTCTAAACATATGACTGACACAGCTTACTTCCTTGAGCCTGAACTTGCACTTTTTGGGCTGAGTCTGAGCTTTACCCGTCAGGCTCGGTCCAACACTTTTCTCAGGCTGTTGTCATGTTCCTCAGGTCCTTTTCCACCAATGATTATATCATCCACGATTATGTCACACAGGTATCCTGCAAAGATTTATTTCATGGGTCTCTAGAATAGCCCAGATACTGTGTTAATGTCAAACAGCATCTACAGGAATCCAAATCTGCCAAAAGGAGTTGTGAATGTTGTGCAGAGAGATGAGGCATTATCTAGTTTGACTTGCCAGAAGACGTTTTTGGCATCAAGGACAGAGAAGATAGTAGCACCTGCCATATGTGCAGCTACCTCCACTGTGTGCATTGGATGATGAGGGCTCATTATTGCCTTGTTTAGGTTTCTTGGATCTATGCAAATACAGACATCAGTCTTTTTTTTATGGGCAGCAACCATGTTGCAGACCCATTCTGTGGACTCATCCCTCGGTTCGACCACTCTTAGAGCTTGTATTTTCTGGAGCTCTGGTTTCACCTTGTTCTGCATTGCTGCATAGATTCACCATGGGGGGGGGGGTCATAACTGGTGTAATATTTGGATTTACTTTCATCAAGTAAGTTACAGGTAAATTGCCAACTGCATCTCTGAATAGGTCTGCATATTTCTGGAACACTCTCTGTGACAGGCTTTGGTCCTGAACAGTCTCATTTTGGTGCACTTCACTGCTGAAGGTGACTAGTTTCATCCTTAGGCTATCCTGCAGGCCTAGAATAGATTGTATGCTTTCGTTCACAACTTGAAATTTCAGGTTGTATAGCTGCTCCCCTAGCCTGCAATGTAGCATCACAGTGCCAACTGGTTTGATCAAAGCTCCACCAAATGCTACAAGTTTGACCTACTTGAGTGAGTGGCTTCTACAGTTCTTCAGTGTGCCTAATGACTTTGTACTTGTCTAGAGAAATTATGTTACATTTAGCCCGTATCCACTTTTAGCTTAAGGTTTTTTTTTTTTTTTTGTTAACCGTCACAGTGCATTATCCATCCTTTTTGTAATTGTCATCTGTTTGCACAGAGTTTGTCTTGATCATCATGTAATGACAGCCCTTCAATGATGAATGTGTCATCACTGTCTGAATCTGTTTCATCTGAAAGTTGATTCTGTCAGGGTGCAGGCACTTACAGATGCAGGTGCAAGGGAGAGCAGGGAGAAGCAAATTGCAGACTGAGCCAAAATGAAGAGCAGGAATCATAGTCAGAGTAATGAGCAGGGATCAGTTGATCGGCAAACAGTATAATGCAGAGAAAACAATAGAGCAAGGTTGGGGACTGAACGTAGATAATGGTCTAATCACTGGAAGTTAGGCAGAAAGTAAACAGCTCGGGAAAGTTAGGCACGGAAACACTAAACAATACTTTGTGACATGAGTGTGTGAGAGCTGGGCTTATGTAGGCAAGGTGATTGCTGAGGAATGAGAGACTGGTGCAGTTAGTAATCAGGTGACAGAGGGTGCTGTGACTCTTGGGTGTTGTTGTCTGGAGCAGCCATGTTAGGAGGCTGTTCCAAGCTTGTGTTTTCAACGCTGTTACTGACAGATTCACCTGTCTGTTTGATTTGCTTGGTAGATGTACATTGTTTTTTAAGTGATTATGCTTCCTGCAGTTGTGACGTTGTTGTGCAAAAGCTGGACATTGTTCACACTTGGCTGGGTGTGCGTCCCCACAATTCTTGCAGCTTGAAATTGTTGTGGATCAATTTTCTGATTTTGATGTGCATTTCATTGTAACCTTGAGTTTGCTGTTATGTTTTACCTGCACAACATCCACACTGGTCCTTGTCACATGTTTGGGTGCAGAGAGGACTTTACTATTCTGCTCAATCAATTCACTAATTTGGCAAATGTGTATAGCTTTATTTAGCATGAGGTCAGTCTCTTGGAGCAAAGCATGTCTGACATGGTCACTGCTAATTCCACAAACTAGTCAGTCTCGAATGAGCTCATCTTGTAAGGCACCAAAGCTACAGGTTTTAGCCTAGTTTCTTAATGTACTCATGTATGCTTCCATTGTTTCAACGGGTTTTCAATATCTGGTATTGAAGTTATGCCTCTCCATTATCACAGTGGTTTCTGGGTTGCATGTCTCTTCGAATTTCCTTTTCAGGCATTTGGGATCCTCCCTGGATTCCGCCAGTGTATGACCTCGTTCTCTGCCAACATATCCACAGGTGCATAAGTGAATGACCTCTCTCTTTCTCTAGCCTCAGGTCCTGTGAGGTTGAAGAATATATAGGTTTTGGCTGGCTTTTCACTATATACAGTGGCAGTGAATGTCATATTCATCTTCAAACCTGCACCTTTGCTCTGCCAGATTTTCATCAAAAACGATAGGGTCTGAATGCCTGAATCTGTCCACCATTTTTTGTAACATTAATTATTAGCTTGGCATGGTGATAACTTTCCTACCAGTTTGTTGCGAGTTGTTGGAGTTACATGGTCACGCCCAGAAACATCCCACTTCTGACACCATGTTATTTTATTGACTACGAGTCGTAATAAAAGTTAGACTGGAAGTTTATTAATTGAATTTCATGAGTCATACAGATGTGTAGAGCATGTAAGCATCAATACACACACTGAGAATGTACAGGCATTTTTAAGTTTTTAGAACTCATGACGGGGTATGGCAACACTGTACAGTCAAACAGTATAGTTGTCTACAGGTTTCCTTTGGGTGTCCTGGTTTTCTCCCACAGTCCAAAGACATGTGGACTAGGGTCAACTGGCTACTTTAAATTGCCCATTGGTGTGAATGTGAGTGTTAATGGTTGTTCATCTCTGTGTTAGTTCTGTGTTAGTTTGGCAACCCAGGGTGTACCCAAAGTCACCTGGGATTGGATCCAGTTTCCCCTGTGACCCTGACAGATAAGCAGTAGTCATAATGGATGGGTAGATGGATGGGCTTTATCCAGATAAATTGCACTTAACACACTTCTGTCTTCCTGTCTCTTCCTGATTACAGAACAAAGTGCTCGATGTTGATGGGGTCAAGGTCAAACTGCAGGTAAGGCATACATCTCTTCCAGTTTCAAGCATGCTATTAATGTCCATATAATGCTTGCATTTAGGAAACTGTGCTTTGAACTATAGTCCAAAAATATATACAAGTGAGAGACTCACAGCAAGAAGGTATTGTTCCTCAGTGACTACTTCAGTTTGTATGCCATTCATACTAAAAGATACCTTTTTTTGTGAGGCTAATGATATGCTGATTCGAAGACAGAATTTCTTAATAGGAATTAACAGGACTGTTCACATTAACCTTGTACGGCCTATTAGCCATATAATGTTCTCTCTTTTTGTCTCCTAATCTTATACAGACAGTATGAGTTCCTGTGATTTTTTTTTTGCCATCTAATTTAAATAGGGATGTACAGATATCACTTTTTCAGACTGAATACGAGTACTTACATTTGTGTATTTGCTGATACTGAGTACTGATATGAGTATTTACAGCAGTATTTTGACCTTATAAATAACAATTGCCTTGCCTGGCACAACCAGACCAATACTCAAACTTAAGCCGGTACATAAAACTTTTACCAAATCCTGTCAGACATACAGCAAACACATCTTTCTTGTTGACAAAGGCTTCAAGGGCAGTTTGTTCTTTAAAAAGAAAATACACTGTCCAGGTAATTTAATACTAACATGATCAATAGCAGCCATTGGTTGTGTACAAATGTGTCTTAACAGTACTGCCCCATCTGTCATCATAAAAAAAGGCTGCCCAGTATCAGATAATTATTGGGGATGGGGAAAATCTGTTTCAGTGGGAGAGGAGCCAGACCCATTTCACAAAGTAAATTTGGGTCTTATTACACCAGAATAACAATTACCATCAAACTGCAATGAACTGGAAGACAGGTTTTATATTCTTCAGATGTGCTCTGGTTGTTATAATAAAATATAAATAATAGAGTATTAAATAAAAAGCATAACCGAACCATTTCTCACCAAGAAAATAAATAAAACTTGTTAAAAAAAAAAAAAAAGCCTCCACACTGCCACTGTGTCCACCATTCAGTTAAACAAAATGACAAACCATTTCAGTCAGCATACAATTGTGTTGTCTCTCAGGACTAAACATCTTGAGGAAACGTGAGAGGCAGGTTCTTTTTAATGAAAAAAGATTAACCTCTTTTGAGGCTGGTTTATCCATGGCCTTTTTTTTTTAACTTTGTCTTGGAGCACAATGTGGACAGAATTTATTTTATTGAATGCCCCAGGTCTTAAGCATATAACAAACCATGGGCAATTGCTCTAAGACAACGAGGGAGGTTCAGCCTCCTCTAAAAATGACGAACATCATGTAGGATGAATTGCGCTAGGCTTATGTTATAGCCGACCTTAACATTGCTATTTCAGATCCAGAATCATAGAAATATATGTGCTCAACCCAACTACAGTGCGAAATCATTCCGTTATAACTTTCCCCAGTTCGCCTAATGTGTGCGTGAGTTTTTCCCCCTCGTGACAGTGCGATGCAGCCCAGCCTCAGTGGACTTCAATGGCATTTGGGAGCTATGCGCGTTTCAATCTCAAAATGCAAGACGGTTATTGGACAAATACTGCGAAAACGCCTGCCCACTGGACTCCCAGCCTCACAGTGGGAGGGACATGGCAGTTTCCGCAAGGAGACTGGTGATTGGTGAAAGCGGCCGGATATTTTCTTTGATTGACAGCTCGTTTCAAATATAGACAGGCAGCGGTGAATTTCAGTTCAGTCCCATGCGGATTCGCAAGTGGTGTGGTGTATTGTAAGAGATCAGCTTACATTTCGATTTCATTCATTGCATATGGTTTCTACCAGCTTTTTTAGTTTGTATATATTTTCATTGTAAATAAAGTGTAAATATAGTGTTGTCAAGTTTGCCATCTTAGTTCCAGAAATTTTGTTTCTTTGAGTGACTGAACTTGAACTTGAGGGGGCTAGTCAGCTAGCAAGAAAGCTGCGCATGGATGCCAAGCATTGTTGATTTAATTTTTGCGAAGCCATTTGCCAGTCTTCCTTTCGAGGAAAAAATTAAAATTAAAGAGCAGGGTAGACCAACACCTCAAATTGACTTGGTGAAAAAGGTAGGGAATAATACTCATTCCTTTCAGCTCTCCTGGTACGAGAAAGTGAATTGGCTAACAGCAAGTGACCCACATCAACAACAGTAAATAGGCTACTTTAGTAATATGTCATGGATGGACCAAAAATATAGAATCTATTTAAAATGTTTATGCTGAGTATATTATATTGGAATATATATTTTTCTGGCGGCACGGTGGTGTAGTGGTTAGCGCTGTCGCCTCACAGCAAGAAGGTCCTGGGTTCGAGCCCCGTGGCCAGCGAGGGCCTTTCTGTGCGGAGTTTGCATGTTCTCCCCGTGTCCGCGTGGGTTTCCTCCGGGTGCTCCGGTTTCCCCCACAGTCCAAAGACATGCAGGTTAGGTTAACTGGTGACTCTAAATTGACCGTAGGTGTGAATGTGAGTGTGAATGGTTGTCTGTGTCTATGTGCCAGCCCTGTGATGACCTGGCGACTTGTCCAGGGTGTACCCCGCCTTTCGCCCGTAGTCAGCTGGGATAGGCTCCAGCTTGCCTGCGACCCTGTAGAACAGGATAAAGCGGCTACAGATAATGAGATGAGATATATTTTTCTGGATATGAATTAAACACAGCTACAATTTGGAAAACATTTTTAAACAAAAACACAGCCGAGAACATTTCACACTACAGACCTGGATTAAAAGTGAAGGGTTATCAAAATTGTCAATAAAACATTTCTCAGTGAAAATAAGTAAAATATAGGGAAAGTGTCATTGAATGAAATGTGTGGCACCCAGCTCTATGTTTGGCTCCCCAAGGTCAGTGCTTGTGCCTATTCCAGAACACTCTGCTGTTACTGCTGAGGTTCCTGACAAAGAGCTGCTTTCAATAATGATCAATTTTTAAACAACATGCCACAATTTTAAAATATAAAATGTTAAAATATACCCCCCCAACACCACCATCATGTATATTGGACAGTAGGCTAATGGGCCAAAAGAACCTGTTATTTCACAGTTTGTGACCCTGCCAACAATCAGCCAGATCAGAGGCAAGAGTATGGGCAAAATTGATGTTTTTTTTTCTTTTTTCTTTTAAAATCTGGAAATATCATAACTGACCAGCCTCCCCTGTTTGAAAGACTACCAGCCACTACTGTAACAAACATAAAACAAATGTTTGTGTCACAATAAAAAAAAAAATTTGCATCTCTAAAGTGGTATGTGTAAGAATGCAGGCACTTACAGATGTATGCACAGAGGAAGATAGATTGCAGAAAGTCAACAAAGACAAATCAAGGAACGAGAATCGATGTTGGTAAACTAGTGACGGCCGGACGATCAGCAAACAGTGCAACATGGGAAAGACAGAGAGCGAGAAATGAGAAGAAAGTAGCAAGGGTCAGAAATGTAGTAGGCAGTCAGAAAGATACAAGGCTTGGTATGAACCGGCAGCAGAACAATACTTTGCAAAGGTGTGTTTGAGAGGGGGGCTTATATGGAGGGACAGGTGATTGAGGAAATGGAAGTCAGCTGTGATTCAGTAGGTGGGAGACAGAGGGCACTGTGCGTTCTGGGAATTGTAGTTTGGAGGGTCCATGTTTGTAGTTTGCTGATTTTCAGTGGGTTTACTGACAGAGCCCCCCCAAGGAGCTACCTCCGGGAGCTACAGTCTTTCTGGGATGACCCCTACCTCTGCGTGCTGGTTTACTAGGATATTGGGTGTGGAACTCTTGTTTGAGAAGGGGATCAAAGATATCTTTGGACTTGACCCAGCTTTGTTTTTCTGGCCTGTACCCCTCCCAGTCTACCAGGTACTCGACTTGGCCCCCTCTTCATCTTGAATCAAGGATCTTGTTGACTTGGTAGATGGGTTCTCCCTCAAGGTTGAGTGAAGGGTGTTCTTGGGTCAGTATGTTGCTGGCAAGGGGTCCCGGGATAGCAAGTTTCAGGTGTGAGACATGAAATGTGGGTGATAATCGGCTGTGAGGGAGTTCGAGATGGTAGGATACTTTGTTGATGCGACGCAAGATTTTAAATGGCCTGATGTATCAAGGTTGGAGCTTTCTACAGGTGTTGGTCTCCCTGAGATTTTTGGTGGCCACCCATACTCTGTCACCAGGGAGGAAGTCGGGAGTCTCTTTTCTATGCTTATCTGCATGTCTTGTACTTGGCGCAGACTGATTCTAGTCGCTGATGAACCTCCTCCCAGATGGTCCGACTGCGCTTGAACCAGTCATCGATGGCTTGTACTTGACTGGGCGCATCATCCCAGGGGAACAAGGGTGGTTGGTAGCTGAGTATGCACTGAAACGGTGTCAGTTGGGTGGCAGAGTGTTTCAGCGAGTTTTGTGCATACTCGGCCCAGGGCAGGAAGCGTGCCCAGTCTCCCTGATTGTGCATGCAATAAATCCTGAGAAAGCAGCTGATGTCCTGGTGTGCTCTCTCTATTTGACTATTGGACTGAGGGTGATAGCTGGAAGTGTGAGGCTCATGGATACTCCCAACCTCTCCATGAAACTTATCCAAAACCTTGAAATGAATTGGGGTCCCCAGTCGCTAACTACTGTATGTCTTCGGGGATGCCATAGTACCGGAAGACTTGCTGGAACAAAAGTTCCCTGGTTTGAGAGGCTGTGGGGATACCTGGCAACGGGATAAGTTTCAAGACTTTTCAAAATCTGTCTACGGTTACCATTATCATGGTGTTGTCTGTGGGAAATCCGTGATAAAGTTGATAACCAGGGGAGACCATGGCCTTTGGGAAATAGGTAGTGGGCATAGTTTGCCGGGGGGGGGCTCTCAGGACCTTTGCTTGAGGGCATTCAGAGCAGGAGGCGATGAGCTGGTTAATTTCTGACAACATGTTCTCCCACCAGTACCTCTTCCTTCGCATCTGGTGCGTACGCTGGCTGTTTGGATGTCCTGTGGTGGGAGATGCATGTGCCCAGGTAAGGAGTTTACTGCAAAGATGCTTTGGCACATAGAGAAGGCCAGGTGGGAGGTGACCCAGCAGAGTTTGAGGCTGTGAATCGTTGATTTCTTGTCCAGTTCCCAGGTGACGGATTGCACGAAACACTGTGATGGGATGATGGGATGTGAACCTGTTTTGTGGTGGGACGGCCCGAATACCCTGGATAAAGCATCTGCCTTGACATTTTTGGAACCTGGACGGAATGAAATGGTGAAATCAAAGTGAACAAAAAATAGTGCCCACCTTGCCTGACGTGGATTCAATCTCTTGGCCTTTCTGAGGTACTTGAGATTTTTATGATCAGTGAGGATTACAAAGGGGTGAGTGGCTCCCTCTAACCAGTGCCTCCACTCTTCAAGAGCTAGTTTTATAGCAAGCAGTTCTCCATTTCCTACATCATAATTTCTCTTGGCTGAGGTTACTTTCTTTGAAAAGAAGGCTACAGGGTGTCGCTTCCGTTTTTACCCCGAAACGTCAGATGCATCAACCTTTACGATGAATGGTTTTTCAGGGTGTAGAACTTTGCACGGGTGGGTGGAGCACAGAAGTACGGCAGGCCAGAACTGAGTTTCCAAAAACTCTTTATTTGCACTTTTCAGTAGCAAACACGCTCTCCCAGCCACACGCATACACGCGCACACAAGTCATCTGGTTGGGGAGAGAGCTCTCTTCGTCTGCTCTCTCTCTCCTTATATCGGGTGTGGTCGCTGGGAAGACACAAACACAGGTTAATTGACATCAGGTGTAGTGATTCTGCCACTTACCTTCCCTGACTCCGCCCTCCGGTCACAGACCGACGCTTGACCACACCCCCGCTGCCACATACCCCCACCGCCCGACTCAGGCCGGGCAGCTGTCCAGCCTGCAGCCGACTGCCCCCCCCCCCCCCCCCCCCGACGGGAGAGGAAGTCCGCCACAACCATCTGCACCCCCGGCCTGTGGATCACCTTGAAGTTAAAGGGCTGGAGTGCCAGATACCAACAGCTGATCGGCGCGTTGGCATCCTTCATGTGGTTGAGCCACTGGAGGGACGCGTGGTCCGAACAGAGGGTGAAAGGGCTTCCCAGCAGGTAGTAACAGAGGGCGAGGACCGCCCACTTGATGGCCAGGCACTCCTTCTCTATGGTGCTGTAGCGCCCCTCACGCACTGACAGCTTCCTGCTGATATACAGCATGGGGCGATCCTCCCCCTCCACCTCCTGGGACAAAACAGCCCCCAGCCCTCTGTCTGACATGTGCATCTGCAACATAAAGGGGAGAGAAAAGTCAGGGGAGTGTATCAGTGGCCCCCCACACAGTGCAGCCTTCACCTCAGAGAAAGCCCGCTGGCATTGCTCCGTCCACTGGACTGGATCTGGTGCCCCCTTTTTAGTGAGATCAGTCAGCGGGCTGGTGACGTCCGAATAATTAGGTATAAACCTACGATAGTAGCCAGCCAGCCCCAGGAACTGTCTCACCCCCTTTTTGGTCTTGGGCCTCGGGCAGGCCACAATCACTGCTGTCTTATTAATTTGGGGACGCACCTGCCCATTGCCCAAGTGGAAGCCCAGATACCGTACTTCCACCCGCCCAATCGCACACTTCTTCGGGTTGGCCGTGAGACCCGCTCGCCTCAGCGACCCAAGGACAGCCCTCAGGTGCTGCAGATGCTGCGGCCAGTCATTACTATAGATTATTATGTCGTCCAAGTATGCAGCCGCGTAGGTGGCATGGGGGTGGAGGACCCTGTCCATGAGCCGCTGGAACGTAGCGGGCACCCCAAACAGCCCAAAAGGAAGTGTGACAAATTGGTGTAAGCCAAACGGTGTGGAAAAGGCCATTTTTTCTCAGGATAGTGGAGTCAAGGGGATCTGCCAAAAACCCTTTGTCAAATCCAGTGTCGAATAAAAGCGAGCCGTGCCTAGTCGATCCAGCAACTCGTCAATGCGAGGCATTGGGTACACGTCAAATTTAGACACCGCGTTGACTTTTCTATAGTCCACACAGATCCGGACCGACCCGTCGGCCTTGGGAACCAAGACCACCAGGCTGCTTCAGTCACTGTGGGACTCCTCGACGATGCCCATTTCGATCATGGCCTCGAGTTCTTCCCGAACCACCTTTTTCTTGTGTTCGGGTAGCCTGTAAGGGCAGCTGCGCACTACCACCCCCGGGGGCGTCTCAATGTGGTGTTCTATGAGGCAGGTGCGGCCGGGCAGGGGCGAGAACACGTCTGAAAATTTGGTCTGCAACTGGGCAACCTCTGTGAGTTGGGTTGGGGAGAGGTGGTCTCCATAGGGGACCGGAGAGGTAAGCGATGTGAATGTTCCTTTTTGAACCTCCGGCCCCAGCTCCGCCTTCTCCGGAACCACCGACACCAACGCCACGGGGACCTCCTCGTTCTAGAGTTTAATCAGATTGAGGTGGTAAATCTATAGCGCCCCACCCCTGTCTGTTCGCCTCACCTCATAGTCAACGTCCCCGACTCGCCGTGTGACCTCAAAGAGTCCTTGCCATTTGGCGATTGTAGAGGTCAGAGCAGGTGGGTGGAGCACAGAAGTACGGCAGGCCAGAACTGAGTTCCAAAATCTCTCTTTATTTGCACTTTACAGTCGCAAGCATGCACTCTCCCAGCCTCACGCATATACACACACATCAGTCATCTGGTTCGGGAGAGCTCACTTCCTCATCAGGTGTAGTGATTCTGCCACTTGCCTTCCCTGACTCCACCCTCCGGTCACAGACCGCCGCTTGACCACACCCCCACTGCCACATACCCCCACCGCCCCACTCAGGCCGGGCAGCCGTCCGGCCTGCAGCCGACTCTCTCCCCCCCCCCCCCCCCCCCCCGACAGGAGAGGAAGTCCACCACGACCATCTGCGCCCCCGGCCTGTGGACCACCTTGAAATTAAAGGGTTGGAGTGCCAGATACCAATGGGTGATCCGCGCGTTGGCATCCTTCATGCGGTGGAGCCACTGGAGGGGTGCGTGGTCCGAACAGAGGGCGAAAGGGCTTCCCAGCAGGTAGTAACAGAGGGCGAGGACTGCCCACTTGATGGCCAGGCACTCCTTCTGTATGGTGCTGTAGCGCCCCTCACGTACTGACAGCTTACGACTTATGTACAGCACTGGGTGATCCTCCCCCTCCACCTTCCTGGGACAAAACAGCCCCCAGCCCTCTATCCGACATGTCCGTCTGCAATATAAAAGGGAGAGAAAAGTCAGGGGAGTGTAACAGTGGCCCCCCCACAGTGCAGCCTTTACCTCAGAAAAAGCCTGCTGGCATTGCTCCGTCCACTGGACCGGATCTGGTGCCCCCTTTTTAGTGAGATCAGTCAGCAGGCTGGTGACGTCCGAATAATTAGGTATAAACCTCCGATAATAGCCAGCCAGCCCCAGGAACTGTCTTGCCCCCTTTTTGGTTTTGGGCCTCAGGCAAGCCGCAATCGCTGCTGTCTTGTTAATTTGGGGACACACCTGCCCATTGCCCAAATGGAAGCCCAGATACCGTACTTCCACCCACCCAATCGCACACTTCTTCGGGTTGGCTGTGAGACCCGCCCGCCTCAGCGACCTAAGGACGGCCTTCAGGTGTTGTAGGTGCCGTGGCCAGTCATTACTATAATGATGTCGTCAAGGTACGCAGCCGCATAGGTGGCGTGGGGGTGGAGGACCCTATCCATCAGCCACTGAAACGTAGCGGGCGCCCCAAACAGCCCAAAAGGAAGTGTTACAAACTGGTGTAAGCCAAACGGTGTGGAAAAGGCCATTTTTTCTTGGGATAATGGAGTCAAGGGGATCTGCCAATAACTCTTCGTCAAATCCAGTGTCGAGTAAAAGCGAGCCATGCCTAGTCAGTCGAGCAACTCATCAATACGCGTTGGGTACGCGTCGAATTTAGACACCGCGTTGACTTTTCTATAGTCTACACAGAACCGGACCGACCCGTCGGCCTTGGGTACCAAGACCACTGGGCTGCTCCAGTCGCTGTGGGACTCCTCGACGATGCCCATTTCGAGCATGGCCTCGAGTTCTTCCCGAACCACTTTTTTCTTGTATTCGGGCAGCCTGTAAGGGCGGCTACGCACTACCACCCCCGGGGGCATCTCAATGTGGTGTTCTATGAGGTCGGTGCGGCCGGGCAGGGGCGAGACCACATCCGAAAATTCGGTCTGCAACTGGCAACCTCCGGGAGTTGGGTCGGGGAGAGGTGGTCTCCACAGGGGACCGGAGAGGTACGCGATGCCAATGCTCCCTTTTGAACCTCCGGCCCCAGCTCTGCCTTCTCCAGAACCTCTGACACCAACACCATGGGGACCTCCTCGTTCCAGAGTTTGAGCAGATTGAGGTGGTAAATCTGTAGCGCCCCACCCCTGTCCGTTCGCCTCACCTCGTAGTCGACGTCCCCGACTCGCCGTGTGACCTCAAAGGGTCCTTGCCACTTGGCAACCAATTTGGAGCTCGATGTGGGCAACAGTACGAGTACTTTATCTCCCGGTGTGAACTCCCTAAGGCGCGTACCCTTGTCGTACAGGCGGGTTTGCCGTTCTTGTGCCTGCCGCAAATTCTCCTGGGTTAAGTGTATGAGTGTGTGGAGTTTTGTGTGCAGGTCCATAACGTATTGAATTTAATTTTTACTTGGTGAAGGTCCCTCCTCCCAATTTTCTCACAGCACGTCTAAAATGCTGCGCGGCTTACGCCCATATAACAATTCGAATGGGGAGAACCCCGTGGAGGCTTGGGGGACCTCTCGCACTGAAAACAACAAGGGTTCGAGCCATTTATCCCAATTACGTGGGTTTTCGCTTACAAATTTCCTAATTATATTTTTGAGGGTGCGATTGAATCATTTGACTAAACCGTCCATTTGTGGGTGATAAACGCTGGTGCGGATCGGCTTAATACCTAATAACCCATAAAGTTCGTTCAGTGTTCCTGACATAAATGCGGTGCCTTGATCAGTCAGAATCTCTTTCGGGATTCCAACTCGGGAGATAACGTGGAAGAATGCCTCCGCAATACTGCATGCTGAGATATTGCGAAGAGGCACCGCTTCCGGGTATCGCGTTGCATAGTCCACTAGAACTAATATAAAGCGGTACCCTCGTGTTGACCGATCTAATGATCTGACGAGATCCATCCCAATTCTTTCGAATGGGGTCTTGATTAATGGGAGAGGGCACCAAGGTGCTTTTGGAATGGCCGCTGGATTTACTAACTGGCATTCGCGGCACGCCGTACACCACCTACGGACATCGCCGCGAATCCCTGGCCAATAGAACCGGGCCATTATTCGGGCTAGTGTTTTATCCCGCCCTAAGTGTCCAGCCATGGGATTAAAGTGAGCCGCCTGGAATACCAATTCCCGGCAGCTTTTTGGAATCAAGAGCTGCGTGATTTGTTCTTTAGTCTGAGTGTCCTGCGTCACTCGGTATAATCTATCGTTCATAATAGAAAAATAGGGGAAGGACGGGGTGGCGTTTGGCTGGAGCATTTGACCATCGATTACTCCCACTTGGTCAAATGCATGTCGCAGAGACTCGTCCCGCGACTGCTCTAACGGGAAATCCGCGAGGGATTCCCCAAGAGAGGGAGGAAGAGCTGGCGGCTCCTCACTCTGACGCGGAGATGACGTAGACAGCTCTGTGACAGCTGCTCCCGCCAAAGCGACACCAGGACCTCCCCTTGCTAAACTACAGCAGGACCCACTCTTTACTAAATGACTCATTAACTCCCTGAATCCCGGCCAATCAGTCCCCAAAATTATCGAGTGGGTGAGGCGAGGATTAACCGCCGCCTTTACTCTCAATTTTTCCCCTCTGAAAAAAATGTGGACCGACACTAAAGGGTAGCTGTGAACATCCCCGTGCACACACAACACCTTCATCAATTGTGCTCACCCCAATGCCTTGTCTTGCACCAGGCTTTGGTGAATTGAGGTCTGATTACAGCCAGAGTCCACCAATGCCTGATATGTATCCCCTTGGATACTCACCTGTATGCGATATGCTCCGGCCCGATCGAGTGCGGCTCCTGGCGCATCGGGGATCTGGACTACCGCGCCCACCTCCTTTGCTGAGCATTGATGCTGGAGGTGCCCCGGCTCCCCGCAGCACCAGCAAACCGGCCCAGGCTTTCTCTCTGCACCGGTACTCTCGGGCTCACTCACCTGAGGGGGGGGAGAGACAGACATGGAAGCGGGAAACAGGAGGACACCGCAGGTGCGGTGGACCAGCTGTGAGGGAGCTGGCCCCCGCCTCCGCAGTGGGGGAATGGGGCAAGGACAAGACACAGAAGGGAAGGGGAGAGAGAGAGAAAGGAGAGACATGAAGAGGGGATCTGTGATCCTGCCGCAGAAACAGCCACCAAATGATCCTCCGCCAACTCGATGGCCTGATCCAGCAACACCGGGTGATAGCACCGGACCCACTCTGCCGTTTCTTTGGGAAGTTGTGCGATGAACTGCTCCAGTGCCACAAGGTCGACGACTCCCTCGGCGTCGCGGTTGTCAGCCCTCAGCCAATGCCTGCAGTCATCCCGGAGTTGCTAGCCAAACGCGAACGGGCGGCCGACCTCCTCTAGGCGCAGAGCGCGGAAGCGCTGACGATGTTGTTCACGGGTGCGTCCCACATGCTGGAGGATGGCCCGGCGCAGGTCCGCATAGACCAGCCGGCTGTCGGCGGGGAGCTGTAGCGCGGCCAGCTGCGCCTTGCCCATTAGCAGGGGGAGGAGGCGCGCCGTGTGCTGTTCCACCGGCCACCCCGAGGCCTCTGCTGCTTGTTCAGATAGCGTGAGGAAGGCCTTGGGGTCGTCGTGCGGGCCCATCTTCGTTAGGGTGAGGTGGAGTGGGCCCGCAGCAGTGGAGATGGTGGACCCCGCCGATGTGAGGAGGTACCGGAACACCTGTCAATCTTCCTGTTGCACCAGCACCAGGGCCTCAAACCATTGTTCTTGCTCCTTCCGGAGGGCGAGCAGCGCCTGGTGCTGGCTCTGTTGGGCCGTGGTGAGGGTGTCGATCAGGTCTGCGAAGGGGGAGGACTCCATGGGGCTGTTCTCCTCTGTGCTCCGATCCCGGGTTTTGGCACCACTGGAGAACTTTGCACGGGTGGGTGGAGCGCAGAAGTATGGCAGGCCAGAACTGAGTTTCCAAAAACTCTTTATTTGCACTTTACAGTCGCAAACATGCACTCTCCCAGCCACACACATATACACACACATCAGTCATCTGGTTCAGGAGAGCTCACTTCCTCTGCTCTCTCTCTCCTTATATAGGGCGTGGTTGCTGGGAAGACACACAAACACAGGTTAATTCACATCAGGTGTAGTGATTCTGCCACTTACCTTCCCTGACTCCGCCCTCCGGTCACAGACCACCGCTTGACCACGCCCCCACTGCCACAGCGATCAATTTGGAGCTCGGTGTGGCCAACAGTATGAGTACTTTATCTCCCGGTGCAAACTCCCTAAGGCGCGTACCCCTGTCGTACAGGCGGATTTGCTGTTCTTGAGCCTGCCGCAAATTCTCCTGGGTTAGGTGTGTGTGTGGAGTTTTGCGTGCAGGTCAATAACGTATTGAATTTCATTTTTGCTCTGTGAAGGTCCCTCCTCCCAATTTTCCCGCAGTACATCTAGGATACCGCGCGGCTTACGCCCATATAATAATTTGAACGGGGAGAACCCCGTGGAGGCTTGTGGGACCTCTCGCACTGCTAATAACAGGGGTTCGAGCCATTTATCGCAATTGCGTGCATCCTCGCTTACGAATTTTTGAATTATATTCTTGAGGGTGCGATTGAACCGTTCAACTAAACCGTCCGTTTGTGGGTGATAAACGCTGGTGCGGATCGGCTTAATTCCCAATAACTCATACAGTTCATGCAGTGTGCGTGACATAAACGAAGTGCCTTGATCAGTCAGAATCTCTTTGGGGATTCCGACTCGGGAGACGACGTGGAAGAGTGCTTCCGCAATACTGCGTGCTGAGATATTGCAAAGAGGCACTGCTTCCGGGTATCGCGTTGCATAGTCCACCAGGACTAAAATAAAGCGATACCCTCGTGTTGACCGATCTAATGGCCCTACGAGATCCATCCCAGTTCTTTCGAACAGGGTCTCGATTAATGGTAGAGGGCACAAAGGCGCTTTTGGAATGGCCGCTGGATTTACTAACTGGCATTCACGGCACGCCGTATACCACCTACAGACATCGCCGCAAATCCCTGGCCAATAGAACCGGGCCATTATTCGGGCTAGTGTCTTATCCTGCCCCAAGTGTCCAGCCATGGGATTAAAGTGAGCCGCCTGGAATACCAATTCCTGGCGGCTCTTTGGGATCAAAAGTTGTGAGACCATCTCCTTAGTCTGAGTGTCCTGCGTCACTCGGTATAATCTATCTTTCATAATGAAGAAATAGGGGAAGGATGGGGTGGCGTTTGGCTGGAGTGTTTGACCATTGATTACTCTCACTTGGTCAAATGCATGCCGCTGAGTCTTGTCTTGCGACTGCTGTAACAGGAAATCCGCAAGGGATTCCCCGAGAGAGGGAGGAGGAGCCTGCGGCTCCTCACTCTGACGCGAAGATGATGTAGAAGGCTCTGTGACAGCTGCTCCCGCCAATGCCACTCCGGGACCTCACCCTGCTGAACTATGGCAGGACCCACTCTTTACTAAATGAGTCATTAATTCCCGAAATCCCAGCCAATCAGTCCCCAAAATTATTGAGTGGGTAAGGTGAGGATTAACCGCCGCCTTTACACTAGATTTCTCCCCTCGAAATAGAATGTGGACCGACATTAAAGGGTAGCTGTGAACATCCCCGTGCACACACAATACCTTCACCAATTGTGCTCCCCCCAATGCCTCGCCTTGCACCAGGCTTTGGTGCATCGAGGTCTGATTACAGCCAGAGTCCACCAAAGCCTGATACGTATCCCCTTGGACACTTACTGGTATGCGATACGCTCCGGCCCGATCGAGGGCAGTTCCTGGTGCATCAGGGATCCAGACCACCGTGCCCACCTCCATTACCGAGCACTGATGCTGGAGGTGCCCCGGCTCCCCGCAGCGCCAGCAAACCGGCCCGGGCTTTCTCTCTGCACCGGCGCTCCGGGGCTCACTCACCTGAGGGGGAGGAGAGAAAGACATGGAAGCGGGAAATGGGAGGGCACCGCAGGTGCGGCGGGCCGGCTGGGGTGGAGCCGGCCCCTGCCTCCGCGGTGGGTGAACGGGGCGAGGACGAGACACAGAAGGGGAGGGGAAAGAGAGAGAGGAGAAGAGGAGATCTGCTGTCCTGCCGTGGGAACAGCCACCAAATGATCTTCCGCCAATTCGATGGCCTGATACAGCGATGCCGGGCGATGGCACTGGACCCACTCCGCTGTTCCTTCAGGAAGCCGGACGATGAACTGCTCCAGTGCCACCAGATCGATGATTCCCTCAGCGTCGCGGTTGTCAGCCCTCAGCCACCGCCAGCAGGCGTCCCGGAGTTGCTGGCCAAACGCGAACGGCCGGCCAACCTCCTCTAGGCGTAGAGCATGAAAGTGCTGACATTGTTGTTCGGGGGTGCGCACCACACGCTGGAGGACGGCCCGGCACAGGTCTGTGTAGACCAGCTGGCTGTCGGCGGGGAGCTGTAGCATGGCCAGTTGTGCATCACCTGTTAGCAGGGGGAGGAGGCACACCACGTGTTGTTCCACTGGCCAGCCCGAGGCCTCTGCTGCTTGTTCGAATAGTGTGAGGAAGGCCTCGGGGTTGTCGTGCGGGCCCATCTTCATTAGGGTGAGGTGGGGTGGGCCCGCGGCGGTGGAGGTGGTGGACCCCGCCGACACGAGGAGGTGCCGGAACGCCTGACGAGCTTCCTGTTGTGCCAGCACCAGGGCCTCAAACCGTTGTTCTTGCTCCTTCCGGAGGGCGAGCAGCACCTGGTGCTGGCTCTGTTGGGCCGTGGCGAGGGTGTGGATCAGGTCTACGAAGAGGGAGGACTCCATGGGGCTGTTCTTCTCTGTGCTCCGATCCTGGGTTTTGGCACCACTGGAGAACTTTGCGCGGGTGGGTGGAGCGCAGAAGTATGGCAGGCCAGAACTGAGTTTCCAAAAATTCTTTATTTGCACTTTTCAGTAGCAAACACACTCTCCCAGCCACACGCATACACGCACACACAAGTCATCTGGTTGGGGAGAGAGCTCTCTTCCTCTGCTCTCTCTCTCCTTATATCGGGTGTGGTCGCTGGGAAGACACACAAACACAGGTTAATTGACATCAGGTGTAGTGATTCTGCCACTTACCTTCCCTGACTCCGCCCTCCGGTCACAGACCAATGCTTGACCACGCTCCCACTGCCACACAGGGTCAGGATGCTGGAGTATTGGAGCTGACGTGAAGGCTTGCTTTAGTCGGTTGAAGGCTTCCTCTGCCACTGGGTTCCAATGTAGGCTCTTGGGACCTTTCTTCACCAGAGTGGTTAGAGGGCCTGCCAGAGTGCTGAAGTTTCAGATGAACCAGCAATAGAAATTAGCAAAGCCTCTGAAGTGTTGAAGATCTTTGATAGATTTTGGTGTTGGCCAGGATGTTATGGCTGAGACCTTGGATGAGTCCATACTTACTCCTTTGGCGCTGATGATGGAGCCCAGAAAGGAGATTCTGCTTTGGTGGAACTCACACTTCTCAGCCTTCACGTAGAGGTTGTTTTCCAGTAGTCGCCTGAGGACTGCTCTGACATGTTCCTAGTGAAGACGGACATCTAAGGAGTATATCAGGATGTCGGCAATGTATGTGATGGCATATTTGCCTAACATGTCCCGTAGCACATCATTGATAAAACATTTGAACACGCTGGGAGCCAAAGAAAGGCCATAAGGCATGACCTGGTATTCGAAGTGTCCAGCAGTGGTGTGAAAAGTGGTCTTCCACTCGTCACCCCCTAGACTTGGATCAGATTGTATGCACTGCGCAGGTCTTGTTTGGAGAAGATTTTAATGGTCCGAAGTTGTTCCAGAGCTGCTGGAACCAAGGGAAGAGGATAAGGATACTTGTCAGTGACCTGGTTTAGACCTCTGCAATCTATAGTGGTGTTTGAAAGTTTGTGAACCCTTCAGAATTTTCTATATTTCTGCATAAATATGACCTAAAACATCATCAGATTTTCGCACAAGTCCCAAAAGTAGATAACAAGAACCCATTTAAACAAATGAGACAAAAATATTATACTTGGTCATTTATTTATTGAGGAAAATGATCCAATATTACATATCTGTGAGTGGCAAAAGTATGTGAACCTCTAGGATTAGCAGTTAAATTTGAAGGTGAAATTAGAGTCAGGTGTTTTCAATCAATGGGATGACAAATCAGGCATGAGTGGACACCCTGTTTTATTTAAAGAACAGGGATCTATCAAAGTCTGATTTTCACAACACGTTTGTGAAAGTGTATCATGGCACGAACAAAGGAGATTTCTGAGGACCTCAGAAAAAGCGATGTTGATCATCAAGGTGGAAAAGGTTACAAAACCATCTCTAAAGAGTTTGGACTCCATCAATCCACAGTCAGACAGATTGTGTATAAATGGAGGAAATTCAAGACCATTGTTAACCTCCCCAAGAGTGGTCAACCAACAAAGATCACACCAAGAGCAAGGCGTGTAATAGCCGGCGAGGTCACAAAGGACCCCTAGGTAACTTCTAAGCAACTAAAGGCATCTCTCACATTGGCTAATGTTAATGTTCATGAGTCCACCATCAGGAGAACACTGAACAACAATGGTGTGCATGGCAGGGTTGCAAGGAGAAAGCCACTGCTCTCCAAAAAGAACATTGCTGCTTGTTTACAGTTTGCAAAAGATCACGTGGACAAGCCAGAAGGCTAATGGAAAAATGTTTCGTGGACAGATGAGACCAAAATAGAACTTTTTGGTTTAAATGAGAAGCATTATGTTTGGAAAAAGGAAAACACTGCATTCCAGCATAAGAACCTTATCCCACCTGACTTTAATTTCACCTTCAAATTTAACTGCTAATCCTAGAGGTTCACATGCCTTTGCCACTCACAGATACCTGTATGTAATATTGGATCATTATCCCATCTTTGATCAAGATGGTGCTCCCCAGAGGGCGACGTCATGGAGCTCTCCGAGTCAAGTTACTTCTTTGTCTTCTTTTCTTTCTTACTTTTTTGTGCTGAGTTAAGACACACTCTGCTAACATTTTCTATGATCTGGCGACCTTATTACAACTGAGAGAGCGGAGTCATTTAGGACTTTTCGACCAGAGCGCACTGGAATCCTACCCTGAGCTAACATGCTATGCTGAATCGACACTAGGCCGGCCGCCGACAGGGAGCTCTCCTGAGAACAACAGGCCGAAGCGGAGGCGCGACAGACGGGGAGGAGCTGACCAAAGGCTCCAGCGCTTGGTTCGCAATGGAAGGCTAACCCTCCCAGTTATATTGTTTGCAAACTTTCAGTCTCTGGAAAATAAAATGGACGAACTCCACGCTCGGATTTCTACGCAGAAGGACATTCAGGATTGCTCCATATTGTGTTTCTGTGAAACCTGGCTGGGGGAGAGGACACCCGATGAGGCAATAACACCAGATGGCTACACAGTCTTCAGAGAGGACCGATGCGCTGCGGGAAGCGGCAAGACTTGCGGAGGAGGAACTGCCGCCATCGTCAAACAATCCTGGTGTACCGACTGTAAGATCATCTCAAAATCTTGTTCTGAAAATGTGGAATATCTGACTTTGAAGCTAAGACCATTTTATCTGCCCAGAGAACTGCAATGCATCATTGTGAGTGTCGTGTATATCCCCCCTCTGCCAAGGAGGAGGCTGCAATGAAGGAGCTACACAACATGATCACTGAGCATGAAAACATGTATTCTGATGCTGCTGTCATTATTCTGGGAGATTTTAATCATTGCAATCTCTGGAAAAACATGCCTAAACTGCATCAGTTTGTGACTTTCCCCACCAGGGGAAATAAAACACTGGATCACTGCTACAGCAACATCAGAAATGCCTTCTCAGTTGAACCAAAACCCCATTTTGGAAAGTCTGACCACCTAGCAATCTGGCTCAAACCAGTTTATAACAAAAGGCTCAAGACAAAACCAGTCACAGTCAGAACTGTTAACACCTGGACTGAAGGTGCACAGCCTAGCCTGCAGAGCTGCTTAGAGGCCACAGGCTGGAGCACTTTCAAAGAGGCCACTAATGACATCCACGAATACACAGAAACTGTGAGTGACTACATCAGCTGGTGCACGTCCATATGTGCACCTCCCAGGACTGTGCATATGTTCCCCAACCAAAAACCCTGGTTTAATGGGGACATAAAACATAAAATCAGGAAGTGGCAAGAGGCCTTCAAGTCAAGA
The DNA here is from genome assembly GCF_027579695.1 of Neoarius graeffei. Lineage (NCBI taxonomy): Eukaryota > Metazoa > Chordata > Actinopteri > Siluriformes > Ariidae > Neoarius > Neoarius graeffei. Next base: position 22,666,905 of record NC_083588.1, read on the forward strand.
GATCAAGTGGAGTATAAGAGAGCCCGGTACAAGCTGCAGAAATCCATCAGAGCAGCAAAAAGGGCTCACTCCCAAAAACTTGAAAGCTACTACCTCAATCACAACACATGCAGTATGTGGCAGGGAATCCAGTCTGTCACAAATTATAGGAGAACCACACCAACCACAGTCCTCCGAGATGCCACCCTGCCAGACAGCCTTAACACCTTCTATGCCAGGTTCAACAGGCTGAATACGGAGACACCCTCAAAAGCCCCCTGTGACCCTCCAGACACTGCCTTTCAGGTGACACACACACAGGTCCTAAAGGCTCTGAAGAAGGTGAACCCCCACAAGGCTGTGGGACCTGACGGAGTCCCTCCCAAAGTTCTGAAGGCCTGTGGGGAACAACTAGCTGGTGTGTATGCTGACATCTTCAACTTGTCCTTATCCCAGGCTGCAGTCCCCCGTATTTTCAAATCTTCCTCTATCATACCAGTCCCCAAAAGACCAGACACATCCACCCTAAATGACTTCAGGCCAGTGGCACTCACATCAGTCGCCATGAAGTGCCTAGAAAAACTAGTCCTCACACACATCAACCACATGGTCCCAGACACTGTCGACCCCCTTCAGTTTGCCTACTGCCCCAATCATTCAGTGGACGACGCGGTAGCAATAACCCTACACCACACTCTACAACACCTGGAAAGCAGCAGAATGTATGCTAGGATGCTCTAACTGGACTACAGTTCTGCCTTCAATACCATCTGCCCGGGCAAGCTGATTGAGAAGCTTACAGACCTTGGTGTCCCAACTCCCACTTGCAACTGGATTCTGGACTTCCTGACAGAAAGACCACAGGTGGTGAGAATGGGAGGACAGGTGTCTGCTGAGCTCACAGTCAGCACAGGATCCCCACAGGGCTGCTGTCTTAGCCCCAAACTCTTCACCCTGTACACCCATGACTGTGTCTCCACCCAGGACAACACCTTCATCATCAAATATGCTGATGACACCACTATCCTGGGGCTCATCAAGGGGGTAGACGAGTCAGGGTACAGGACTCTGGTAAACAACATTCTTTTCTATGGAGAGGAGAACAACCTCATCCTCAACACAGACAAGACCAAAGAAATAATACTGGACTTTAGGAAGAATCCTTCCCCTCTACAGCCTCTCATCATCAAATGGACTGAGGTGGAGAGGGCCGACAGCTACAGATTCCTGGGACATCTGACCTGAACTGGACTCTTAACACCACAGCCACAGTGAAAAAAGCCCAGCAAAGTCTTTATTTCATCAGGCTGCTCAGGGAAGCTGGTCTGAACCATTGCCCTCTCACCCTGGCCTACAGAGGACTGATAGAGAGCATCCTCACCGCAGGCATCACTGTCTGGTACAGTAACACCACACAGGCAGAGAGGAAGGCTCTGCAAAGAGTCATAAAGACTGCAGAGAGGATCATAGGGACAAAACTTCCTTCCATGGACTCTATGTATGTGCAGCGCTGTCAGAAAAGAGCAGAGGGAATCATCAGAGACTCTCTCCACCCAGCTCACTCTCTGCTCAGACACAAACACTGCACGTACAACACAGCAGATCAGATAGCATCATCACTCATAGAACATGGCTCTTCAACAGCTTCTTCCCTGCCACAGTCAGACTGATGGCAAAACAAAATTATTGAATAAGCATAACAATAACCATTACTACCTCACTTCACTTGTCATATGCAATATGTGATATACTATTGTCTGTGAAACAGGATTATGTGTCATATAGCCTTTGATAAATGTGCAATATTTTAACTGTGCAATATCCCCAAATAACTTTCATTCCCCTTCCAAAATGTGCAATATTTCCATATAACTTTCCCCTCTTTTAATAATCCAGGAACAGCACTCAGGACTAGCCTTTTATTTTATTAATGTTATTTAACATTTGCCCTCTCCTTCTGTTTAATACTTGTATTTAAAATTTTGAGCATATAACTTTTTTCTCCACCCCCAACGTATTGTATAGTGTTTCTATATTTTATATTTTTATTATAGTGTTTATATTTTCTAATCTGTTGACTGAGAGATCCCTGCACAGAATTTCCAATGTGTCTGAACTGTTGGTTTATGCACAAATGGCAAATAAAAAAAACCTTGACCTTGATCTGTGAAACATGGTGGTGGTAGAATCATAGATTGGGCCTGTTTTGCTGCATATGGGCCAGAATGACTTGCCATAATTGATGGAACAATGAATTCTGAATTATACCAGCAAATTCTCAAGGAAAATGTCAGGACATCTGTCCATGAACTGAACCTCAAGAGAAGGTGGGTCATGCAGCAAGACAACAACCCTAAGCACACAAGTCATTCTACCAAAGAATGGTTAAAGAAGAATAAAGTTAATGTTTTGGAATGGCCAAGTCAAAGTCCTGACCGTAATCCAATTGAAATGTTGCAGAAGGACCTGAAGCAAGCAGTTCATGTGAGGAAACCCACCAACATCCCAGAGTTGAAACTGTTCTGTACAGAGGAATGGGCTAAAATTCCTCCAAGTCAGTGTGTAGGACTGATCAACAGTTACCGGAAACATTTAGTTGCAGTTATTGCTGCACAAGGGGGTCACACCAGATACTGAAAGCAAAGGTTCACATACTTTTGCCACTCACAGATATGTAATATTCAATCATTTTCCTCAATAAATAAATGACCAAGTATAATATTTTTGTCTCATTTGTTTAACTGGGTTCTCCTTATCTACTTTTAGGACTTGTGTGAAAATCTGATGATGTTTTAGGTCATATTTATGCAGAAATAGAGAAAATTCTAAGGAGTTCACAAACTTTCAAGCACCACTGTGTGTGTGTGTGTATGTGTGTGTAATAAATTACCCTGTTACACTAGAATGTGGTTCAAACCAAACAGATACAACATCAGTTTTAGTAATAGCACAAACAATGTAGTCTGAAGATAAGTTATACTTTTTTTCATTCTAAACCACCAAGGCAATTGCTTTTTGAATGAGTGGAATATTCCCATTTACTCATTCACTTGTCAAGTATCAACAGCAAATACATCATCTTGTGACTGTGACCCATATGGTCATAAAAAATACCAGTTACATAAAGATTGTCCCCTTTCCCATTCTTGTATTGTAGAGGAGTTGATGTGGATTCAATACACTAAAGATAGCATTCCAGATTTCTGTTATTTTCCATATTTGTTATTGTTAAATATGCACCATCAAAGGAATGTAAATTGATGCATATTTTGTTTGACTGTGAATTTCTGACTAGCTATTCTTACCACAATTGAGTGTGAACTTAGAATAGACATGTGGCCTGTTTTTGTTGGTTGTGGCTGTTGGCCATAGCATGTAAGCTGTGGAAAAAAGATTACCAATTTTCATAATTTTATAAATTCAGGATAGGATAGCAAGTTAGTTAGATGCTTTTTTTTGGCACCTATGGAGTTGGATGATGGGACAGTTATTACGAAGGAAAAGGCATGGTCTTTCTCCATGTTGTCATGGCAGGAACAGAATGTGCAGAAGCCTTGGCTAGCCAACCTCCTAGAATCAGAAACTTGGCTTCGCTATCTTGAAATGAAGAAAAGTTGGCAGTTGAATCATATGCAAGAGAATTAGCATCATTACCAAAGCATAATGCAGGAGTGTGGCCCCACAGTAAGGAGTGTGCTGCAAACTAATACTAAATCTGCCTTCAGGAAACTGAAGCTGGATCTTCCACTTGTCACAGCTGACAGAGTGCCTAACCCAATTCATGGTATAGTATCTGTGCAAGTGAGGGACTGGGTGGTCACACAATTTATCAATTTTATTAAACTTCATTGATCATGTGATCTGATAAACTATGCATATTGCAATACAAAAGCATTCCTAATGCACCACTAATGGTAAAGTCTGATGGTTCCCTGCATCCAAATTGGTGTAGCACGCTGGCTCATATAGCACAGCCTGATTATTATTATTTTTTGGGGGGCATACATATTATTGCATGCACTGAAATGCTGGTATGCAGAACATCCATCCATCCATTATCCATAACTGCTTATCCTGTGTAGGGTCATGGGCAAGCTAGAGCCTATGCCAGCTGACTACAGGCGAGAGGCAGACACCCTGGACAAGTCACCAGATCATCGCAGGGCTGACACATAGAGACAAAACAACCATTCACATCTACAGTCAATTTAGAGCCACCAATTAGCCTAACCTGCATGTCTTTGGGGGAAACCCACACAGACACGAGGAGAACATGCAAACTCCACACAGAAAGGCCCCCGTCAGCCACTGGGCTCGAACCCAGAATCTTCTTGCTATGAGGCAACAGTACTAACCACTACACCATCATGCCACCCCAGTATGCAGAACAACTAAATGGTTCATGTGTGATCAGGTTGTGACCTAGCTTTCATGGCACAATTCACTGAAAGTGGAAAGACATCTTGGCATGGTATCAGAAAATACATAGTCACTTACTGTTCATCACAAAAGGTGAGAGACCTATTCCAATTGATTATACTGACTGAAGTGCAAGCTCTACTCTACTTAAACAGGAAAAAGATGTAATTTTGTTGAATCTGTTTAATCTTGGTCAATCAGTTATTTGATGTGGCTTATGCATAAAATCATGCAGCTACAGCACCGCTTTTTGTATAAGACTAGACTCCCCTGCTATAGGATTACCTCCCAGATTAAGAGATTCATGTGAAATTAAAAAAGGTCCAGAGAAAAAGCTGTATGAATGAGGGATAGCAATAGAAAAAATTAAACATTCTCATCTCACAATGATTTTTTCTCTTATCTCTTCAGATCTGGGATACTGCAGGACAGGAGCGCTTTCGCAGTGTTACACATGCCTACTACCGTGATGCACATGGTGATTCACCACGCACGCACGCACGCACACACACGCACACACACACAGAGAGAAAGAGAGAGAGAGCTCTTTTACTACAAAATGAACATGTTTTGGCACAAGAAACCTTCATTTGCTCTTGGTCCTGTATCCACAGTGCCAGCTGATTGGTTTGGATACCTGCCCTACAGCAATGGTGGTGATGGTTGGTTGTATATATCACATTATACAATGTGCAACGTCATTAACAAAGAAAAACAAAGAGTAAAAAAAACATAGAATTGAGTGAGTAGTTTGGCCTCTTTTTCTGTCAAAAGCAGTAATGTGCAATTTTATTTCTTATCATGCACAAAATTTTAATTTCTGTATGAATGTACCAATAATATTTTAACATCAACTTTAACATATGTGACCCCTCACCGAATCCAGGGACACATGTCGGCCAAAACGAATCCGAGATAATCGCAAAAGAAGCTTTTTTTTTTTCGAAATTTGTGATTTTTGTTTTTTTTCCATCATGTGCAAGTTGAGATCTTGAAGAATGCAATCAGTATTTCAGATAATAGATTGTTTTGTTGGAAAAGCATACATTTTTTGTTGCAAATAGTCTCGTTTTTGTCAGGACTGTAGCCTGCTGGAGGGGTGTGGGTAAATTACCATATGGGCCATTCACATGATGATTTAAGTCTTTTGTTTTTTTTTTTTCGCGAATAAGCTGTATGATGCGAGCTGAACGCATGGCTACTTAACCTGCATAGAGCCATGTAATTTCACTATGGAATGAGCAAGTTAAACAGAGCGCAGAGGAGCTGAAACACCGCGAAGCAAACAGACACACGGTATTTACATCGGAGATAACCATTTCTAGCAAAAAAAAACGCAACCTCGTTTTCCAGATTGAATGGAATACTTGAATGATCGGATGATACACGGACCGTTCTAGGATTACATTCCATTGGAGGCATTGGTGTGTGCAAGGCGCCGTTTCTCTTTCTGATGGGGTAAGTTTATTAATCTAAGGCTGTGTGGTTATTTTTGCATGTAACGGAGAGTGTTGTGGTTTGGTTAAGCCTAGGTCACAACCAGACGTACGATTTTTTGGCCGTGCGATTTTTGGCGTTTCCCAAATCGCTGCGTTTTTTTTTTTTTTGTTCATGGAGAAAGACGCGCATTGGCCGTAAGTTTGTCTTGCAACCTGAAAAAAAACGTAAGCGCCCGTAGAGTTTGTTTGACATGACAAAGAACCTCTGCGGCCGGTCTGCGGCTCGAAAATCAGCACATCACACGCGCGCTCTCGTGCGTTTCACACGCACCCTCCGTGCGTTTCTTGCGTTTCTTGCATGTAGACCGGCCGTAGGAGCACGTACTGTACGGCCGGTTGTGACCGAGGCTTTACATGAAACTAGTGTTGTGTTAGTTGTGTCATCATCGTGCTATCTTTCTTTCTTATGGTGTGAGTAATTTTTCAACCACAAAACGTTAAAGTATACTTTAGGACTTATTTTTGTACTTCATAATTGTGTTGGGCATACTTTGCATGGAAGGAAAATTGATGTGGTGATCTTTGTTTACATGAAAGTAGTATCGTGCTAGCTAGTAGGGGGTAGGGTTTTCCTTAATATCATGCAAATGAGCACCATTATGTGCCTGCCCTACACCCAGAGTACCTGAGATGGAAAACTTTGAGGGCGATTTTCTCCCTTTTCTGTTTTAAGAAGTATACACTTTCAAAAGGTCACACATTCTTCAAATATTGTCAGCTCTCCACATGGAAGGCATCATTGGAAAGCTTAGAAACTGTACTTTCTGAATCTGTCAATAACTCAAAATGCCCCTGGGCAGACATGTGTCCCTGGATTCTGTTTTCTGACACATACCGGTATGGTTAAGCACATTTTATGCCTCTGCCAGTAGGTGGCCACTGTTGTGTTTTTGGGTCATCCATGTGTCTGTCCATCCTTCCAAGATTCACATTAATGTGTGATCTCAAGAATGTAACCAGCACATAAACTGATTTTGAAGTTGATTCGATCATAATCAAAGTCACTGGAAGGTCAAATGTCTTAAACAGCATCCCTCCTGTTTGATCTGCATGTTAAGGAAGGTTATTTCAGGCATGCAAATTAGCAACAAGAAGGCTTAGAGTTGGTGGCAGGGGCACCCCGTCAAAGCCATTGACATTGGGTTCTATTTGTCCCATATTGGATCTAGTTTGGGTCAGTTCTTATTATTGAATGTGTAAATGTAAGAAACATGAGGGACACATGTAGGTCCTAGAAGTACAAATGATGAGTTACTTTTAATGACTAGTTATAATAAAGTTTACTGATTTAAAATAAAACCATATCACATCTTGAGAAGATGTCACTGATATTGTAAATACATTTCTAATGCTCACCATCACAACAGAACTAGAGTCGGTTCCACCCTCCAATTCACAAAATGCACCACAACCTACAAACTTGTTCATCAGGGATAAATAAATTTATTAGGGATAAAATTAGCTCATATGCTTTCAGTCTTTAATTTTCTGTAAAGCTGTGGGTGGTAAAAGAGAGCAACTGGGCTTGCTTGAAGATTCTTGAAGACATTTCACCTCTCATCCAAAAGGCTTCTTCAGTTCTGTCTGACTGGTAGGGAGCATCAGGTATTTATCCTCTCATGGATGAAAAGCTCATCTAAGGTGTCATTGAGTCATCCTGTTGTTGTGGGTCACTGGGGGCTGTTTGTGAATGACCTCGAGAGTCGTTAGGATGATCAATGGATTGCCCGTTAGGGTGATCAATGGAATGCTGATTCTCTCTGTCCTCCTGTGAGTCACTGAAAACAGCTGGGTTTTGGTGTGCATTCAGTTGTCTGGGAAGTGTGCCAAGGACTGCATTGTAGGTGGCTGATAAATGATGTCTTAGACCCCCACCTCTGTTCAGTGATGGCCGTTGCAGGTTGACAAAAATGGCTTCTTTAACTCCTCGCTCATACCAATGATCCTCTCTGGCTAAAATGCGTACGTTGCAATCCTGAAATGACTGTCCTTTGTTGTTAAGATGAAGGTAGACAGCAGAGTCCTGGCCTGAGGAACTGGCTCTCCTGTGTTGAGCCATGCGCCTGTGAAACGGTTATTTTGTTTCCCCAATATATGAGTCCGTGCATTCCTCACTGCACTGAATTGCATACACTATGTTGTCCTGTTTGTGTCTGGGTATTCTGTCCTTAGCAAAACGGACAAGGAGGATAACAGGAACAAATGCAAGAACATTGTCATTCCCTACATTTCTGGTCTATCTGAGAAACTCAGGAGGATCTTCTACAAACACAACATTCTGGTACATTTCAGACCCAGTAACACTCTGGAGCAGAAACTGGTCCACCCTAAGGACAGAATACCCAGACACAAACAGGACAACATAGTGTATGCCATTCAGTGCAGTGAGGAATGCATGGACTCGTATATTGTGGAGACAAAACAACCGTTTCACAGGCGTATGGCTCAACACAGGAGAGCCAGTTCCTCAGGCCAGGACTCTGCTGTCTACCTTCATCTTAACAACAAAGGACAGTCATTTCAGGATTGCAACGTACGCATTTTAGCCAGAGAAGATTGTTGGTATGAGCGAGGAGTTAAAGAAGCCATTTTTGTCAACCTGGAACGGCCATCATTGAACAGAGGTGGGGGTCTAAGACATCATTTATCAGCCACCTACAATGCAGTCCTTGGCACATTTTCCAAACAACTGAATGCACACCAAAACCCAGCTGTTTTCAGTGACTCACAGGAGGACAGAGAGAATCAGCATTCCATTGATCACCCTAACGGGCAATCCATTGATCATCCTAATGACTCTCGAGGCCGTTCACAACCAGCCCCCAGTGACCCACAACAACAGGATGACTCAATGACACCTTAGATGAGCTTTTCATCCATGAGAGGATAAATACCTGATGCTCCCTACCAGTCAGACAGAACTGAAGAAGCCTTTCGGATGAGAGGTGAAATGTCTTCAAGAATCTTCAAGCAAGTCCAGTTGCTCTCTTTTACCACCCACAGTTTACCATGACCTGGATGACTGAGAATCTTCACAGACATGTTTCTGTAAAGCTGCTTTGCGACAGTGTCTATTATTAAAAGCACTATACAAATAAACTTGACAAACATGGCCTCCATGGACTACAACACCTATACACCTCACTCATTGTCATGTTCACAGTCACTGGACTTTTAACCATGCACACCTGTCCACAATCATACCACACAATATTTAAACTGTGAAGTAAATGCTCAGTTTTATTTGTTCCCTGACTTTACCAAGCCTTTGTTCTCATGTGCCTTCCTGGTTTGAACTAGTCTAGTTTTGATTCACGTATTCCATTCATAGCCTTGGTTTGCTAATTCCCTGACTCTGCCTGATCCATTTTGGATTTGTCTGCCCTATTTCAAATAAACTCTCTGCATTTGCATCTACCTCCAGCATCTATTTGACTGATGCAGCATACATGCAGATACAACTCGGTGGATGTAGCAGGAGAGGCAGGGTGGCAAAGCATTATATCAGCTCAAGGAAAACTTGTTGGAAAACAGCAACAACATATGCGTGAGTGGGACATCTGAATCAAATCATCTCCTAAAACATCAGGTGTCACCACAGCACAATTCCATTGCCTCCCTCTCTCATCTCCCATCCCGAGACATTTTTTGGCCAAACCACTGAGCTCATCAGAAGATTGCCCCATTTCTTAACCTGCACATAGGCAAAATCCTGAGATGGACTACCGCTGCATGGGAACAAAGTGGTGAGTCCCTTTCCTCTTATGAACATTTTGTGAAACTGTTTTGTAGAGATTTTGATCACACTCTGGAGGGAAAGTAGATTGGAGAATCATTACTAGCAGTGACACGGGGAAAAAGAGCACAGCTGAATATGCTTTTGAGTGGGTGGAACAAACTACCATTGAAAACAGCCTTCCATCAGGGGCTGGTGATAAAATGTTCCTGGACTCCCTTAAAGATCTGACCATCCGCCTCAATCATCTGCTGAAAAGCCACCAGGCCCTATGTGAAGCAGTCAACCAGGTGCCCACCACTGACTCTCATGAGCCCAGACAGCTCAGATGAAAAAAGATCAGCCCCACCGAATGTAAGAAATGCAGAAAGGAAGGACTATGTTTCTTCTGTGGCATCGCTAACCACTTCATGGACCACTATCCCATTTCATCTCAGAAAACCTGCTTCAGCACCCCAGGCTGAGAGAACACTGGCACCCTCACACAAACCCTCATTGAGTCTTTTTCATTTATTAATTATCTCACCAACCTTTCACATTGCATGTTCAGATAAGATACTCAGGATCTGTCTTTGTTTTCTCACCCCTGGTCAACTCCAGTCACAGGCAATTTTGCCATTGACTTGTGTGAAGAAAATCATTGTGAAGAATCTCATTCTCCCCACACAACCATTACAGCACCCACTTAATATCAGCACCATCAGTGGAGGTCTCATTGCAACTAGCACTGTAACCCAGTGCAATGAGCCCCTTCCACTCCAAGTTGCCAAAGACATCAAATATTCATTTAGAACAAAGGGGGAACGACTGAACCAATGAGGCACACCTATGCTGAATTACAATATCAAATTGACTTGTGCTAAGACAAAAGTATATGTAAAGTTTCATGAGTTTTCAGATACACTGTGTGAATATTTAAAAATCATGTACTCCATCCAGCATGGCTGACTTCCTGTTGGTGAAAGTCCCATATAACCAAGTGGGCTTTGCCTGATATGATGAGAGCAATGAACATACCAAATTTTGTGCATATCCAAGGAACTTCATCCTGACCATTGCCTACATTTGGGGGTGGTATGGAGTGCCTGGACCAAGCCCATGCACTACATCACTTTTTGTCATTTTTTGATGTATGTGCCAAAATTTGTTAGTTTTCACGCATGGCAAATGCCTCAATCACGAATCAATGCAGTTTAAAAAAATAATAAAAAGACTCCAAAAACATTAGGGCATTAGCACCTCCTTTAGCCCTTGGCCTGCACTTGTGATGCTTGGGCCATAAAAATAATAATAATAATAATAAATCAGGTTCTAAGGTTGTCAATGCCGCAGTGATCGGAAAACATGAGCTTTCTCTGATCTATAAAATACTCCAATGGCATGTATCTCAAAGAGCCTCCAACAACTAAGTCCAGCTCCTTGACTTCTCATGGCAGAACAGTTCAGTTGGTCGGGTTCAATGTCCAAACTGATGATCACATCATCAGTTTTTCTTTGGCTAATCAGACACAAGGTACATCACCACTCTTGCCAGAGCAGTTGGGGGTTAGGTGCCTTGCTCAAGGGCACTTAAGTCAATCCTACTAGTCTGGGGAATCGAACCAGCAACCTTTTGGTCCCAAAGCTGTTTCTCTAACCATTAGGCCATGACTTGACTCTGTATGGCAGAACGGTTTGTAACTAACAGGAGAAGGACTGAAAGGCAGCTTTCTGGTGCCTCAAAACCAGTTGCTGCAGGTGGATTAGGCTCGATAGCTGTGAGAAGCAACTAATTTAGGGGAAGGGCAACCCCAAAATAAAAACTAGGGCAGATAGAACCCTTCAGCCTTGGTAGGCATTCCATCAAGCTGATGGTGCCAGCGAAAAGTCATACTAGGTTGGGATCTGCCACAGGATAACTCTTCCTTGATGACGATATGTGGAGTCTCTCTGAGCTTTGGTTAGCAGTCCACTAGTTTTGGTATGTCTCGATAAACACACTGGGAGGGAAGCCCTACACAAACCAAACTCATTCATGAAAATGATACAAAATTATGAAACAGATAACAGTGTAAATGGGACTGATCCTGTACTGGACAGTGTTGCACCTGATGGATAATAACATACTGCATACCAAGCTAACCATGTCATTCTCTGAAAAAAGAATTAAACATGCTGAAACCCAGAAGCTGAAGCAAACAGAAGAAACAGGTTTTATTGAATCTTGCAAGATAGGGCTCTCACTAGAAAAAAGATAATGTTTCTTCAGTGAAGAGCACATCTCATCCCTTTTGTGCTCGCTTTATAGCCCAAATATGTGAAAACCTTGAAGCCAGGTGAGTGCGTGCAAACATTATCCAACAGATACCAAATGAATACAAACAGTCTCGTCTCACACAAACACGGACAAAAAATTTTCTGCTTAGATGGTTGAAATTAAATATTTAAACTAAGACATTTAAAATCTTCCTAAACACTTAAAATTTTTCATTACACCCCCCTTTATTGATTCTTTAATAACATACTGCATACCAAGCTAATCATGTCAACTACCAAGCCAACAACAAAACTTCTAACCACCTCTATCTCTACCTTTCCCTTTCAGCAGACATTTCATTTATAGGAGAATGAAAACCAAGTATATTCTGGTTTTAGCAAGACATGGACATCTCTAGAACATGGCATTTTTTAGATAGGAAAAGCAATTCTCTCTTGGTTCCTCTCAAGGTTTCTTCCTCATGTCGTCTGAGGGAGATTTTCCTTGCCACCGTCGCCACAGGCTTGCTCACTGGGGATAGATTAGGGATAAAATTAGCTCATGTTTAAGGTCATTCAAATTCTGTAAAGCTGCTTTGCGACAATGTCTATTGTTAAAAGTGCTATAGAAATAAACTTGACTTGACAATGCATGGTGCTGCTAAACTTAAAAGTAGACAGCCTTTCAATTTCATATAATTGGTGAAATTTGGTCATTGTGATATGACTGCTACTCTGGACTGTGACCTTGTTGTAATGTAGCAGTTTGCATGTCCCTATGAGCTTAAGAGCTTATGCCGGCAGAGGTCCAGTAGGGCCTCCAGCAGGTTCAACCTTGCCGGACTTGGTCTTGGAGGAGGGGTCTGATGAACAACAGTCCATTTGGGTCCATTATGGAGAAAAGGTACTGGGCAAGCTACCTTAGGGCGTAGAGACACCAACATATCGGAAGTTGGAACGGCCAGCCTGCCTGAGTCAGACCAAGCCAAGGTTCAGCCCTCTGACTCAAATGGTGAATATCACCTTTGACCGCTTCTCTCCAGTACCGCACCTGGTGATTTGTGTCTCCCCATGAGTCCATTCATTGTGTTTCTGGAAGAAGGGTGCAAGTACAGAAGTTGGGCAGCCTACTTGCTAGCAGCAATGAGGTCGACACCCTTACTGCAATGAACTTTTTCAAACCCGCTAAAGACTCTTCAATCACAACATCGCTACAGCATCAAGTGAATGGGAAGTGCCACCGCAGGAATGATGGGGCGGGGTCAAAGCCTATGGGACCCTCCATACCTGAAAGTCCCAAACGCCATCACAAATACATCTTGCAGATCAAGATTGCATCTTAGAACATAAGAACCATGTCCGATACCTCCTCTTCCAAATGCCACACTCCTGAGCGACATTCAGCTCTTATTGCATCTGAGCTACAAAGACTGCGCATTGACATCACAGGTCTAAGTGAGTGTCGCATCCCTGGTACAGGTGAATTCACCAAGGGCAATTTACATTCATCTACTCAGGAAGGGACAGCAACCAGCTGAAGCAGGAGGGCATTGCGATTGTGATGAAATCCAACCTCAGACCAGCAGTAGTTTCTTGGGAAGCTATCAACTCATGAATAGTTACCATGCATATCCTGCTGACTAAACACTGTCATGCCACCATCATGAGTATCTACACACCAACCTTTAAGAGATCAATGGAGGAAAAGATACTCTTCTATGAGCAGCTAACCTCAGTACATGCAGATGTACCACCCACTGACAGGCTCTTCCTCCTGGGTGACTTTAATGCAAGAGTTGGTACTAATACCAATGCCTGGCCAAATGTAATTGGGCCGCATGGCCCTGGTGAGGAAAACGCCCAAGGCATCACACTACTAGAACTCTGCACAAGATTTGGTCTTGTGATCTCAAACACCCTGTTTTCACACCATGATATCCATAAGGGCACCTGGAAACACCCTCGCTCACAGAGATGGCACATGATCAACTACATCATCGTCAGACAGCATTACCAGAGCGACCTAGCAGACTCAAGGGTCCACCGCAGTGCAGACTGTTGGACCAACCACAGGATGATCTGTGCTAGGCTCAATCTGCATTTTCACATCTCCACCCAATGCAGACACAAGAAAACACTTCTCTGCCTAAATACTGCACACCTAAACCTACCTGAGGTCAGACAGGAGTTCGAGGCTACCATCAACTTGAAGATGCCAGACATTGACTCTGATGACCTGGAGGGTCTCTGGTATAAAATCAAGTCTACCCTGTACAACACCGTTGAGGAAACCCTTGGTCTACAAACCAAGAGACACCGGGACTGGTTTGATGAGAACAATGCTACAATTCCACAGCTGCTGGAATGGAAACAGGAATGTTTCAGAGCTCTGCTTCAAAATGTAACAACTCACAATCGCCAGCATTACCGGGAAGCCTGTAACCTCTATCAATGTGAACTCCACCGCATGCAAAATCAGTGGTGGCTTGACAGAGCTGCTGAGATTGAGTCCCATGCACTTCAGCGCCATGACTCCAGGAGCTTCTTTGAAGCTGTTAGATTGCTTCCTCAATGGAAGTCTGGTGGCACCAGCCCAATCAATGCAGCAGATGGAGCTTGTCTCACTAAAAAGCAAGATATCTTGTCTAGGTGGAGAGAGAACTTCAGCACCCTCCTCAACCAACATGGGATGGTAGATACATCAGTCCTAGATGACTTCTCTCAAGCTGAGATCATGCACCAACTCGAGCTGGCTCCTGCACTCACTGAGGTTGAGAATGCACTTAGACAGCTTAAGTCAGGGAAAGCACCGGGTCCAGATGACATCCCTAGTGAAGTCCTCAAAGCAGGGGGTCCACAACTTGTTAGTGAACTCCACAAGCTTCTTCTGATTATCTGGGAAGAAGAGTGTGTCCCCAGTGACTTCAAGAATGGCATAATCATCAAGCTTTTCAAAAAGAAATGCTGTTATACCTGTGAAAACTACTATGGCATAACACTTCTGGCTGTTGTTGGTAAACTATATGTCCGAGTTATTCTAAACCAAATATGGCCTTGGATTGCTCCATACATACCAGAGGCACAGTGTAGTTTCCAATCTGGTTGTTCCACGACAGACATGATGTTCGGTCTGACAGTTGTTGGAAAAATGCCATGAGCAGAATCAAGAACTTCACCTCATCTTTGTGGATCTAGTTAAAGCATTCGACACTGTGGACAGGGACCTAGTCTGGCAACTGCTGCTGCGAGTCAGGATACCAGTGAAGCTAATAAGCATCATTAGCAGCTTCCATGATGGCATGGTAATGCAAGTACTGGTGGATGGTGAAATGGCGCTGCCTTTCAAGGTCTTGTCGGGACTAAGGCAAGGGTGCATACTGGCCCCTACATTGTTCATCCTTTTATTCTCCTTTGTTGTGCGCCATGCTCATAAATCCATGGAGAACACTGGCATAGACATCAAGTACAAGCTTGATGGTGAGCTGTTCAACCTTAGGCACCTAAAGACCAAATCAGCCAAGACCACCAGACTGGATGACTTCCTGTACGCTGATGATGCCGCCTTCTGTGCCAAAACAGCAGAATCACTTCAAAGTGTAGCAGAGGTCCTCAATGCTGCCTGTGATGACTGGGCATCAAGTCATCAGTAGCTCACCATCAGTAGATCAAAAATGGAAGTGATGCACTGCCAATGTGATCACCATACAGTGGCATGCAAAGGTTTGGGCACCCTTACTGAAAATGTCTGTTACTGTGAATAGTTAAGTGAGCAGAAGATGAACTGATCACAAAAAGGCATAAAGGTAAAGATGACACATTTCTTTTCAGCATTTCCTGCAAGATTTGTGTATTATTTTTTGGAGAGTGAAAAAAGAAAAGGAACACCATGCAAAAGTTTGGGCACCCCAATACATTTGAGATCTCAGGTAACTTTTACCAAGGTTCCAGACCTTAATTAGCTTATTGAGCTGTGGCTTGTTCAAATTCTTTGTTAGGAAAGGTCAGATGATGCAGATTTCAAAGCTGTATAAATTCTCTGACTCCTCAAACTTGTCCCTAAAATCAACAGCCATGGGCTCCTCTAAGCAACTCCCTCCCATTCTGAATAATAAAATAATTGATACTCACAAAGCAGGAGAAGGCTACAAGAACGTAGCACAGTGTTTTCAGGTAGCTGTTTCCTCAGATTGTAATGTTATTAAGAAATGGCAGTTAACAGAAACAGTGGAGATCAAGGTGAAGTCTGGAAGATGAAGAAAACTTTCTGAAAGAACTGCTCATTGGATTGCTAGAAAGGCAAATAAAACCCCCTGTTTGACTGCAAAAGACCTTCAGAAAGATTTAGCAGACCCTGGAGTGGTGGTGCACTGTTCTACTATGCAATGACACCTGAACAAATATGACCTTCATGAGAGAGTCATCAGAAGAAAACCTTTCCTGTGTCCTAGCCACAAAATTCAGTGTCTGAAGTTTGCAAATGAACATCTAAATAAGCCTGATGCATTTTGGAAACAAGTCCTGTGGACTGATGAAATCAAAATAGAACTTTGTGGCCACAATGTGCAAATGTATGTTTGGAGAAAAAAGGGTGCCGAATTCCAGGAAAAGAACACCTCTCCAACTCTGAAGCATGGGTGTGGATCGATCATGCTTTGGAGTTGTGTTGCAGCCAGTGGCACAGGGCACATTTCATTGGTCGAGGGAAGCATGGATTCGTATAAATACCAGCAAATTCTGGAAGCAAACATCACACCATCTGTAAAAAAAAAGTTGAAGTTAAAAAGAGGATGGGTCCTACAATAAGACGATGATCCAAAACACAACTCAAAATCTACAATGGAATACCTCAAGAGGCACAAGCCGAAGGTTTTGCCCTGGCCCTCACAGTCCCCTGACCTAAACATCATTGAAAATCTGTGGATAGATCTCAAAAGAGCACTGCATGCAAGACAGCCCAAGAAACTTGTAGAACTGGAAGCCTTTTGCAAGGACGAACACTGCAAAAAATGGCCTTTCAAAAATAAGAAATAAAAGATTAAAACAAAGCATATTTGCTTGAATCAGGTGAAAAAAATCTGCCAATGGAACTAGTCAAATTTGACTTGGTAAGATTTCTTAAAGTAAGATGAAAAATCTAGCCTGTTTTTAGATGAAATAATTCCAAAATAAGATTGGGGAACTTATTATGCGAGATCTGATTAACTCAAAATAATCAAAATAGTTCTTATAAAAAGATCGTACTTCTTACATTTAGCCATTCAAGTCATTTTTATTTATTTCATTTTAAGGGTATTTCACTTAAATTCATGACAAAGTCTTAGCAGTAAAAACTGAATTTAAGATAAATATACTAATATTAGGATTGTTAAATTCTACAACTAAGCATTGCTAGCTTAAAAGATTCTCCTTTTGTGACCTGTAATTAGTAAAATACTCTAGATATGAGACCAGAGATTACCTTGAATCAAGTTGACGACACGTGTAGCATTGCAACAAGGTTTTTTTTTCCCCATTTCAACATTCAAACATTAAAACATCTCTTAAGATTCCACTTCCCCAGGACCTCAGGCACAAAAAAAAAAAAAAATTTTTTTTAAGTCTACGCATTTTGACTTACATGCTTACACAACGCCAAAGCAACAGTGCAGTGTACGAGGGGTTTACAAGATCAGGCACACAAAAAAAAAGTCTACGCATTTTGACTTACAGTGCTTACACAACGCCAAAGCAACAGTGCATTTTGGGGGAACTGACTATTCATGTGTACGAGGGGTTTACAAGATCAGGCACAAAAACAAACAAACAAACAAAAAACACTGAACTTAACTCACAGCATTCCAAAAAGACCTCACTAAAATGCCCTCCACTCACTCATAGCCTTTTTGAAGGCACTTGTCTGGTCTAGAGTATGTACAGCATCTAGAAAAACCTCACTCTGAATGACTGAGAAAACAGTCGCAATAAACTTAGGATATGTAAGGTGGAGTTGAATTGTAATGAAAGATTCAAAGATTTCAGTAAAGTTCATTTATTCCCAAAACAAGCATACTTTGTTTTTTTTTCTTGAAACAAGATGAACCGCATTTGACAAATGTCCAAAATTTACAACCCCGATTCCAAAAAAGTTGGGACAAAGTACAAATTGTAAATAAAAACGGAATGCAATAATTTACAAATCTCAAAAACTGATACTGTATTCACAATAGAACATATACAACATATCAAATGTCGAAAGTGAGACATTTTAAAATTTCATGCCAAATATTGGCTCATTTGAAATTTCATGACAGCAACACATTTCAAAAAAAGTTGGGACAGGGGCAATAAGAGGCTGGAAAAGTTAAAGGTACAAAAAAGGAACAGCTGGAGGACCAAATTGCAACTCATTAGGTCAATTGGCAATAGGTCATTAACATGACTGGGTATTAAAAGAGCATCTTGGAGTGGCAGCGGCTCTCAGAAGTAAAGATGGGAAGAGGATCACCAATCCCCCTAATTCTGCGCCGACAAATAGTGGAGCAATATCAGAAAGGAGTTCGACAGTGTAAAATTGCAAAGAGTTTGAACATACAGTGCATAATATCATCAAAAGATTCAGAGAATCTGGAAGAATCTCTGTGCATAAGGGTCAAGGCCGAAAAACCATACTGGGTGCCCGTGATCTTTGGGGCCTTAGACGGCACTGCATCACATACAGGCATGTTTCTGTATTGGAAATCACAAAATGGGCTCAGGAGTATTTCCAGAGAACATTATATGTGAACACAATTCACCGTGCCATCCTCCATTGCCAGCTAAAACTCTAGAGTTCAAAGAAGAAGCCGTATCTAAACATGATCCAGAAGCGCAGACATCTTCTCTGGGCCAAGGCTCATTTAAACTGGACTGCGGCAAAGTGGAAAACTGCTCTGTGGTCTGACGAATCAAAATTTGAAGTTCTTTATGGAAATCAGAGACACCGTGTCATTCGGACTAAAGAGGAAAAGGACGACCCAAGTTGTTATCAGCGCTCAGTTCAGAAGCCTGCATCTCTGATGGTATGGGGTTGCATTAGTGCATGTGGCATGGGCAGCCTACACATCTGGAAAGACACCATCAATGCTGAAAGGTATATCCAGGTTCTAGAGCAACATATGCTCCCATCCAGATGACGTATCTTTCAGGGAAGACCTTGCATTTTCCAACATGACAATGCCAAACCACATACTGCATCAATTACAGCATCATGGCTGCGTTGAAGAAGGGTCCGGGTACTGAACTGGCCAGCCTGCAGTCCAGATCTTTCACCCATAGAAAACATTTGGCGCATCATAAGATGGAAGATACGACAAAAAAGACCTAAGACAGTTGAGCAACTAGAATCCTAAATTAGACAAGATTGGGTTAACATTCCTATCCCTAAACTTGAGCAACTTGTCTCCTCAGTCCCCAGACGTTTACAGACTGTTGTAAAGAGAAAAGGGGATGTCTCACAGTGGTAAACATGGCCTTGTCCCAACTTTTTTGAGATGTGGTGTTGTCATGAAATTTAAAATCACTTAATTTTTCTCTTTAAATGATACATTTTCTCAGTTTAAACATTTGATATGTCATCTATGTTCTATTCTGAATAAAATATGGAATTTTGAAACTTCCACATCATTGCATTCCGTTTTTATTTACAATTTGTACTTTGTCCCAACTTTTTGGGAATCAGGGTTGTACTTACTTGTTTTAAAAAAAAACTTGTTTTATTTTCAAAGGTGCTCCAAATAAGACTTTTTCAAGACATTTTGTCTATACAAGATTTTCAAGATGACTAGCCTTTCTAGCTAAATGAGGTTTTGCTTGTTGGGCAATTATGCCTAATAATAAGGGTGGCTAGATGTTTTGACTTGAAAATAGACAAATAAACTTCCTAAGATTTTTATTTTCTGCAGTGAATGTGTGAAAATCCCCCAGGTAAGAACTGAAAGATTATTAGCTGGCTACAAAAAGTGTTTACAAGCTGTGATACTTGCCAAAGGGGGTGTTACTAGGTACTAACCATGCAGGGTGCCCAAACTTTTGCTTCAAGCCCTTTTCCTTTTTTGTCATTTTGAAAATGTAAAAGATGAAAATAAAAAATTGTTTTTGCTTAAAATATAAAGGGAATGAGTCATCTTTAACTTTATGCCTTTTGGAGATCATTTCATCTTCAACTTGCTTAACTGTTCTCAGTAACAGCAATTTTGACTAGGGGTGCCCAAACTTTTGCATACCACTGTAGATAGACACCCCCCCCCCATCACCATAGATAATCACAAACTTACCCAGGCACACAGCTTCACATACCTTCACTGCAAAAAACTGAAAACTGAATTTGAGGAGAAAATTCCTTAATACTAGTGAAATTATCTTGCTGCATAGACAGATAATTTTACTTGACAAGACATCTTGGAATAAGTTGGTTACAATCTAGAACTAGTTTTAATAATCTCAGAGTTAGTGTCTTATATTCTTCTAATAGGAAATGCTAGATCGTTTCAACTATATTCAAGATATTCTAACTTGTTAAGATATTATTTTTGCAGTGTAGAAGACTACAAGACACCAACTCTGAGATTATTAAAACTAGTTCTAGGTTGTAGCCAACTTATTTCAAGATGTCTTGTCAAGTAAAATGTTCTGTCCATGCAGCAAGATAATATCACCAGTACAGGTATGCGTCGACTTACGACTGCGTTTGGTTACGACTGACCGGTCGTAAACTGATCTGGTAATAAGTCGGCCTATGTTAAATGAACATAAGTATATTGTGATGTGTAATGATATTGTAATCATCTTAAAGTCTTATTTTATCAACATTTTCTTATTTCCTTACCTTGGCTCATTATTTGGTTTAAGTCAAACACTGCATACTACAGTACAATTTGTTTAATATGTGCAAAACAAAAAATACGAAATACAGGTGTGAAAAATAGAAAACATTTTAGTTTGAAACATACCAAAATACAAATGTAAAACATAGCAAAATACAAAACTTAGTGACCGCTGGCATCACTGGTGCTTGGCTGTGGGTCGTCTACGTCATCATCAGCTGTTGCAGCGCTTGGGCTGGTGGGAGGATTTGCTCGTTTCATAAACCAGGAGCTGGGGCGGAAACTGTTGTACGCGGCGAGAGGCTGGATTCTGGGCGCTGCCAGGAGCTGGGGCGGAAACTGTCGTACGCTCAGCTAGCTCAGGGAAACACTTGCCAGTCATAACCAGACGGTCGTAAAGTCGATCAGTCGTAAGTCGCATAGGCCGTAATTCGACTACTACCTGTATTAAGGAATTTCCTCCTGAAATTCAGTTTTCAATTTTTTGCAGTGTTGGCGGAGAACGTTCTGAAGATGCCTCTCTCAATGCCAAAATCAAAAGACGACTCACCAGGGGAACAGCTACTTTCCACTCACTAACCACCAGATGTTGGAACTGTAAAGGCCTTTCGCTTGCCACAAAAGCCACAGTATACAAAGCTCTGGTCCTATCATGCTTACTCTATTGTAGTGAAACGTGGTGCACACTCGCACATCATGTGCGCCTACTAGAAATGTTCCATCAAAGATCACTAAGACAAATCCTTAAGCTCAAGTGGTGGCACAAGGTAACCAACGTTGAAGTGCTGAGAAGGGCTAGCTCCACAACCACAGAGACCATGATCCGGAGCAATTGCTTAAGGTGGCTCAGCCATGTTTGTAGGATGCCAGACTAAAGATTGCTGAGGCAGCTCCTCTACAGTGAGTTAGCTCATGGAAATGGACCACGGGCTGACCAAAGAAAAGGTGGAAGGACTATATTAAGGAGGACATCAAGATCTTTGACCTGGAGAATGATTGGCATAATCTAACAGCCAACTGTCCTGCCTGGAGGCACCATATAGCCAATGGCAAGCTTCTGTGCAAGCAGAGACTTCAATGGCGAGTCCTAGGAGTGGCACACCTAACGACACCAAAGAGTCCCCCATCGTAAGTGTTGATGGGGACCATAAGTAATTAAGTAAGAAAGATATGTTTATTTCTGTAATATCTTTAAAAAAAAAAACCGGCCATTCTGTGGCTAGAAAGTTATTTAATTTGAGGGGATTCCCTAGCAAATAATGTGCATGAAATCGCTCACTTCATGTAGTCAGCAGACAGAGGAAGTCCGGTGTGTGCATGCACATGCTTACCATTGACCATGCACTGACGGTTATATCATTCTGTTGCTAAACGAACAGCTGATTGCACCGAGGTGCTCACTGACATTTATTGTTTGGTCCTGCATTTCCTTTCCTTCACAACATGTCTTTTCTTCTCACTTTCTGTTACTGTAATCGGTCTTTCACATTTCATTCACACACTCACATCCTCCATTTCCCTTTCCTGTTTCAAATTTGTATCCCACAGTGCCTTGCATGAATAGGGAAAGCCCACCACATGATGCATGACATAGTCTCTTGTATTGTGTCACAGTGAAGAAAGAAAAAATAGCAGAGAATTTAGGGCCACATGGCCCTAAATTCATTAATTGTTCTACTAAAAAAAAGAACTAATAAAATTGGAAGTCTGTGATTCAACTTCAGTAGCTTTCAGTCCACTAAACAAAAATAATTGGGTGTCACGGAAAAAATTATGACCTAAACCTGAAAGTCAGTCTACCTTTAAATAGTGTCCTACAATATCTCCTTCAGGTCCTCATCATCCTCATCCCTGAATGGAGGATCATAGTCCCCATGAGGTGACGAAGGCCAGTCTGGAAATTCATCTGGGTCTACCTTAACCAGTCAGTAACCACGTACAGTAGATACGCTGACATTACTCTATTTCTCATAGCAGTGAGACAATGCATCAAACATGGTGCACAGAAACAAATCAATAATAATATCAGAACAACAGGAATTAGCCTAGAAACATATGCTGTTCATTTCCTGAAAAATCCATACAACCACCCCCAGTTATAGTCTCCATGCTCATGCAAGCACAACGTGCTATCTCTCTCATTCAGCTGATGGATTGAGTGATGTTGCCATGCTCTCCGTCGTTGGCCAGAACGTATGTGCAGCACTCATCTCTCATTGCACATCCACCTCCCTCTTTGGCCAGGAGAATGTCCAGGGCCAGTCCATTCTGGGTTGTCATAAGTCAGACAGACATAAGTGATAAGGCAGCACTGTACATACCACACAATCCCCTGTCACATTCAGAGCTGTCGTCGTGAAGTTTGCGTATTTCCAGAATTCATTCCTCTGTATTGGGACCAGGTGTGAGTGAACCAATGCTTGTGTCAGATGAGGTGATGAAAAATGGCAGGATGCACATAAGAGTCACCACCAGGTCCCCCAGTAAGGCCAACACAGCCCACACCCTAAGCAGGTGATGGACTAGCGGGTTCTTCATGCTGTGGTTATCGGGAAGAGGTTTGGGTTGGGTGACGCTTCGTCCTTCTTGAGGTTTGTTGGTACTCCAAGTGCAGGCATGGAGCACCAACAATTTCACATTATTCCCACCTCAATGAGACTCAAGGACTCCCCATTCTGTCACCAACTCCTTCCTTCACTCACTGTTTTCCTTGTCCTCTTCTTTCCCTTAAGGTTCAGGCATCGGCATTCACTTGCAGTGGCTGGCATGTATCCACGTGGCTCTCTCACTGACCTTAACAGCCGTCTGTGTCATCAGGAGGATCTGGTATAGATGAAGCCACCTGGGGTGTCTCCAGCTATCACATCGGAAGTCCTTCACCACTGTCCAGTCACCAGGCTGCAGATCGTGAAGTGCACCTGTTGCAGGCTACAGAAGAGCGTCTTTCACCTGCTTGTGGGTGACACACAAAACAGAAGATAGTTCTGCACAATAATGCAACATTTCATCTTCACACAAATTTGTTGTTAGGCGTTGCATCAGGTTTGGCCCTATTCCTCTGTTTGCCGGTCTGCCAAACAGTACCTCAAATGGGCCAACTTTGTTTTTTGGTCTTACCCGTGTATGCATATGGAAAATAACAACAGGGATTGTTTTTACCCAATTTAGTCCTGTTTCTACACAGCATTTAGCCAATTTGTTTTATAGAGTGCCGTTCTCTCTTTCTACTGTGCCCCCATTCACAGGATGGTATGCACAGTTCTGCCTCAAGTCTATGCCCAGCAGGTTGCCTACCTGTTTGAGGGCTTGGTTGGCAAATGGGGTCCCATTATCGCTACTTATTTTCTGTGGAATACCCCACATGGGAATTATTTCAGACAGCAGGGGCTTTGCTACTGCTCCTGCGCCTTGTTTGGATGTAAGAAAACCTTCTACCCACTTAGAAAACATGTCTACTATTATGAGACAACATTTCTTCCCTTAAGCAGGTGTCATTTCAATGAAGTCCATCTCTAAATGGTCAAATGGGAGATTTGGGACTGGGTGTGCAGTCTGAGGGGCTGCCCACCCATGGCCTATGTTGTGTGTGGCACAGATAGAACATTTTTGGCAAAATTTTGGGAAAATACTGTGAAGTCTTTCGTGAACTAGGGCTTAGTCATTGTATTCATCATTCCCCCTTTTGATATGTGGTCTCGCCCATGTATCAACTTAACAAAATGTTGGAAGTACCCCTACAGCAGACACAGCTTACCGGAACCTGAACCATACCAAATGCCATCACACTTTTCACAGCCCGCTTTCTTCCACTGCTGAATCTCCTGCGGTGTAGCTCATTTTTGTAGGTCCTGCAAATCAAGTGTAGGTGTTAGTGCTGTGAAAGAAACCGAGGTTAGCACATGCGCATGAGGGGAGCCCTTAGATGCTGCGGCCTTTGCAGCAGCATTACTTAAGGAAACAGGATAAGAGGCATTAATGTGAGCATCACATTTACAACTTGCTACTTGTTTAGGAAGCAAGACAGCATTAAGAAGCTGTTGAATAAGCATGTGATGTGTAATACACTTCCCCATGGAGGTAAGAAATCCTCTATGCTGCCACGGGGTGCCAAAGTCATACAGAACACCAAAAGCATCCCTACTGTATGTGTAGATACAGTGCCTTGCAAAAGTATTCATCCGCCTTGGTGTTTTTCCCTGTTTTGTCGCATTACAAGCTGGAATTAAAAGGGATGGGGGGGGGGGGGTCAGTGCCATTTGAGTTACACAATATGTCTACCACATTAAAGGTGAAAATGTGAAAATTGTTTTATTGTGACACAAACAGTAATTAAGATGAAAAAACAGAAATCTGGAGTGTGCATAGGTATTCACCTCCTTTCATATGAAACCCATATTAAAAAATATCCCAAACTTTAAATATCCCAGGGAGTACCATTAAATCCATTATAGCAAAATGGAAAGAATATGGCACCACTACAAACCTGATGAGAAGGCCGCCACCAAAACTCACAGACCAGGCGGGGGGGAGATTAATTAGACATGAAAAAAAAAAACAACCAATGATAACACTGAAGAAGCTGCAAAGATCCACAGCAGAGATGGGAGTATCTGTCTATAAGACCATTTTAAGCCATACACTCCACAGAGTGAGGCTTTATGGAAGAGTGGCCAGAAAAAAGTCATTGCTTAAGAGAACACATTTGGAGTTTGCCCAACAGCATGTGGCAGACTCCCCAAACACATGGAAGAAGATTCTCTGGTCAAATGAGACTAAAATTGATTTTTTTGGCCATCATGGGAAATGCCATGTTTGGCGCAAATACAACACCCTGAGAACACCATTCTTACAGTGAAGCATGGTGGTGGCAGCATCATGCTGTGGGGCCATTTTTCATCTGCAGGGACAGGAAAGCTGGTCAGGACTGAAGGAAAGATGGATGGTACTAAATATAGGGCAATTCTGGAGGAAAATCTGTTCGAGTCAGCCAGAGGTTTGAGACTGGGTTCAAGTTCCAGCAGGACAATGACCCTAAATACACTAAAACAAACTAAAGCTACACTGGAGAGGTTTAAAGGGTAACATTTAAATGTCTTGGAATGGCCTAATCAAATCCCAGACCTCTATTCAATTGAGAATCTGTGGCATAACTTGAAGATTGCTGTACACCAATGCAACCCATCTAACTTGAAGGGGTTGGAGCAGTTTTGCCCTGAGGAATAGACAAAAATCCCAGTGACTAGATGTGCTAAGCTAATAGAGATATACCTCAAGACACTTGCAGCAAAAGGTGGCTCTACAAAGTATTGACTTTTTTTTTTTGGGGGGGGGGGGGGGGGGGTACCTATTCACACTCCAGATATGTTTTCCCCATCTCAATTATTGTTTGTGTCACATTAAAACAGCAAATTTCACCTTTAAAAGTGTAGGCATGTTGTGTAACTCAAAATAGTGCTAACTACCAAATAAAAACATTTTAACCCTCTGGGGTCTGAGGGTATTTTCTGGCACTCTAATGATTTTGGCATATTCTGATTTTCTTGTGGGGTGGCACGGTGGTGTAGTGGTTAGCACTGTCGCCTCACAGCAAGAAGGTCCTGGGTTTGAGCCCAGCGACTGACAAGGACCTTTCTGTGTGGAGTTTGCATGCTCTCCCTGTGTCTGCGTGGGTTTCCTCCAGGTGCTCCGGTTTCCCCCACAGTCCAAAGGCATGCAGGTTAGGCTAATTGGTGGCTCTAAATTGACCATTGGTGTGAATGTGAGTGTGAATGGTTGTCTGTGTCTATGTGTCAGCCCTGTGATGACCTGGCGACTTGTCCAGGGTTTACCCCACCTCTCGCCCATAGTCAGCTGGGATAGGCTCCAGCTTGCCTGCGACCCTGTAGGACAGGATAAGTGGCTGCAGATAATGGATAGATGGATGATTTTGTTGTCAATGTCAACAAATCTAAGCAGTATTTTCAAAGTCATATTATTTTTTTGTATTCAGCTCAAGTTCAGCTACAATAATATCTATGTAGTATGTATGTCATGATTGTACTTAAAAAAACAGATAAATGAAGATGTAAAAAAAGTAGTTTTAGAACTGTGATGAAATGTGTGAAAAAAACATGGCCCTACCTATTCTGTCAAACCGTTTTGTCACTTGATGTGATTCTGTTCAGTTTTAGGAATGTATAAAGCACAAAAACTTAAATCTGCTCCATTAATTTGGACAATTAATTGGCCATCAAAAAACGTATGTCCTATTGTTTTGGGATAAAGGGTTGGCAGTGTGAGGAGTATTCAATGAGAAGTGTAAAAAATTTCCATTCAATGAGAAGCGTGAATATGCCTCCCACTGCCAACTCTTAATCCCATCATGTCAAGTCACAATGAGCAAGGTAATGTTTTTTCACACATTCCAATGCAGTTCTAAAACTGCTTTTTACAACAGCTTCATTTATCTGGTATTTGACTTTATTTTGGTATTTGAGACTATTCAGTGTGTCTTGAAATTAACGCTTGTACTGTTTTACTCAGTTCAGAGCCACAGCCAACTCTGTTACACAATTACTCTGTAATTTTGCTCCGACTCCAACTCCAAATTTTACTCTCTAAACTCAAACTCGAGCAAAATTAATTATTTTTGAGGAAAATACTTTTAAGTCTGGAAAAATTGCTCAGTCATTTTTCCTGTGTGTGCAGTATTGTGCACAAATATTAACCATCTGCTCATAAGAAATAGAAGAAATATTTATACTTACCCAAGTTGCTCTTTGGTTGGATCGAGTTGAAGTTTTAAAAAAAAGGCACGGCTCATCATCAGTGTCGCAGTTCTCAAGACTTGAATTGAATCACTGTTCTGAATCATGAATTGATCCACTGTCCGAATCATCCAAAACGCATAAAATCAGCATGCCATCTTGCAACAAGTTTTACCTCCAAATAACCTAAACTATGTCCGACAGATTTTGTCCTGTTTACAGTGTGTGTTCCCACAGTGAAAGAGAAACCAATCGAAACTGAAGGAGTGAAAGTGATCATCATTCATTATCATGTGAATAGTCTTTTATGAATGCATAAGTGCATGTTCACTGCTCTGACTCATGCAACTGAGTAAGGTGACAAGTTTAATGTTTCATCTAATTTCAGTAATTTAAAAACTATAATATTATTTGGGGCGGCACGGTGGTGTAGTGGTTAGCGCTGTCGCCTCACAGCAAGAAGGTCCTGGGTTCGAGCCCCGGGGCCGGCGAGGGCCTTTCTGTGTGGAGTTTGCATGTTCTCCCCGTGTCCGCGTGGGTTTCCTCCGGGTGCTCCGGTTTCCCCCACAGTCCAAAGACATGCAGGTTAGGTTAACTGGTGACTCTAAATTGACCGTAGGTGTGAATGTGAGTGTGAATGGTTGTCTGTGTCTATGTGTCAGCCCTGTGATGACCTGGCGACTTGTCCAGGGTGTACCCCGCCTTTCACCTGTAGTCAGCTGGGATAGGCTCCAACTTGGCTGCAACCCTGTAGAACAGGATAAAGTGGCTAGAGATAATGAGAATGAGATGAGACGAGAAAAACTCAGATATTTATCTAAATACATGACCTACTCATTCTAAACCTGTCGAGCTTCGCTGGTGAAGTTCTCGATCCCAGAGGGTTAATTCTACAGTGGTGCTTGAAAGTTTGTGAACCCTTTAGAATTTTCTATATTTCTGCATAAATATGACCTAAAACATCATCAAATTTTCACACAAGTCCTAAAAGTAGATAAAGAGAACCCAGTTAAACAAATGAGACAAAAATATTATACTTGGTCATTTATTTATTGAGGAAAATGATCCAATATTACATATCTGTGAGTGGCAAAAGTATGTGAACCTTTGCTTTCAGTATCTGGTGTGACCCCCTTGTGCAGCAATAACTGCAACTAAACGTTTGCGGTAACTGTTGATCAGTCCTGCACACCGACTTGGAGGAATTTTAGCCCATTCCTCCGTACAGAACAGCTTCAACTCTGGGATGTTGGTGGGTTTCCTCTCATGAACTGCTCGCTTCAGTTCCTTCCACAACATTTCAATTGGATTAAGGCCAGGACTTTGACTTGGCCATTCCAAAACATTAACTTTATTCTTCTTTAACCGTTTTTGGTAGAACGACTTGTGTGCTTAGGGTCATTGTCTTGCTGCATGACCCACCTTCTCTTGAGATTCAGTTCATGGACAGATGTCCTGACATTTTCCTTTAGAATTCGCTGGTATAATTCAGAATTCATTGTTCCATCAATGATGGCAAGCCGTCCTGGCCCAGATGCAGCAAAACAGGCCCAAACCATGATACTACCACCACCATGTTTCACAGATGGGATAAGGTTCTTATGCTGAAATGCATTGTTTTCCTTTCTCCAAACATAACGCTTCTCATTTAAACCAAAAAGTTCTATTTTGGTCTCATCCATCCAAAAAATTTTTCCAATAGCCTTCTGGCTTGTCCACGTGATCTTTAGCAAACTGCAGATGAGCAGCAATGTTCTTTTTGGAGAGCAGTGGCTTTCTCCTTGCAACCCTGCCATGCACACCATTGTTGTTCAGTGTTCTTCTGATGGTGGACTCATGAACATTAACATTAGCCAATGTGAGAGAAGCCTTCAGTTGCTTAGAAGTTACCCTGGGGTCCTTGGGGACCTTGCCGACTATTCCATGCCTTGCTGTTGGAGTGATCTTTGTTGGTCGACCACTCCTGGGGAGGGTAACAATGGTCTTGAATTTCCTCCATTTGTACACAATCTGTCTGACTGTGGATTGGTGGAGTCCAAACTCTTTAGAGATGGTTTTGTAACCTTTTCCAGCCTGATGAGCATCAACAACGCTTTTTCTGAGGTCCTCAGAAATCTCCATTGTTCGTGCCATGATACATTTCCACAAACATGTGTTGTGAAGATCAGACTTTGATAGATCCCTGTTCTTTTAATAAAACAGGGTGCCCACTCACACCTGATTGTCATCCCATTGACTGAAAACACCTGAGTCTAATTTCACCTTCAAATTAACTGCTAATCCTTGAGGTTCACATACTTTTGCCACTCACAGATATGTAATATTGGATCATTTTCCTCAATAAATAAATGACCAAATGTTATATTTTTGTCTCAATTGTTTAACTGGGTTCTCTTTATCTACTTTTAGGACTTGTGTGAAAATCTGATGATGTTTTAGGTCATATTTATGCAGAAATATAGAAAATTCTAAAGGGTTCACAAACTTTCAAACACCACTGTAGCTTGTAATGTGACAAAAATGAACAAACACAAAGAGGATGAATACTCCAAGCACACAGTAGTTGCTGACACTGTAGTTGCTGACTTACCTTCAGCTAATCTGCATGCTTCTCTGAGGGTCACAAGCTCCATTGCCTGCATGGAATAATGCTTAAGGAGTGACCCTATAGTGAGAACAGTGTGTTCTGAAACAACTGCAAAACCTACCTGACTTGTGCCTGACTCGGGCTTCCGCAAGGCAGACCCATCCACAAAAAGGATCAGGTCCGGATTGTGTAGTGGGACCTCAGGTCTGGACATGGACTGCAGACCTAAGAAACTGTCGTAATGCAGTAATGGGGCTCTCAATCCTCGTCTGTTGGAAGGAGAATCGCAGGCTTCAATAATGTGCAATGTTTCACCATGATATTATGCATTTCCAAGAGAACTGCATTGTATCTGAGCCAGCACACTGCTGCCAAGTGTGATGTCTTTTGTTCAAGTAAGAGCATTGAAACTGCATGCGAGACTAAAAGTGTTAGTTCCACATACCCCACAATATCCTTGGATGTGACCACTGCCTTTTCAGTTGCAGCTATTGCCCCAAGACAGAGTGGAAGCCTTGCAGCCACGGGATCCAGCTTGGCTGAATAATAGATCACTGGTCATAACTTACCTCCATGCTCTTGCAGGAGCACAGAGGTCATACACCCGTTTCTCTCATCTGCTGTCTGAGTAAAGGGATGTGTTGGAGCTGGAATACCCAGTGTGGGTGGACTTTGAAGAGCTGTTTTTAGTTGAAAGAATGCCTCCGCCTTGGGGATCCAAGTAACAGTACTGTGTGCTTGGAGTCACTTTCCGTGGATCAGAGAGCTGAGGGGAAACTCAAGAGCAGCGTAATTAGGTATGAAAGAACGACAATAGGAGCACATCCCTAAGAATGACATCATTTGTTTTTTTTCATAACAGGCTTGGGAATGTTTTGGGTTGCAGCAACTTTGTCCTCACTAAGTGACCTACCCGAGCTAGAGATGTTATGTCCCTCTGGGGTCTGAGGGTATTTTCTGGCACTAATGATTTTGACATGCTCTGATTTTGTTGTCAATTTCAACAGTTCAACAAACAAAACAGTTTGTGCAGATAGGTGACCATAAATCTGATTTCATGAACATTACATGCGGGGTACCACAGGGGTCAATATTAGGTCAGAAATTATTCATATTATATATAAATGACATATGTAGAGTTTTGCAAGTACTGAAATTTGTTTTGTTTGCAGATGACACCAATATTTTTTGTTCCGGTGAGAATTTGCAGCAGACTTTGGAGACAATCACAACTGAAATAAGTAAACTAAAACTATGGTTTGACAAAATAAATTATCATTAAATCTAAGCAAAACAAAGATCATGTTGTTTGGTAGACACAAAATAGATTGTAATGTAGAATTGATAATAGACAATACTAAGATAGAAATGGTACAGGAAATTAAATTTCTTGGTGTGATTTTGGATCATAAAGTCTGCTGGAAACCTCATGTAGGATACATACAAGCAAAACTGGCAAAGTGCTTGGCAATTCTGTGGAAAACAAAACATATTCTTGATTGCAAATCTTTGCGTACTCTATATTACTCGTTATTTTTGCCATATCTGACTTGCTGTGTCGAAGTCTGGGGAAACACCTACAAAACCACCCTGCAGCCGATATGTACAATACAGAAAAGAGCAATAAGGACAATAAACAAAATAGGATACAGAGATCACACAAACCCACTATTCATATGTTCACGGTAGATAATGCAAATAGCCCTCTGTATTTAATCTTTCGTTTGTCTAATTTTTATTTCAGTTTTATTTGTTATCTGTATGACATTTTCTTGCTACTGTAACACGTGAATTTCCCCGATGTGGGATGAATAAAGTGAATCTAATCTAATCTAAAGTACCAAATCAAGAAGCAAGGATTGTGAACAGTGATCGAGACAAAAAAGCAGAAAGTGTGTACAAAGGCAGTCAGGTGACACATTACACAGAAAGGACTGAGCAGTACAGGTCATTCACCAATAACCAGAAGCAATTTGTCAACAACCTGGAGTGAAATAAGGTGGATGACATCCCACCAAATGCAGAGGAGGTTTGTCAGTTCTGGGAAGGAATTTGGGAACAAGAAGTCTCCCATAATACAACCCCAATTCCAAAATAGTTGGGACAACGTGCAAATTGTAAATAAAAACGGAATGCAATGATGTGGAAGTTTCAAAATTCCATATTTTATTCAGAATAGAACATAGATGACATATCAAATGTTTAAACTGAGAAAATGTATCATTTAAAGAGAAAAATTAGGTGATTTTAAATTTCATGACAACAACACATCTCAAAAAAGTTGGGACAAGGCCATGTTTACCACTGTGAGACATCCCCTTTTCTCTTTACAACAGTCTGTAAACGTCTGGGGACTGAGGAGACAAGTTGCTCAAGTTTAGGGATAGGAATGTTAACCCATTCTTGTCTAATGTAGGATTCTAGTTGCTCAACTGTCTTAGGTCTTTTTTGTCGTATCTTCCGTTTTATGAGGCGCCAAATGTTTTCTATGGGTGAAAGATCTGGACTGCAGGCTGGCCAGTTCAGTACCCGGACCCTTCTTCTATGCAGCCATGATGCTGTAATTGATGCAGTATGTGGTTTGGCATTGTCATGTTGGAAAATGCAAGGTCTTCCCTGAAAGAGACGTTGTCTGGATGGGAGCATATGTTGCTCTAGAACCTGGATATACCTTTCAGCATTGATGGTGTCTTTCCAGATGTGTAAGCTGCCCATGCCACATGCACTAATGCAACCCCATACCATCAGAGATGCAGGCTTCTGAACTGAGCGCTGATAACAATTTGGGTCATCCTTCTCCTCCTTAGTCCGAATGACACGGCGTCCCTGATTTCCATAAAGAACTTCAAATTTTGATTCGTCTGACCACAGAACAGTTTTCCACTTTGCCACAGTCCATTTTAAATGAGCCTTGGCCCAGAGAAGACGTTTGCACTTCTGGATCATGTTTAGATACGGCTTCTTCTTTGAACTATGGAGTTTTAGCTAGCAACGGCGGCTGGCACGGTGAATTGTGTTCACAGATAATGTTCTCTGGAAATATTCCTGAGCCCATTTTGTGATTTCCAATACAGAAGCATGCCTGTATGTGATGCAGTGCTGTCTAAGGGCCCGAAGATCACGGGCACCCAGTATGGTTTTCCGGCCTTGACCCTTACGCACAGATTCTTCCAGATTCTCTGAATCTTTTGATGATATTATGCACTGTAGATGATGATATGTTCAAACTTTTTGCAATTTTACACTGTCGAACTCCTTTCTGATATTGCTCCACTATTTGTCGGCGCAGAATTAGGGGGATTGGTGATCCTCTTCCCATCTTTACTTCTGAAAGCCGCCGCCACTCCAAGATGCTCTTTTTATACCCAGTCATGTTAATGACCTATTGCCAATTGACCTAATGAGTTGCAATTTGGTCCTCCAGCTGTTCCTTTTTTGTACCTTTAACTTTTCCAGCCTCTTATTGCCCCTGTCCCAACTTTTTTGAGATGTGTTGCTGTCATGAAATTTCAAATGAGCCAATATTTGGCATGAAATTTCAAAATGTCTCACTTTCGACATTTGATATGTTGTCTATGTTCTTTTGTGAATACAATATCAGTTTTTGAGATTTGTAAATTATTGCATTCCGTTTTTATTTACAATTTGTACTTTGTCCCAACTTTTTTGGAATCGGGGTTGTACTAGTGCACAGTGGATTGCATCTGTATGGGAAGAGCTAAAGGTGACGAACACCCCACAGCAAGGTCAAATAACCATTACAACTGGTGATGTGAGTGACCAGGCACAGAAATTGTCAAATTGGAAAGCACCTGGACCCAATGGTATCCAGGGGTATTGGCTGAAGTGGTTTAAGTTGATGCATGAGAGAATAGGTAGGCCATTGAATGAATGTCTCCAGTGTGATACAGTTCCAGATTGGATGGTTGAGGGAAAACAACACTAATTATGAAGAATAGGGATAAGGGTAGTGTGGCAGGGAACTACAGACCTATTGCTTGCCTTTAACCCTCTGGGGTCTGAGGGGCTTTTCTGGCACTGTAATGATTTTGGCATACTCTGATTTTGTTGTCAATTTCAACAAATCTAAGCAGTATTTTCAAAGTCATATGACTTTTTTGTATTCAGCACAAGTTCAACTACAACAATATCTATTTAGTACATATATATGTCATGATTTTACTTTAAAAAAAAAACAAAAGAAGTTGTTGTAAAAAGTAGTTTTAGAAGTATGTTGGAATGTGTGAAAAAAGATTATCTTACCCATTGTGATGAACCGTTTTGATCACTTGAGGTGATTCTGTTCAGTCTTAGGAATGTATCAAGCACAACAAACTAAATCTGCTCTATTGATTTGGACAATTAACTGGTCATCAAAACATTTATGTACTATTGTTTTGGGATAAAGGGTTGGCAGTGGGTGGGGTATTCAATGAGAAGTGTAAAAAATTCCATTCCATTCAATGAGAAGAGTCAGTATCTCTCCCACTGCCAACTCTTAATCCCATCAGGTCAAATGATCAAAACGGTTCACTATAATGGGTTAGGTAATGTTTTATCACACATTTCAACAGTTTTAAAACTACTTTTTAGAACACCTTCATTTATCTGTTATTTGACTCTTTTCAGTGTGTCTTAAAATTAACTCTTGTACCATTTTACTCAGTTCAGAGCCACAACTAACTCTGTTACTCTGTGACACAATTACTCAGTAATTTTGCTCCCACTCCAAATTTTACTCTCTAAACTCAAAGTATAGCAAAATTAGCTATTTTTGAAGAAAATACTTTTCACTCTGGAAAAATTGCTCATTCATTCTTCCTGTGTATGCACAACAGTGCACACATATCAACCGATCTGCTTATAATAAATAGAAGAAATATTTGCACTTACTCGAGTTGATCTTTGGCTGGATCGAGTTGAAGTATTTAAAAAAAAGGCACCACTCATCATCAGTGTCACAGTTCTCAAGATTAAATTGAATTGCTTTTCTGAATCATCCGAAGCTCATAAAATGTGCATGCCATCTCACAACAAGTTTTACCTCCAAATAGCCTAAACTCTGACTGACAGATTTTATCCTATTTACGGTGGCTGTTCCCACCACGAAAGAAAACCAATTGAAACTGAAAGAGTGAAAGTTATTATCATGCTGTTACCATGTGAATAGCCTTTTATGAATGCATAAGTGGGCACTCAGCACTCCGACATGACTGAGTAAGGTGACAAGTTTTATGTTTCATCTAATTTAGGTAATTTAATTCCTATATGCAGTGGGCATATAGGAAAGTATAAAGTTTGTCAATATGTTTATCATGCTTATATGATAAATACATGAAGATATTTATCTAAATACATGACCTACTCATTCTAAACCTGCGAGCTTCGCCGGTGAAGCTCTCCACCCCAGAGGGTTAACCTCCTTTGTAAGGTCTTAACAGGCATTCTCGCTGAGAAAACTTGTATATTATTTGCCAAGAATGACCTATTACCAGTTGAACAGAAAGGTTGCAGAAAAGGATCTAAAAGGTACAAAGGATCATATTTTCATTGACAAGACAGTAATGAGAAACTGCAAAAGGTGTCAAAAGAACCTGTGTATGGCCTGGATAGAGTTTAAAAAGGCCTATGATATGGTGCCACATTTATGGATACTGGAAACCCTGGATATGTTTGGAGTAGCTGAAAACATGGTGACCCAAATGAAAAGCAGTATGCCACAGTGGAGAACAACTGTATTCTGGAAGTGAGCACCTGGCGGATGTGAGTATCAAAAGAGGAATATTCCAAGGGTACTCTTTCACCTCTTTTGTTTGTGATTGCTTAAGTTCCATTAACAACGGTCCTTAAGAAGGTGAAAGTCGGGTATGGACTGAGGAAGAATGGACAAGATTTGAATAATCTCTTCAGAGATTATTTGAAACCGTTTGCAAAAACAAAGAAGGGCGTTGAAAGACTCATTGAGACAGTGCAATTGTGCAGTTGAGATATTGGTATGGAGTTCAGGATATCCAAGTGTGCTGTACTCACCATGAAAAGAGGCAAGAAAGCAGTCTGTAGAGGGATTGAACTGCCAGATTATCAGTGCATGGCAGAACAAGGTGGGTACAAGTACCTTGGAATCCTTGAGTTAGATGACATCCTGCACAGCTAAATGAAGAACAATGTCAGCAAAATGTACTTGAAGAGATCAAAGCTTCTCTTAAGATCGAAACTGTATGCACAAAATCTCATTACTGCCATTAATGTATGGGCAGTAGCAGTTATTCGATACAGTTCAGCTATTGTGAGATGGACGCAGGCTGAGATTGATGAGCTCAGACAACGTGAAAGAAAAATGACCATGAACGGGGCACTCCACCCAAAGCCAAATGTATAGCGGCTGTACATGAAGAGAGATGGGGTGGGCAGGGTTTGATCAGTGTCAGAGAGCGCATTGAGAGTCAGAGGTACAACTTGGCAGAGCACCTGGCCAAAAGTGATGACAAGCTGCTGAAATTTGTTGTTGAACAAGAGGCAGTGAGTGGACAAGATGTTGAAAGTGCAGAAGATTTAAAAACATGAGTAGCTAAAGAGAAGGAAGAGATAGTGGTCGAGATGAAATTGCATGGAGAGTTCCATAGAAATACTGTGGAACAAAAGGATACAAGATTTATCATGGCTCTGGTTAAGCAAAAGTGATTTGAAGAAAAGCACAGAGAGCTTAATAATGGCTGCACAGGACCAAGCACTCAACACCAAGTCAGTGCATCATGGCATTACATTACATTATTACACAGCATTTAGCAGACACTGTTATCCAGAGTGACATAAAATGAGTGCAAGAGTCAGGTACATGAAGTGCTGAACTTCTAGACAAGAAATTCTAGTGGCAACTGAACAAGTGACAACAATACCTAGTGACCAAGTGATAGCTATATGCTGTTGAAATACCAATACTCAAACAGCCAAGGAAACAAACCAACCATATAAATTATAACTAAATAGAGAACTCAAAACAGCTAAAACCAGGCTAGACCATACACAGCCTGGGTTGGTCAAGACCGAAACACAGTTACACAGTGGGCAGAGAAGAAGGGGAGAGGTGCAGCCTGAAGAGGCAAGTCTTCAGTCTGCACTTGAAGGTGGTCAGAGAGTTGGGAGTTCTGACCTCAATAGGAAGGTCATTCCACCAACAGGGAACCAGGACAGATGGTAGTCTTGAGTGGGCTGGGCAGGAGCGGAGAGGAGGAGGGGCCAGGTGACCAGTACTAGCAGAGCATAGGGATCTGGCTGGTGTGTAGGGATGGATCAGAATCTGGAGGTATGCTAGCCCCAACCCCTTGAGAGTCTGAGGAGCTAGCACCAATGTCTTAAATGTGATGCAAACTGCAATAGGTAGCCAGTGCAGATCGACAAGCAGAGGGGTGACCTGGGAAGAACAAGGAAGGATGTAGACCAGGCAAGCTGCAGCATTCTGGATGAACTGCAGGGGTCTGATGGCAGAAGCTGGAAGGCCAGCAAGGAGAGAGTTGCAGTAGTCCAAGTGGGAGAGGATCAGCGCTTGGACCAGGAGTCAAGTCAAATTTATTTGTATAGCGCTTTAACAATAAACATTGTCGCAAAGCAGCTTTACAGAATTTGAATGACTTAAAACATGAGCTAATTTTATCCCTAATCGATCCCCAATGAGCAAGCCTGTGGTGACAGTGGCAAGGAAAAACTCCCTCAGACAACATGAGGAAGAAACCTCGAGAGGAACCAGACTCAAAAGGGAACCCATCCTCATTTGGGCAACAACAGACAACATGACTATAACATTAACAGTTTTAACATGAAGTCAGTTTCGTTGATGTTATATCTCTTCATTGATGGAAACTTGAGTGCAAAACTGTTCATGACAACTGCAGTCCTAAAGTTAGCAAGTCATCTGTAGTCCTCAGCCACAAAAGCATTACTGTAAGTGTCCAGAGCGTCTTCCAAGTGTGACTTTCAACTGTCCATATGGGGCCATCCTCCACAGCAGTGATGTGATGAGACTCCAACCAGGCATAGGGTATCAGGATGGATCAGGCAGGTCAGAGGAGCAGAAGAGGTCAGCATCAAGATCTCAGGATTGACATGTAACTCAGAGGGACAGATTTGGGGGGGAGGGGAGAAAACACAGGTTGTTAGGTATGCCCAGTGTCACCTGAATAAGTAAGAACAGTATACATTTTGCGCTGAGTACAAGCAGGGACTCCGGCAAAACTAACTATGACAGCATAACTAAAAGAGGAGAGCTAGAAAGTAACACAGGCATGAGGGAGCCCCAGGGCATAAAGCAGCCAGCCACTACACCGTCAACAAACTCGAGTGAGCAAGCGAGTGGGGGACTGACCACATCCATACATCCCAGTTTACCAAAACACTTTATGTCTGAAGACCCTCCAGATCTACACCTTTACCTCATAAACACCATTAACAAAAGGCTTGACTAAACACATAGGTTTTCAGCCTAGACTTAAATGCTGAGACTGTGTCTGATTCCTGAACACTACTTGGAAGGCTGTTCCATAACTGTGGGGCTTTGTAAGAAAAGGCTCTGCCCCCTGATGTAGCCTTCACTATACAAGGTACCAGCAGATAGCCTCCACCTTTTGATCTAAGTAGGTGTGGTGGGTCATAAAGGACCAGAAGTTCACTCAGGTACTGTGGTGCAAGACCATTCAGTGCTTTAAAAGGTCAATAGTAGTATTTTATAATCAATACGAAATTTGATTGGGAGCCAATGCAGTGTGGATAAGACAGGCGTGATATGGTCATATTTTCTAGTTCTAGTAAGGACTCTTGCTGCTGCATTTTGAACTAACTGGAGCTTGTTTATGCACTTATTGGAACATCCATACAGTAAGGCATTACAATAATCCAACCTGGAGGTAACAAAAGCATGCACTAGTTTTTCTGCATTGTGTAGTGACATTAAATTTCTTATCTTAGCAATATTTCTGAGATGAAAGAAAGCTATCCGGGTAATGTTATCAATGTGAGTTTCGAATGAAAGACTGGGGTCAATAATCACCCCGAGGTCTTTTACTGCTGTACATGAAGAAACAGAAAGGCCATCCAGAGTTACTATGTAATCAGAAAACTTACATCTAGCTTCATGTGGTCCTAGTACAAGTACTTCAGTTTTGTCAGAGTTAAGCAGAAGGAAGTTAATAAGCATCCAGTGTCTAATGTCCTTTACACATTCCTCAATTCTATTAAGCTGATTCTCTCATCAGGTTTTGCAGAAACATACAGCTGTGTGTCATCAGCATAACAGTGGAAATTAATACAATGTTTATGAATAATACCACCTAGAGGTAACATGTATAAAGAAAAAAGCAGTGGACCCAGGACAGAACCTTGTGGAACACCAAACTTTACCTCAGTATGTCTAGAAAAATCACCATTTACATCAACATACTGATAGCGATCAGTTAAATAAGACCTGAGCCAGGAGAGGGCTGTTCCCTTAACTCAAACAACATTTTCTAGTCTATCCAGAAGAATGGAATGATCAATGGTATCAAATTCTGCACTAAGGTCAAGCAACACAAGCAGTGAGACAGCCCTGATCAGATGCCAACAGTAGGTTGTTTACTACTTTAACCAGAGCTGTCTCTGTGCTATGATGAAGTCTAAATCCTGACTGATACATTTCATGGATGTTGTTCCTATGTAAATATGAGCATAACTGCTGTGCCACAGCTTTGTCAAGGATCTTGGAGATAAAGGGGAGGTTTGATATTGGCCGATAATTGGACAACTGACAGGGATCAAGGTCAGGTTTTTTAATCAGGGGTTTAATAACTGCTTGTTTAAAGGATTTGGGTACATAGCCAATCCTAAGAGAAGAATTTATTATTTTTAGAAGTGGTTCAATTACTAAAGGTATTATCTGTTTGAATAGACATGTAGGTAAGGAATCTAGTACACAAGTTGAGGCTTTTGATGCGGAGATTAATGAAAGTAATTCCATTTCTCTAAGGGAAGTAAAACATTCTAATTGCTGATCTGATACAGTTATATTGTTTACAGGGTCACTTACATTGGCTGACCTTAAATTAGTAGTTTGAATTTTTTGTTGGATATTCTCAATTTTGTCATTAAAAAAATTAATGAAGTCGTTGCTACTACATACTGCAGGTGTGCATGTGTCTATAGTGGACTTATTCCTGGTTAATTTTGCTACAATATTAAATAGGAATCTAGGATTACTTTTGTTATTTTCTTTTAGGGAGGAGAGATATGTTGATATAGCAGTACTAAGAGCTTTTCTGTACATCAGTAAGCTCTCCTTCCACGCTAATTTGAACGCTCCCAATTTTGTTTGACACCATTTACGTTCCAATTTTTGAGTGGTCTGTTTTAAAGTGGGAGTGTCATCATTATACCAGGGTGCTAATTTTTTCTCTCTGATCATTTTCCTTTTAAAAGGAGCTACATTATCTAAAGTATAGCGGAACATTGACTCTAAGCATTCAGTTGCCTGATCAAGTTCTGCAGGGGCCGACAGTGACCCAAACGAAGTTGATAACTCTGGGAGATAATTTATCAAGCTCTGTGCAGTACTTGACGTGAATGTATGTTTAATACAGTAGCATGGTGAGGTGTATATATTATTACTCAGACATATTTTGAATGAGATGAGATAATCTGAGATAACTTCAGGCTGTGGAAGTGTGACTATATTTTCTATGTTTAACCCGAACGTTAGTATTAGATCAAGAGTGTGACCACCATTATGGGTCGGTCCTGTGACATTCTGATAAACCCCTACTGAATCTAAAATGGACACAAACGCTGTTTTCAAAGGGTCTTCTGGGTTATCGAAGTGAATATTAAAATCTCCAACAACTAAAGCTTTGTCTAAGGAAATAATCAGGTCTGAGATAAAATCTGCAAATTCAAAAAGAAACTCAGAATATGGCCCCGGGGGCCTGTACATAACAAGCAACAGAATTAACTGGGTAGACCTATTTTTCGGGGCTACATACATTATATGAGTATGAAGAACTTCAAATGTATTAAATTTATAACCAGGTTTGTGTGTTAGATAATCATTATAAATAACTATGATACCTCCTCCTCTGCCAGTTAGACGAGGCTGGTGTATGTAACTGTATCCAGGAGGACTAGCTTCATTTAATGCTGTATATTCATTTAGCTTAATCCATGTTTCTGTTAAACACAGTACATTAAACTCCTGATCAGTAATAAGTTCATTAACCATTAGCGCTTTAGATGTCAGAGATCTAATATTTAATAGCTCCACCTTTAGATCAAAGGTGCTGGCAGCGGCTGTACAGTCAGTATGAGCTAATCTTATATTGATTAGGTTACTGGAGCAAACTCTCTGAGTATTTCTACTTTTTTGTTGAGCTTGGGGAACAGACACAGTCTCAATGTAGTGGACCCTGAGTGACGACTCTGTGCAGCTAGCAGACAGTCGGTTTAGCCTGTTTGTCTGCTCCCTGGCCTTGGCTCTGGATTGTCAGAAATTAACTAGCCCTGTTCTGAGACTATGACCTATGCTGCAAGAAATGACAGCAGTACCTTCCTGCATGTGATGGATACCGCCCTAACAGGCCAGCAGTGCCCTCAAAATTGGCCCAATTATCTATAAAGCCCACACTGTTCTCAGAGCACCACCTGGATAACCAGCAGTTCAGCGACCATAACCTGCTTTAAGCTACATCGCCACACTGCATTGGGATGGGGCCAGAGCATCCAGGAGTGGAGTAGAGTAGAACCCCGATTCCAAAAAAGTTGGGACAAAGTACAAATTGTAAATAAAAATGGAATGCTATGATGTGGAAGTTTCAAAATTCCATATTTTATTCAGAATAGAACATAGATGACATATCAAATGTTTAAACTGAGAAAATGTATCATTTAAAGAGAAAAATTAGGTGATTTTAAATTTCATGACAACACCACATCTCAAAAAAGTTGGGATAAGGCCATGTTTACCACTGTGAGACATCCCCTTTTGTCTTTACAACAGTCAGTTGTCCTCAGTCTGGGGACTGAGGAGACAAGTTGCTCAAGTTTAGGGATAGGAATGTTAACCCATTCTTGTCTAATGTAGGATTCTAGTTGCTCAACTGTCTTAGGTCTTTTTTGTCGTATATTCTGTTTTATG
Organism: Neoarius graeffei; assembly: GCF_027579695.1. NCBI lineage: Eukaryota > Metazoa > Chordata > Actinopteri > Siluriformes > Ariidae > Neoarius > Neoarius graeffei. The sequence goes on from NC_083588.1 coordinate 22,709,097, forward strand.
ATGCGCCAAATGTTTTCTATGGGTGAAAGATCTGGACTGCAGGCTGGCCAGTTCAGTACCCGGACCCTTCTTCTACGCAGTCATGATGCTGTAATTGATGCAGTATGTGGTTTGGCATTGTCATGTTGGAAAATGCAAGGTCTTCCCTGAAAGAGACGTCGTCTGGATGGGAGCATATGTTGCTCTAGAACCTGGATATACCTTTCAGCATTGATGGTGTCTTTCCAGATGTGTAAGCTGCCCATGCCACACGCACTAATGCAACCCCATACCGTCAGAGATGCAGGCTTCTGAACTGAGCGCTGATAACAACTTGGGTCATCCTTCTCCTCTTTAGTCTGAATGACACGGCGTCCCTGATTTCCATAAAGAACTTCAAATTTTGATTCGTCTGACCACAGAACAGTTTTCCACTTTGCCACAGTCCATTTTAAATGATCCTTGGCCTAGAGAAGACATCTGCGCTTCTGGATCATGTTTAGATACGGCTTCTTCTTTGAACTATAGAGTTTTAGTTGGCAACGGCAGATGGCACGGTGAATTGTGTTCACAGATAATGTTCTCTGGAAATATTCCTGAGCCCATTTTGTGATTTCCAATACAGAAGCATGCCTGTATGTGATGCAGTGCCATCTAAGGGCCCGAAGATCACGGGCACCCAGTATGGTTTTCCGGCCTTGACCCTTACACACAGAGATTCTTCCAGATTCTCTGAATCTTTTGATGATATTATGCACTGTAGATGATGATATGTTCAAACTCTTTGCAATTTTACACTGTCAAACTCCTTTCTGATATTGCTCCACTATTTGTCAGCACAGAATTAGGGGGATTGGTGATCCTCTTCCTATCTTTACTTCTGAGAGCTGCTGCCACTCCAAGATGCTCTTTTTATACCCAGTCATGTTAATGACCTATTGCCAATTGACCTAATGAGTTGCAATTTGGTCCTCCAGCTGTTCCTTTTTTGTACCTTTAACTTTTCCAGCCTCTTATTGCCCCTGTCCCAACTTTTTTGAGATGTGTTGCTGTCATGAAATTTCAAATGAGTCAATATTTGGCATGAAATTTCAAAATGTCTCACTTTCGACATTTGATATGTTGTCTATGTTCTATTGTGAATACAATATAAGTTTTTGAGATTTGTAAATTATTGCATTCCGTTTTTATTTACAATTTGTACTTTGTCCCAACTTTTTTGGAATCGGGGTTGTAGGTGGTAAGAAAAGGGTGTATCCTTCGGATGTTTTAGAGGAGGAATCTACATGTCTGGATCACTGTAGCAATGTTTGCTGTGGAGGAGAGGTTGTTGTCGAACATGACTCCTAGCTTCTTTGCACTGGGTGAAGGAGACCTAGAGATGTCCCCCATGGAGATGCCAATGTCCAGGGGTGGAAAGGATGGAGCAGGAATGTGGATTACCTCTGTCTTGCCTGGGTTGAGCTTCAGTTGATGGTTGTCCATCCAGCTCTGGATTTCACGCAGGCAAGCAGAGATGCAAGCAGAGATCTATGTGTCAGAAGGAGGAAAAGAGAAAAACAGTTGGGTGTCATCAGCATAGCAGTGGTAGGATGGACCATGAGCAGAGATAATTGTGCCAATAGACTGGGTGTAGAGGGAGAAGAGAAGTAAACAAAGGACTGAACCTCGAGGGACACCCGGGGTAAGTGGGCATGGTCCTGATACAGTACCAGACCAGACCAGACCAGGTAACCTGGAAGGAGTGACTGGAGAGGTAGGACTTGAACCAGTCTAGGGCTATCCCACAGATCCCTAGAGCTGATAAGGATGACAGGAGAATGGAGTGATCAACAGTGTCAAATGCAGCAGAGAGATCAAAGAGGATCAGGACCAAGGAGAGGGAGACAGCACATGCTGCATGAAGTGTTTCATTGACTGAAAGAAGTGCAGTCTCTATTGAGTGTCCAGCTCAGAAGCCAGACTGGTGAGGATCCAGGAGGTTGTTCTGTGAGAGAAAAGAGGAGAGTTGGTTAGCAACAGCACATTCAAGCATCTTTGACAGGAAGTGGAAAAGAGAAACAGGGCAGTAGTTCTGGATGACAAAGCAGTCTAAGGTGTTTTTTTTTTCAGCAGAGGGGTGAGGTGGGCCCATTTGAAGTTGGAGGGAAAGTATCCAGAGGACAAGGAAGAGTTGATGAGGGAGGTGATAAATGGGAGAATGTCAGGAGTGATGGTCTGTAGGAGAGATGAGGGGATGGGATCAAGGGCACCGGTGGTTAGATGGTGAGAGAACAGGAGCTGGGAGACATCAGAAATGGAAAGAGGGGGGAAAAGCAGAGAGCAAGGGGGAAGAGACAGGAAGGATGGGGAGGGGGTGGGAGGGTGAGGCAGGTGTGGTGAAGGAGCTGTGGATGGTCATGTTCTTCTCTTCAAAAAAAGCCAGGAAGTCCTCTGCAGTGATGCAGGACTGAGGTGCAGGTGGTGGAGAGTTGAGAAGAGAAAACAGAAAACAGTTGATGAGGGTTGGAGATGGAGGTGTGAATTTTGGAGTGATAAAATTTCATCTTGTGTGATTTGAGTCAGGCTGAGAACTCAGCAAGGAGGGAATAGTAGTGGGAAAGGTCAGCAGGGACCCTGGATTTTCTCTACTTCCTCTCTGCTGTACGGAGACTGATTCTGTAAGAGTGAAGTGTTTCGGACATCCAGGAACTAGGTGGGGAAGATGTTGCTGGCCTGGAGACAAGAGGAGATAATGTGTCCAGTGATGAAGAGAGAGAGGAGAGCAGGGAGTTTTCAACTTGTTCAAATTTCTCTATGGGTTGATTATGGTCATACACTTGTTGACCAGCAGAGGGTGGCACAGGCACTGCTCCTGGAGGCAGAGGAGAAAGGAAAAGAGCAAATCCCACCCAGCCACTTTTGTCTGTGTCAGTGATGGTAATGGCAAGACTTGGGTACAGGCCAGTAGGGTTCTCAGTAGTCAAATAATCCTTTCCTTTATAAGAGTGAGCTGGGGCAGACTGTGGAAAAATAGGGGCGGGAGCAGAAAGAGAAATCACACCACTAGTGTCATTGTTACTTTCCGCTTTATTATTTCTCTGTCCCTGTGATATTTTACAATGCTGATCTTGGATTGCAACCTCTGCTTGCCATATCTTGTGTCACCCAGTCTACATTAACCCTGTGCTTTTTCTTCTTCTCTTTATTTTCTTCCACAATTTGCTTAAGTCTTGCCTCTAACACTGAAATTTGCCTAACACTCAAACTTCCTGCCTCAGGAAAGCCACAATGTCCAACCCCAAACCTGAGTTGTTTACACGAGTCTGGACCATAATTTTGTGTCATATATTTAACATTGGGAGAGGCTGAAAATGGTATCAAACCTTTTTATTCTGCAGCTTTAGTGTTTTTCTGACCTATACTCGTTATTCACACAATATTAATTATGTGCAATAGAGAATGGCGGTCTGCTCAGTATCTCCATATCCCAGTGTCCCAGACATTGTGTGTAGCTACATTTATTACGAACTGTTCGTCAATAGTAGGTAGGTTTCTCTAACAAGCTAAATGTTGGAGCCACATTTTGGAATCTCTTGAAGTTGATCTAAAAACCTGCAAGAATTTAAATTACATTATTATTGTTAAATTGCATTGTTATAATTTTAAGTTATGAAATATGTTAATTTACTTACCTTTGATCTAGCCTGGGGTGGCATGGTGGTGTAGTGGTTAGCGCTGTCGCCCCATGGCTGGCGAGAGCCTTTCTGTGCGGAGTTTGCATGTTCTACCCGTGTCTGCGTGGGTTTCCTCCAGGTGCTCCGGTTTCCCCCACAGTCCAAAGACATGCAGGTTAGGTTAACTGGTGACTCTAAATTGACCATAGGTGTGAATGTGAGTGTGAATGGTTGTCTGTGTCTATGTGTCAGCCCTGTGATGACCTGGCGACTTGTCCAGGGTTTACCCCGCCTCTCGCCCATAGTCAGCTGGGATAGGCTCCAGCTTGCCTGCGACCCTGTAGGACAGGATAAGTGGCTGCAGATAATGGATAGATGGATGATTTTGTTGTCAATGTCAACAAATCTAAGCAGTATTTTCAAAGTCATATTATTTTTTTTGTATTCAGCTCAAGTTCAGCTACAATAATATCTATGTAGTATGTATGTCATGATTGTACTTAAAAAAACAGATAAATGAAGATGTAAAAAAAGTAGTTTTAGAACTGTGATGAAATGTGTGAAAAAAACATGGCCCTACCTATTCTGTCAAACCGTTTTGTCACTTGATGTGATTCTGTTCAGTTTTAGGAATGTATCAAGCACAAAAACTTAAATCTGCTTGTCCAGGGTGTACCCCGCCTTTCGCCTGTAGGCAGCTGAGATAGGCTCCAGCTTGCCTGCGACCCTGTAGAACAGGATAAAGCGGCTAGAGATAATGAGATGTGATGAGATGATCTAGCCTGCAGCTCTTGTACTTACTTGTTATGTGTGACATGAACACGTAGCTCCTCCTCAGACATCCGTCACTAAGGCACGAATGTGCAGATGTTAATTAGTTGGTTTGATCTGGTGTATGGCAGGTTAGGTGGTGGAGAGGAAACAGTTTTCCAACCACATAGGTTTTCGCATAAATATTCGCTTTATTGTTTAGTACCACTTTGTTTTATAGCCTTTGTTTCATTTCTGAAAGGTCAACCGGATTGTTGATGGAATAAATATATGCCTTATGATTTCATTTCAATTCTCCATGCATGCTTTATCTGGAATGTGTGTTGGGAGTCTCCCCATCACGTGGCTTTAGGAAAGTTTTGGATTAAAATAGGCACTACAATAGTCAGAAAACTACACTGAAGACCGCCGTTTTTCAAAGGATAACCAAGTGGATCATATCTCTGTGGAATATATCACTATGGACTGTGGAGAAGTTTGCTGTTGGAGTCCGAAGTGGAAGGACGTGGCTGAATGAATGAAACAACGAATTGGTTGTGAGTATCCATGCAATTCAATGAATGAACGCATGCTGGAAAGGAATGTTTAAAACAAGGCATGTAAACAAGTAAGACGGTAACGCAAGCAGTCAAGCTTTATTGTTTGAACTTAGTGATTTGAATGTTTTGAAGAGATTTAAACAAAGAGAACTGTGAACTGTTTAAAGCAAAATGACTGACATGGAACCTCAGACTGCCAAGGAGGCCACAAAGCTTTAAAGGTGCCCTTCCACCAAAAACGTTTAATACTGGCTCTTTTTGAAATACCATAGTTCACTCCGAGTTGCATATGCATGCTGCATGTGAAAATGTAATTCTACTCCCATTCCCTGTATTAGCTTATGAAAGAAAATAGTTGGAAAAACGAGCGGATCAGAAAAAGCCATACGAAGTGACATCACTTCGAAAATTAGTATTCATGGCCTCGCCCACCTTGGCTTGCGATCACCCACGGGAAGAAAGCGCGAGGAGAGATAGCAGAGCCCATCTCATCAGTAGCTCACGAAGAGGACCTAACACTGGGCTGCCAACTCTCACGCAATGAGCGTGAGACACACACATTTGATTGTTTTCACATGCTCACACGCCATACCTCCAATTTCTCACGCTAGAAAAAAAAATCTAGTTTATCTATCTAATCTAGGCTACCCATTGCGTCGCGCCAACCACTTGCGATTGATCAATTATGCCTTACGCACAGCTAAACAGACAGAGAGGTGTTCCCTTCTGTACACACTCCCCTATGGTAGGTGGCGCATCTAATGATGCTGCACTCGCCGGAAGTTGGATAATTGCCTACCGTCAATTTAGAGGAAGAGGAGGGAGAAGAAGGTATCCGAGTTGAAGACGGGTGTCTCAGACAGGTTTGTGCATATGCACGCCAATGTGTGTTGTTACTGGCGTAATTATGAACTTATATAAAGTTTCTTAATCGTTTTAGCCTATAAGTGTTGTGAGAATATTTAATGCCATATCGAGAGCTGTGTACTAGGCATGCTAAATCATTATCACTGCAAAAAGTAAAATCTAACCAAGATTAAATATCTTAAATCAAGACAAAATATGCTTGTTATTTGTCTGCCAAGATAATTCTCCTTTCCAGGCAGGTTTTGTGTAAGAGTATTTCACTTACTTTAAGCATTTTTCCCTCAATTATCTTAATAAGGTATTATAACTTGTTATTGAGATTTTATTACTGGTTATGAGTAAGTTCTGTCTTAAAATGAGAATTACCATAATTTCATCGGTGTTATTAACCATGACAAGTTTGTCAAAGTCAGAATTTCTTATTTCAAGCATCTTATCCTTTCTTTTAATCTCTTAACACAAAACAGATAACTAAATTAAATGAATTGTTGTATTGTCAATCTGGCAACAAAAATAGGCTACAAAATGGATTGGCTTGTTGTTTTGATTTTGATTTATTTGGCAGTCTCAGTTGGTATAAACACTTACTTAAACAGAGCACACCAATACGCCCAGATGAAATAGTCAAACTGTTGGTTGGGGGACAAAGTATCTAGCATGTTAAAATGAGTAGTACAACTTTACTTGTTTTTAGTATAAATGCACTAGTTTTAAGACATCTGTGGGGTTTCTAAAGCTAGATATATTTACTTGTTTTTAAAAATCTTGCCAAGTCAAATTTTTTTGTTCTGTTGGCAGATAATTTTGCTTATTTTAAGTAAAATATTCCTAATTTTATTACTTTTTTTTCTTGTTTTTGTAAGCCGGGTTTTTGCAGTGTAGGCCTACTGCCATGCCACAGCCTCTATCTCCCCCAACAAGCAGCACGGGAGAGCACCTCCTTAGCACACGTTTATTAAGGTGCATTTTTAGTTTGTTTACTGTATGTTATCATACTTTATGACTTTATTTGAAGCCATACTGGAAATGTTGTAAAATAAAGCAAGTAAGAGATAATATTACAAATGCAAGAAGAGCCATTAGCCACCATACCTATTGTTTATTTACAGGGTATTTATTTTTAATTATTTATGATGTATGTAATTGCTCAGTTAAAGTAAATAAAGCATGGTCACCTGTAATATCAAAGAACTTGAGCTTGTGAATAATTAAAAAAAAAAAGACAGAGAACAATATACTGAGGAGACAGGGTTTCAAAGAGGGCAAGACAGGTAGAGAAGATAACAGGCCCTGACGAATGCTGTATTACTAATAAGAAACATAGATAAGAAATAAATTAATAAGAAATATATTAATATAGCTTATTTAAGTATGACCAAAATTTTTAAGCCCAACTTTGTGTGCACAGTCCCACCTGTGGCCAAGGTTCAGCTTTTTGTGTTTCAATACTGTTCAAACTTAATCATTTTAATGTTTCTTGTAGCACATGCACATTTTGCTTACTGTTTAAGCATTTTATTTGTTCTTTTGCTGTTGATATTTTTCCCCATGCCAATCTTCTGCTGAACCCAGTGGTGGGGAAAGCCCTTAAATGCATAATGAATAGTCAGTGAGGGACAATCTTATTTTTTGCAACAGTTATTAAAAACTTAACATTTAGTTTCAATTCAGAAGGTGTTTAGGCTTAGCTGATGAAATATTTTCAAACATGAACTTGCCTTTAAATCTGAAACACAGGTCTATAGGGCTACAGGAACATTGGCAGTCATCTGTAGTTTTCTAGTGTGGGGGCTTTTAAGCCAAAACTTGGTGCATTTGTTGGCCACAAGCTGAAGGCCTGGCAAGTCAGGGTGTGTAAGAATGTAGGTATGGCACAGCAGGCCACTCCAAAAATCCACCAGAATGCAGGAACATCTACTAAATCCAAAATCTCAACACCCCCCCATTGTCCATCTCCAGCTGGACGACCCACAAACAAAACACCAGAATGCAGGGGGACAAGTGAATATCAAACTGAATACAAAATTTCCACTTACTGCGTGGTGTGTGGAAAAATTTTGCCGTCGACACCCCCCCCCCCCCCCCCCCCCAAAATCTCACTCCAAGGAATTTCGAAAAGTTGGCAGCCCTGCCTAACAGCAAGTTGAAAACATGTCTGAACAAGTTCGTGCCTGTGTTATTTAGCGAAGAGGACCTAACAGCAAGCTGAAAACATGTCTGGACAAGTTCATGCCTGTGTTATTTAACGAAGAGGACCTAACAGCAAGCTGAAAACATGTCTGAACATGGTTGGAATTTATCTTTGGAACACCACCAGTGAAGTATAATGCAATGTTAGTACTGTGTTCTGATCATTTCAACCACAGTGACTTTTCAAACTAAGGTGCCTTCAGTAGTGGTTTTGCTTCAAGGTTGTTTTTAATACCTGGATCTGTAGTCAAGACGATCGACCACCAGCTCACAAGCTGTAAGTAAAACATGAACTTTTTGTTTGAAGGTTTTTGTTACAAAATAGTATGTTCATATTCTCCACGTTAGCATGCATGACATGGTTACAAGCTAGGCAGGGATGAGAGTTTTCCGCTTTTCGGCGGATTTCCGCTTTTTCTGAGTAAAAAACGACCTTTTTATATTATGCCAAATCCGTTGAGATTTTTTTAAAATTAATTTCAGGGGGTTGGGGTATGTTCCTTCATGCTGTTCAAACTTTATTAACTCCAATGATGTTTACACATTATTTGTAAGTCGCCATCTTTAGTCTCGTTTAAATCTCGTTGAATGTGATGTAAAATTTGTGTTATCTACTGTAGGAAGACTCTGTGGTGGGTGGAGCACAGAAGCACGGCAGGCCAGAACTGAGTTCTCAAAAACTCTTTTTATTTTAGCTTTTCAGCTTTTACTTAACACTCTCCCAGTCATGCGCGCACACACACACACACACACACACACACACACACACACACACACACACGCGTTCTGGTTGGGGAGAGAGCTCCCTTCCTCTCCTCTCCCTCTCCTCTTATAGGGCGCAGTCACTGGGGAAGACACACAAACACACGTTAATTCCCGTCAGGTGCAGTGATTCTGCCACTTACCTTCCCTGACTCCGCCCTCCATTCACAGACCGCCGCTCGGCCACGCCCCCGCTGCCACATCTACATTGTTATTGGTCAAAACATCGATGTCGAGACCATAATAGCCAATCGAAACAGTTTTTACAAAGACACCCACATCCGCTTGTTCTGACCCACTGGAGGTAGTGTCACAGTGCTGTTAGCCAATCAGAGGTAACATGTTTACTGATTGCTGTTAGCCAATCAGAGGTAACACGTTTGCATGTCACGAATATTAATGAGTAAGAGCTGAAATCCTGTCGTTCTCCCGCCACCCACTCCTCCACCAAACTAGAACAGCCTGAAACAGGAGAACCACAGCATTTTTTTCACCAAAACCAGCTCACAGGGCATTCATTCATACTAGAGACCACCGCACAATTAATGAAAAAATGATGCAAGGGGACCTTTAAAAATCATTCACTGCAATGCACAGAGGTAAATTAAGAGTATGCATGAGGAAGATTAATGAAATTAAAGCTCTACTTGTTGAAAACGAAGACATTAATCAGGTTGAGGAGCACATGAAAGCATTACTGGGCTATATTCATGACTTTAAAACTGTGCATAAATCAGTGCAAGATCTCCTTGATGATGAAGAAAAGGAAAATGATCATGTGGATTGGTATGAGCCTAGAATTACGAACTTTAACTACTTCATGAAAGAGGCTGAAACCTGGAAAAATCAACAACAAAATCTGCAAACAGCTATTGAACCAAAAGATAGCATCTCCAATGTTTCTAAAACCTCTAAGTCCTCTTCTGCTAAAATACCCACAGCAGAAAAGGCTGCTCTGGAGGCACGTTTTAAAGCTTTACCAGCTATGCACGTGCTACAGATACAGGAAGCTGTTTTAAAATCAAAAAGGGAACAAATGGAATTATGAGCACAAATAGCTGCAGCAGATGCTAAACTTAAAGTGTTCAGTGACTATGCTGAACAGCAGGGTGATGCAATGAATGTGTACTATGAAGAAAGTAAGCAAGTTAACACAGAACCCACTTTTGCTGATGCCTCTGCCATTGAATTCGCTCCTGTTACGACAGTACCCAAGACACCACTTCAGAAAGCAGTCAGGCATATTCACAGCAGCTCTCAGGTGGCCACATTTTCCTCTAGCCCTCATGTTGAGTCCAGTCATGACAACACTGAAGATAACAGTATAATGCTTCAAAAGTTGTGTTAATTCTTCTCCTTGCTTTCACGGAAAGCTGCTGCGCTGAGGTTTTTTAAATGTTTCCACATAGTGCTCCTGATAGGAGCATAATGCGGAGGTGTTTTTTTCCTCTCATCTCGCATTTCTCTGCCTCTCCTCCCCTGAGCTTTCCTGCTTCTGCTCTGCTGACTCGTCTTGTCTGAGAGACCCTTTCTGCATTGTTCTTCAAATCAAAATTCATGGATTTGATAAACTGGTCTCTTCACGCAATTGACACAATCTTCTCGACGAGAAGCCTGGGTTCAGGGGAACCAGCCTGTCCTGCCAGAACGTTCGCAGCTGGATATACAGTGAGTACGGAAAGTATTCAGACCCCTTTAAATTTTCACTCTTTGTTTCATTGCAGCCATTTGCTAAAATCAAAAAGTTCATTTTATTTCTCATTAATGTACACTCAGCACCCCATCTTGACAGAAAAAAAACAGAAATGTAGAAATTTTTGCAAATTTATTAAAAAAGAAAAACTGAAATATCACATGGTCATAAGTATTCAGACCCTTTGCTGTGACACTCATATTTAACTCACATGCTGTCCATTTCTTCTGATCCTCCTTGAGATGGTTCTACTCCTTCATTGGAGTACAGCTGTGTTTAATTAAACTGATGGGACTTGATTAGGAAAGGCACACACCTGTCTATATAAGACCTTACAGCTCACAGTGCATGTCAGAGCAAATGAGAATCATGAGGTCGAAGGAACTGCCCAAGGAGCTCAGAGACAGGATTGTGGCAAGGCACAGATCTGGCCAAGGTTACAAAAGAATTTCTGCAGCACTCAAGGTTCCTAAGAGCACAGTGGCCTCCATAATCCTTAAATGGAAGAAGTTTGGGATGACCAGAACTTGTCCTAGACCTGGCCGTCCAGCCAAATTAAGCAATCATGGGAGAAGAGCCTTGGTGAGAGAGGTAAAGAAGAACCCAAAGATCACTGTGGCTGAGCTCCAGAGATGCAGTAGGGAGATGGGAGAAAGTTCCACAAAGTCAACTATCACTGCAGCCCTCCACCAGTTGGGGCTTTATGGCAGAGTGGCCCGACGGAAGCCTCTCCTCAGTGCAAGACATATGAAAGCCCGCGTAGAGTTTGCCAAAAAACACATGAAGGACTCCCAGACTATGAGAAATAAGATTCTCTGGTCTGATGAGATGAAGATTGAACTTTTTGGCGTTAATTCTAAGCGGTATGTGTGGAGAAAACCAGACACTGCTCATCACCTGCCCAATACAATCCCAACAGTGAAACATGGTGGTGGCAGGATCATGCTATGGGGGTGTTTTTCAGTTGCAGGGACAGGACGACTGGTTGCAATTGAAGGAAAGATGAATGCGGCCAAGTACAGAGATATCCTGGAAGAAAACCTCTTCCAGAGTGCTCAGGACCTCAGACTGGGCCAAAGGTTCACCTTCCAACAAGACAATGACCCTAAGCACACAGCTAAAATAACAAAGGAGTGGCTTCAGAACAACTCTGTGACCATTCTTGACTGGCCCAGGCAGAGCCCTGACCTAAACCCAATTGAGCATCTCTGGAGAGACCTGAAAATGGCTGTCCACCAAAGTTCACCATCCAACCTGACGAAACTGGAGAGGATCTGCAAGGAAGAATGGCAGAGGATGCCCAAATCCAGGTGTGAAAAACTTGTTGCATCATTCCCAAGAAGACTCATGGCTGTACTAGCTCAAAAGGGTGCTTCTACTCAATACTGAGCAAAGGGTCTGAATACTTATGACCATGTGATATTTCAGTTTTTCTTTTTTAATAAATTTGCAAAAATTTCTACATTTCTGGTTTTTTTCTGTCAAGATGGGGTGCTGAGTGTACATTAATGCGAAATAAAATGAACTTTTTTGATTTTAGCAAATGGCTGCAATGAAATAAAGAGTGAAAAATTTAAAGGGGTCTGAATACTTTCCGTACCCACTGTACAATGGACGTGTGGGAGAGGTGGCATGTCGTGTGCCTGGCGGGTCTTTCTATGGAGGACATTGAGGATATTTACCTATTCAGAACCATGATCACAGGACTTTTGCTGATTGGACTAGGCATTGCCCTGGTGTATCGAGGAAATCAGAAAACGGTGACAGCTGTTCAAAGCCCCATAAAGCTGCCCGACATGATTGAAGTGGTGGGCAGAGCTGTCGGCACTTAGACTGTGGCTATTCAGAATTTGAGCCGCTCTGTGGATTCCATCTAGGAGAAGTTGATGGCTTTGCAGAGAGAAATGTTTTTTAGGGACCAGAATGGACAAGCGGGGTAGTCTGCCACGTCTACCCGTTTCACAGTCCCCCCAGGATTTCGTGGGCCTTTTTTGTGAATGTTGCGGGCTAAAATGTCTGATGTTGCGGGGGGGGGGTGTCCAAAAAATTGTGATGAAAGTTGTGGTGTTTTTTAGGTTTTTGTTGCGATTACATTGCGGGAGGAAGTGAAAGTTGCGAGAAATTGTTGCGATTTTCTCTTTTTGTGATTAAAATTGAGTGATATGTTAAATATTAAGTTATTACTGAAAAACTATTGATTAAAAAAACAAAGACACTGAGAAATGGTTCTATAAACAACTTTACCAATATAAAAGATTACCAGGACTACAAAAATGCAGAAAAATAGGCTTTACTTATCCAAATGCTCCTGTTGGTTCAAAAGTTAAAATGCATAGAACCTCACAGCACAACATGAAGTTACCTTAAAATATAATATAAATGCCTCAGCTTTCATGTAAGAAAAAAAACTATTAATACTAGTACTGTGTGCAGGCAGTCTCTCCTGAAGACTAAATTAAACAATAATTATAAACTAATAAAATAAATGGCTCAGGCTTCATAGAAGAAAAACAATTTGAACAGAATCTCACAGTATGATGCTGAAGCTGCCTAAACAATGGAAAATAAAATACCATTTTGGCAAAAATGTTGGCATCCATTAATTTCTTGTATTAAGTAAAAAAATAATGTAAAGTGCACACAGTCCTTCACTGTAAACATAGCACACTTTCAGTAACAGAATTTAAGCCTACATAAACACTGACTCGCACATCATGCAATGTTGCCAGATACTGCTGACATTTTCCAGCCCAAAATACGTTCAAAACCCACCGAAATGCACTTAAAACCGCCCAATTAGGTGGGAAACCGCCCAATCTGGCAACACTGCGCACACGCTGCTTCTCTTGAACGTATACATGGAAGTAAGGCAGAAGGTAGTTTGTCGACGTCACCTCAAGACAACACCAACGATTGGTCAAATTTGCGGGAAAGTTGCAGTGATTGGATATAATTGCAACACCGCCCTGAATTCGCGGGGATTGGTTGAATTTGCGTTGAAGTTGCAAATTGCAACATCGCGAAATCCTGGAGGGTCTGGTTTCAAGCCTAAACAAATTCCAATCTTATCTTCAGCTGTGTCAGCCAGCACTGCCTTGGTCAAGGTCGTTGCTGGAGCAACAATCTTCCCCTGAAGATCACTGCAGTTAGACTCTCTCTCTGTATTCCCTATTATTCCCGACTATTACCATTCCTTTGTTTTGTTTGTTTGTTTGCTTGTTTTGTGTATACGCTTTTATCTGTGTTGTACTATGAAAGCTAAGTGGTACCGGAGTCAAATTCCTCGTGTGTTCACATATCTGGCAATAAAAGTGTTTCTGATTCTGAAAGCAAAAGGAGCTCACTGATCTCATGTTTAGGCAGCAGAATATTTCTTTGTTGCCAAAGAGGGAAGTACCAGTGTTCGATGGTGACCCATTGTCTTTCCAGTCTTTTATTCGTGCCTTTAAATACTTAATAGAAGACAAGACAAGCAGCTGTCAGGATAGGTTGTATTTTCTGGAGCAGTTCATGGCACGGCAGGACAAAAACCTTGTGCATAGTTGCATGCACATGGATCCTCGAAGAGGCTACACTGAAGCCAAACAACAACTTAAGAGACACTTCGGTGATGAAATGAAAATTGCAAACATCTACTTGGAAAAGGCTTTGAACTGGACAGTTGTTAAGGCCGATGATGGAAAATCACTTCATGCCTATGCCTTGTATTTGAGAGAATGTTGTAATGCCATGCAAGACCTAGAATACATGGATGAAATGAACATTGCATCAAATTTGAAACTGCTTGTATCCAAGCTTCCCTACAAGCTCTGCGAAAGATGGCGGACCCTAGTGTAGGAATCTGCTCAGAGAAACAACACTCATGTTCGATTCAAACATCTTGTAGAGTTCTTGGAGACACAGTCAAGTGTCTTGTTGCAGCCTGTATTCTGAGACATTAAAAGATCCTTCTCCCATTAAAGGCACAGTGCTGAAATCTAAAATCCCTGGCTCAAAGATGCTTAAAAAGGGGAGCTTTGTTACCACTGTGACACTGACTGAGGAACAAAAAAACAGACAAACATCTACAGTTTTCCAGAAAACTAACACCACTGCTGTCTTGCCTGTATGTACTTTCTATCAAGGCAAACATCTAATCAAAAGACTGTGCAAAATTCACATCATAACCACACAACAAAAGGGTTGAACATCTGAAAAAGAATGGTCACTGCTTCAGCTGTCTTAAAATGGGCCATATGAGCAAGGATTGTAATAAGAAAATGGACTGTCAAATCTGCAAAAGGAAACATCCTACACTGCTACACATTGATGGTGTTAACTCAAAGCAGCAGACAACACTGAATCCCACAAACCCAAAAGAAACTCCTGTTGGGAATGCACTAGTTTCAGCTGATCATGCAACAGGGGCCAGTAAGGATTGTGCTCTAGCTATTGTTCTGGTTCAAGTTGCCAAATGCAGTAAGACCAACAAAACATATGCTTTTCTTGATCCAGGCAGCTCGGCCACGTTCTGCACTGAGAACTTAATGAACCAGCTGAATGCCAAAGGACGCAGAACTGAAATAATCCTATGAACTATGGGAGTAGAAAGACCTGTTAAGAGTTTTGAGCTCACAGGATTAGAAGTAGGCAACATAGATGGTAGCGTATATATAGATCTACCTAGAGTATACACCCAAACAAAGATTCCTGTGTCGAAAGGAAACCTGCTTACCCAGAAAGATCTGGAGAGATGGCCTTGTCTGAATGGAATCAAACTGCAAAGAATTGATGCTGAAATCAAAATCTTGATTGGAATCAATGTTCCAAAGGCAATGGAACCTTGGCAGATAATAAAGAGTCAAGGAAATGGATTGTATGCAGTCAAAACTCTTTTAGGATGGCTGGTTAATGGTCCACTCAATTCTTGTCCTGCTATGGAGCAAAATGGAACAGTGATGGTGATAACGAATCACATCTCATTGGAGAATCTTAAGGATTTGCTCATCAGACAATACAATCCTGACTTTCCTGAAAAGGAATATGAGGAGAAAAAGGAAATGTCTGTTGAGGATAAGAAATTCATGGACATGAGAACAAATTCACTCATTCTTAAAAATGGGCGTTTCCACTTACCTTTACCCTTCCAAGACAAAGATGTAACTGTGGCAGCGGGGGCGTGGTCAAGCATCGGTCTGTGACAGGAGGGTGGAGCCGGGGAAGGTGAGTGGCAGATTCGCTACACCTGACTGTAATTAACCTGTGTTTTGTGTGTGTTTCCCCAGTAAACCGCTCCCTATTTTAGGAGGCTGAGAGAGAGCAGAGGGAGTGCGACCCGGGATTGGAGGCTGAGTGTGTGTCTGTGTGCTGCGAATATTTAGACTGAAAAGTTTACTAATAAATACGTTGTCACTACCTCCAAACGTTGTCCTGCCGTCCTCTGTGCTCCACCCACTCATTGTCCGCGCTACAGTGGTGCCGAAACCCGGGAAAAGGTGGAGCACCAGTGCTGCAGCTCCATGGAATCCTCCCCGTTCGCGGACTTGGTCCACGCCCTCGCCACGGCTCAGCAGAGCCAGCACCAGGCACTCGTCACGCTCCGAAAGGAGCAGGAGCGCCGCTTCGAAGCCCTGGTGCTGGCTCAACAGGAAGATCGAGAGGCGTTCCGGCGGCTCCTCGCGTCGGCGGGGTCCACCAGCGCCCCGGCCGCGGGCCCGTCTCCCCTCACTGTGACCAAGATGGGCCCGCAGGACGACCCCGAGGCTTTCATCACCTTATTCGAGCAGGTCACCGAAGCCTCGGGGTGGCCGATGGAGCAGCGCGCGGTGCGCCTCCTCCCCCTCCTGACTGGAGAGGCGCAGCTGGCCGCATTACAGCTCCCCGCCGACCGCCGGCTGGCCTACGCTGACCTTCGCCGGGCCGTCCTCCAGCGCGTGGGGCGCACGCCGGAGCAGCAGCGCCAGCGCTTCCGCGCGCTGCGGATGGAGGAAGCAGGCAGCCCGTTCGCGTTCGGCCAGCAGCTCCGGGACGCCTGCTGGCGGTGGCTGAGGGCCGAAGATCGCGACGCCGAGGGAATCATCGACCAGGTGGTGCTGGAACAGTTCGTTGCCCGCTTACCAGCCGGAACCGCGGAGTGGGTCCAGTGCCACCGCCCGGCGTCGCTGGATCAGGCCGTAGGACTGGCGGAGGATCATCTGGCGGCTGTACCGGCGGCAGGACAACGGATGACATCGTCTTCTGTCTCCTCTTCTCTCTCTCTGTCTTCCCCCCCTCCTCCCGTGTCCCGTCCCCGCCCCATTCCCCCACCACGGAGGCGGGGGCCGGCTCCACCCCAGCCGGCCCGCCGCACCCGTGGTGCCCTCCCGTTTCTCCCTTCTGTGTCTGTCTCTCCCCCCCCTCAGGTGAGTGAGCCCCAGAACACAGCTGCAGAGGGGAGGCCCGGGCCGGTTTGCTGGCGCTGCGGGGAACCGGGCCACCTGCAGCAACAATGTGCAGCGATGGAGGTGGGGGCGGTGGTGCGGATCCCCGACGCGCCAGAGGCTGCCCTCGATCGGGCCGGAGCGTATCGCATACCGGTAAGTGTACAAGGGGCTACATATCAGGCCTTGGTGGATTCAGGCTGCAATCAGACCTCGATCCACCAAAGCCTGGTGCAAGACGAGGCATTGGGGGGAGCATAAGGGGTGAAGGTGTTGTGTGTGCACGGGGATATTCACAGCTACCCGTTGGTGTCGGTCCACATATATTTTAGAGGGGAAAAATCTATAGTGAAGGCGGCGGTTAATCCTCGCCTTACCCACTCTTTGATCTTGGGGACCGATTGGCCGGGATTTCGGGGTTTAATGGCACGCCTAGTAAAGAGTGGGTCCTGCCGGTTGACGGGGGAGGGTCCCGGTGTCGCTTTGGCTGGAGCGGCGGTCGCAGAGCCGTCTACGTCATCTCCGCGACAGGGGGAGGAGCCGCCGGCCCCTCCTCTTTCTATTGGGGAATCCCTCGTGGATTTCCCACTGGAACAATCGCGAGACGAGACTCTGCGACACGTGTTTGACCAAGTGAGAGTAATCGATGGTCAAACGCTCCAGCCGAACGCCACCCCGTCCTTCCCCTATTTTTCCATTTTGAAGGATAGATTATACCGAGTGACGCAGGACACTCAGACGAAAGAGCGAGTCACCCAGTTATTAATTCCAAAGAGCCGCCGGGAATTGGTATTCCAGGCGGCCCACTTTAATCCCATGGCTGGACACCTCGGGCAGGATAAGACACTCGCCCGGATAATGGCCCGATTCTATTGGCCGGGGATTCGCGGCGACGTCCGTTAGTGGTGTACGGCGTGCCGCGAATGCCAGTTCGTAAATCCAGCGGCCATTCCAAAAGCGCCCTTGCGCCCCCTACCATTAATCGAGACCCCGTTCGAAAGAATTGGGATGATCTCGTCGGGCCATTAGATCGGTCAACACGAGGGTACCGCTTTATATTAGTTCTGGTGGACTATGCAACGCGATACCCGGAAGCGGTGCCTCTTCGCAATATCTCAGCACGCAGTATTGCAGAGGCCCTCTTCCACGTCATCTCCCGGGTTGGAATCCCGAAAGAGATTCTGACTGACCAAGGCACCTCGTTTATGTCACAAACACTGAGCGAACTGTATGGGCTACTAGGTATTAAGCCGATCCGCACCAGTGTTTATCACCCACAGACGGACGGTTTAGTTGAACGGTTCAATCGCACCCTCAAGAATATTATTAAAAAATTCGTAAGTGAGGACGCACGTAACTGGGATAAGTGGCTCGAACCCTTGTTGTTTGCAGTGCGAGAGGTCCCCCAAGCCTCCACGGGGTTTTCCCCATTTGAATTATTATACGGGCGTAAGCCGCGCGGCATCTTAGATGTACTGCGGGAGAATTGGGAGGAGGGACCTTCACAGAGCAAAAACGAAATTCAGTACATTATGGATCTGCGCGCAAAACTCCACACGCTCACCCACCTAACTCAGGAGAATTTGCGGCAGGCCCAGGAACGGCAAGCCCGCCTGTACAACAAGGGCACGCGCCTTAGAGAGTTCACTCCGGGAGATAAGGTACTCGTCCTGTTGCCCACGTCGAGCTCCAAATTAATCGCCAAGTGGCAAGGACCCTTTGAGGTCACACGGCGAGTCGGGGACGTCGACTATGAGGTTAGGCGAACGGACAGGGAGGGGGCGCTACAGATCTACCACCTCAATCTGCTGAAACTCTGGAATGAGGAGGTCCCCGTGGCGTTGGTGTCGGTAGTTCCGGAGAAGGCGGAGCTGGGGCCGGAGGTCCCTAAAGGGTCATTGGCATCACGTACCTCTCCGGTCCCCTGTGGAGACCACCTCTCCCTGACCCAACTCGCGGAGGTCGCCCAGTTGCAGGCTGAGTTTTCGGATGTGTTCTCGCCCCTGCCCGGTCGCACGAACCTCATAGAACACCACATAGAGACGCCCCCGGGGGTGGTAGTGAGTAGCCGCCCTTATAGATTACCCGAACACAAAAAAAAGGTGGTTCGGGAAGAACTTCAGGCCATGCTCGAAATGGGCATCGTCGAGGAGTCCCACAGTGACTGGAGCAGCCCGGTGGTCTTGGTTCCCAAGGCCGACGGGTCGGTCCGGTTCTGTGTGGACTATAGGAAAGTCAACGCGGTGTCTAAATTCGACGCGTACCCAATGCCTCGTATTGATGAGCTGCTCGATCGACTAGGCACGGCTCGCTTTTACTCGACACTGGATTTGACGAAGGGATATTGGCAGATCCCCTTGACTCCATTATCCCGAGAGAAAACGGCCTTTTCCACACCGTTCGGCTTACACCAGTTCGTCACACTTCCGTTTGGGCTGTTTGGGGCGCCCGCTATGTTTCAGCGGCTGATGGACCGGGTCCTCCGGCCGCACGCTATCTATGCGGCCGCGTACCTAGACGACATCATCATTTATAGCAATGACTGGCAGCGGCACCTGCAACACCTGAGGGCCGTCCTTAGGTCGCTGAGGCGGGCGGGGCTCACTGCCAACCCGAAGAAGTGTGCGATTGGGCGGGTGGAAGTACGGTATCTGGGCTTCCACTTGGGCAACGGGCAGGTGCGTCCCCAAATTAATAAGACGGCAGCGATTGCGGCCTGCCCGAGGCCCAAGACCAAAAAGGGGGTGAGACAGTTCCTGGGGCTGGCTGGCTACTATCGTAGGTTTATACCTAATTATTCGGACGTCACCAGCCCACTGACTGACCTCACTAAAAAGGGGCGCCAGATCCGGTCCAGTGGACGGAGCAGTGCCAGTAGGCTTTCTCTGAGGTAAAGGCTGCACTGTGTGGGGGGCCACTCTTACACTCCCCTGACTTCTCTCTCCCTTTTTTGTTGCAGACGGATGCGTCGGACAGAGGGCTGGGGGCCGTTTTGTCCCAGCAGGTGGAGGGGGAGGACCGCCCAGTCCTATACATCAGCCGCAAGCTGTCAGTGCGTGAGGGGCGCTACAGCACCATTGAGAAAGAGTGCCTGGCGATCAAGTGGGCGGTCCTCGCCCTCCGTTACTACCTGCTGGGGCGCTCTTTCACCCTCTGTTCGGACCACGCGCCCCTCCAGTGGCTCCACCCCATGAAGGATGCCAACGCGCGGATCACCCGTTGGTATCTGGCACTCCAACCCTTCAACTTCAAGGTGGTACACAGGCCGGGGGCGCAGATGGTCGTGGCGGACTTCCTCTCCCGTCAAGGGGGGGGGGAGTCGGCTGCGGGCCGGACGGGCGCCCGGCCTGAGTCGGGCGGTGGGGGTATGTGGCAGCGGGGGCGTGGTCAAGCATCGGTCTGTGACAGGAGGGTGGAGCCGGGGAAGGTGAGTGGCAGATTTGCTACACCTGACTGTAATTAACCTGTGTTTTGTGTGTGTTTCCCCAGTAAACCGCTCCCTATTTTAGGAGGCTGAGAGAGAGCAGAGGGAGCACGACCCGGGATTGGAGGCTGAGTGTGTGTCTGTGTGCTGCGAATATTTAGACTGAAAAGTTTACTAATAAATACATTGTCACTACCTCCAAACGTTGTCCTGCCGTCCTCTGTGCTCCACCCACTCATTGTCCGCGCTACAGTAACCTTACCCAACAACTATGATGTGGCAGCACAATGTGCACTAGGTCTGTCCAAGAAATTCAAGAAAGATTCTGCTTATGCCACTGAATAAAAGGTGTTACATCCCCAAGGATTAAGTCCAGGGAATGGGGGAGGTAACAAAGTATGTCAACCGAGAGAAGAAGAAATAACACTAATTGAGGGGAAATGGAAATACGTGAGCGAGTGAGTTTATTTATAAAACAAAAAAAATAAAGGGGCACAACAAAATGGAAAGCAAAACCTAAAACCACTCCCTGTGAAGTCCAAGTTGCGCACCGCGGCACCACTATTAACACACACACACACACAGCGTAATTGCTGTTATCAAAAATCAGATTTCAGTTATCCACACAGCATAACTGCTGTAATCCGACAACACCAAAAAAACACACACAGAGTGATCTCTGTAAAACAGGGTTTAATTGCGCACGCACGCATCCACACAGCATCCACACTGCTGTCTGGCCAACGGCCCCATCCGTAGGTTTCCCCAGGTCTTTTAAAACAGCCGCTTCTGGTGAACAGTTAAGCGCCGGCACAGCTAACCACTCACAGCAACGGTGAAGGGTGGTACCTGGAGAGAGACATAAAAAAACCCACACCCCCAATACCACAGCCGTAACAAAGGCTTTCATGGAGGATGTCCTGAGAAAAGGCTATGCAGAAAAGGTGCCACAAAAACAACTCCAAAAAAATGATGGCAGAGTATGGTATATACCACACCATGGTGTGTACCACAAGCAAAAAGGCAAGCTTTGAGTTGTTTGACTGCTCACCTTCATACAAAGGCAAATCTCTCAACACGGAACTTCTTCAAAGTCCTGATCTGGTTAATCCACTCCTAGGCATCCTGCTAAGGTTCAGACAGGAAAGAATCGCAATAATGGCAGACAATGAAGCAATGGACTACTAAGTGTGAGTCCAGGAGCATCATCGTGACTTCCTCAGATTCTTATGGTGGCCACAAGGGGATGTCAGCCAGCCACTGGAAGATTACCAGATGAATGTTCATCTTTTTGGAGCAGTATCATCTCCAAGCATTGCTAACTTTGCTCTGAAACAAGCAGCAGTAGACAATTCGGATCAGTACACCACAGAAATGCTTGACACAATCAAATACAGCTTTTATATTGATGATTGCTTCAAGTCTGTAGCTTCCATGAAAGAAGCAATCCAGCTCACAAGAGAATTCAAGAAAGCATGTGCCCAAGGTGGGTTCACTTTGAACAAATGGGTGAGCAACAGCTGTGAAGTCCTAGAAACCATTCCAGAAAGTCACGAAGCCACACTCATCAAACAGCTTGACTTTGACCGAGAGAAACCACCTCTTGAGAAAGCATTAGGGATCCAGTGGAACATCCAGAAAGATAACTTCACCTTCTGGGTGGCTGTCAAAAGCAGAGCTCCTACCAGTCGAGCCATCCTTTCTGTGGTGAGTTCATCTATGACCCACTAGGTCTTCTTTCCCTCTTTGTTCTCAAAGTGAAACAGATCCTGCAGAGGCTCTGCCATGAAAAATATGGATGGGACAAAGTAATTCCTGACCAAATGGCCAGACCCTGGCAAAGATGGCTCACAGAGTTGGACCAGCTGAGCAGATTTGAAGTGGACAGGTGCATAAAGCATGAGAACTTTGGTGTTGTAAGGACAGCTGAGCTGCATCACTTCTGTGACGCAAGCGAGTCAGGATATGGAACTGTAAGTTATCTCAGACTCACAGATAAGACAGGAAATGTTCATGTCGCCTTCATACTCGGCAAATCCAGAGTAGCTCCACTCAAACAGATAACCATTCCAAGACTGGAGCTTGCAGCTACAACACTTGCTGTGAAGGTGGACAGAATGTTACAAAAGGAACTTTGCATGGAACTGGAGAGTTCTACTTTTTGGACAGACAGTATATCAGTACTGAAGTACATTCATAATCAAACAAAATGATTCCATACTTACATTGCAAATAGAATTGCAGTGATCCACAGCCTCTCCAAGGAACATCAATGGAGGCATGTAAGTTCTGAGGATAATCTGGCAGATGATTCCTCACATGGCTTGTATATAGAACCACTCTTGAATTCCACCAGATGGCTTAACGGTCCTCTCTTCCTGTCAAGGAATGAAACTGAATGGCCTGGCCTACCACAAGATCTCAGCCACATACCTCCAGGTGATCCAGAAGTGAAGCAGGACATCACTGCAAACTGTGTCAACCTCCAGGATAATGCCACCACCACTCTAATTGAGTACTACTCTTCTTGGAGGAAACTACAGAGAGCTGTTGCATGGCTGCTGAAGCTCAAGAATCTCCTCCTGCTTCAATGTCAGAAAGGCAAAGTCCTTATGACTACCTCCAAACTAAAAGATGAGCCACAAGGCTTAACCCTGGAGGACCTGGATAAAGCAGAGAAGTCAATCATTCGCTGTGAACAACAGCGTCACTTTGATCAAGAGCTGACTCTCTTAAGAATGGGCAAATCAGTTAAAGTGGACAGCTCCATATACAAACTAGATCCAATCATTGATGAGGGCATCCTGAAGGTTGGAGGAAGAATTGGTAAAGCACCCATGCTGGTGAGTCTAAAGAACCCAATCATTCTTCCCAAGGACTCACACATATCCAAGCTGATCCTGTGAGACATCCATCAACAAGTTGAACATTCAAGAAGGAATCATATGCTCTCAAGACTTGGGCAGAAATTCTGGCTACCTGCTGCCAACTCTAGTGCCAGAAGAATAATAAAATCTTGTCTTTTTCAGATGAATGCAGGCCAAAGTTGGAGTACAGAAAATGGCAGACCTGCCAGAGGATTGTGTCACTCCAGACTTGCCACCCTTTTCTCATATGGGTATTGACCACTTTGGACCAGTAGAGGTCAAAAGAGGCTGCTCCCATGTGAAATGTTGGGGAATGATATTCACCTGTCTGGTGAGCCAAGCCATTCATCTCAAAGTGGCCAGCAGGTTGGACACAGACTCCTGCATCAATGCCATTAGGTAGTTTCTATGCCAGCAAGGACAGGTACTGACCATCAGGACAGACTGTGGCACCAACTTTATGTGTGCACAAAAGGAATTAGAAGCAGCATTGACCCAGATAAACCACCAAAAGATCCAAAATGCTCTGCTGACCAATCACATCAAGTGGCTGTTCAATCCACCATTTGCAGCTCACTTTGGCAGAGTGTGGGAAAGGCTCATCAGACTTGTGAAAAAGGTACTGCTTTCAGTGCTGAAGCAGCAAACACTGGACGCTGAAATGCTAGACAGCTTCGTATGAAGTCGAATCTATTCTCAATGACCGGCCCATCATCACTGTATCCAGTGACCTAAATGATCTTGAACCCCTTACGCCAAACCACCTTCTGCAGTTGAAGACCAAACCCCTGTTACCACCTGGACTCTTCAACAAAGATGACTTGTATGTCAGGAAATGATGGAAGCAGGTACAATACCTGGCAGACCTTTTCTGGCAAAGGTGGACTACTGAATATCTCTCACTGATTCAGCAACAGCAAAAGTGGGCCTAACACTACGTTCAGACTGCAAGCAACCTGAAACGACCCATATCCGATTTGTTGTGAAATCCGAATTTTTTGTTAGGCCGTTCACATTACCAATTATATGAGACTTGTCTGCGATCTCCAATATGAACGGAAAATGACCCAAAAGTGTCCCGCATGCGCAAATTGACACGTAATAAGCACATCTACGTAATACGTAAACAAAAAAAGCGCACTCTTCATGTTTAATGATTTATTTTTTTGTTTGTTTGTTTAATTATCTGGTTAGTGTTAAAGTGAGGTCTCGTGTGTGTTTTTGTTTCTGAACTGAAATGAAAACATGTAGCCTGGTAATGAGGGTTGACTCCTAAATGTCTCTCTAATTTCTATATAAGTGCACTACATGTTACTAGGAAGTAATGGATTTTTAAACTCTATATAGTGCACTCGAGCTTCAGTAGGCAGTCATTTGGGATACGGCCGCTGTATTACCAAACTCTTAATTCAGGCTTAATAATTTGCACATATTTATTTCGTCATATTAATAAACTTTTTCTACATTTGTATAAATATTTATTTAGATTGTTTATAGCCAGCTGAATTCTGCAACTTCTCTCAGCGCTGGCTCAAGGTGCATAAACACCAGTGCAGTTTGCTATGGAGATGAGGCGAGACCTGGCGATGTGGTTTTTGTGGCGGCGGCGGAACTCGCACAATAATCTGATTAATGTGGGCAGCAGACTAATGAGACCGAAGGTGTCAAATTACTGGAAATTTCCAGAACAATCTTATAATTTTGTAATACAGGATGGTTTAAGTTATAAATCAGTTATAGAAACTGTTTTATTTAATCAGGCTAACAGATCAACATCCAGGTCCCTACCAAATCCACCATTAGCTTGATCAATTCTATAAAAGTCTATTTAAATTCTGAAAACTGTACAAATGTTGTTGTTTTCCACCAAAGAGGCGGGATTAGCCAACGCAGAATAGTGACGTTTGTCTCTTGTTGATGACGTGTAGGTCGCATGAATGCGACCTGTCCGGTCAGACTGCAGACTGCAGTCTGACCGGACAGGTCGCATTCATGCAACCTACATGTCATCAACAAGAGACATGTGAAAATATCGGATATGCATCGGATTTAGGACCACATATCCAAGCGGCCTGGGTCGCATGTGAAAAAATCGGATCTGTGTCGTTCAGATTGTCAATAATAAATCGGATACAGGTCGCATATGGGCAAAAAAATCGGATATGGGTCATTTCAGGGTGCAGTCTGAATGTAGTCTTAGTCAAGAGAAACTTCAAGGTGAACGACACTGTAGTCATAGTGGACCCAACAGCACCAATGAACTCCTGGCCATGAGGTTGGGTCGTGAAGACCCTGTCAGGGCCCAAAGATCTTGTCCGCAGTGTGTTGGTGAAAACCAAAACCAATGTTCTGCAAAGGCCTATTGACAAGCTCTGCTTG
The DNA here is from genome assembly GCF_027579695.1 of Neoarius graeffei. Classification (NCBI taxonomy): domain Eukaryota; kingdom Metazoa; phylum Chordata; class Actinopteri; order Siluriformes; family Ariidae; genus Neoarius; species Neoarius graeffei. Next base: position 22,734,622 of record NC_083588.1, read on the forward strand.
CTCCTTGAAGCTGAACAATCATCTTAAGAGTTTGATAGTGTCAGACTCCAAAATTCCTACCAATATGCACGCTTATACATATACTGACAAACCTGAACATTTCTCTGTATGCCCACACATCAGTACATACCTGTGCATTCATGGACCTTTCAGTTCTGAACCACATTTACATTCACTGATCTTCACATTCATGGACTTCTCACTCTTGCACTACATTTACACTCATTGGACTTTCTCTCCTACCCTATGGGCTGTATATATGCAGAGCATGGGCTTTGGGGGGGATTCTTGGGAATTGTTGTTGAAATTTGAAAAAAAAAAAGAAGAAAAAAATTCCATATAATAATAATAATAATAATAATCATTTCAATTTATATAGCGCCTTTCTCAAAACCCAAGGTTGCTTTACAATTATATGTATGGACATTGAATGTTGAATGGAATAACATGCTATAATTGTCTGATGTTGATGACTGATGTATGTACCATGGTAAAGAAGCTTCAGATAATTATAAGTTTATTTGACAGTGCATTATGGCTCCATAGTATATTTTTGTTGGTAATTGCCCTGCCATAGCTTTGACAATTAGGGGCCAGGATGTTGGAGCCACATTTTGGAATCTTGAAGTTGATCTAAACACCTGCAGGAATTTAAATTACATTATTATTATTAAATTGCACTGTTATAATTTTAAGTTATGAAATATGTTAATTTACTTACCTTTGATCTAGCCTGCAGCCCTTGTACTTACCTGTTATGTGTGACGTGAACATGTAGCTCCTCCTCAGACGTGCATCACTAAGACATGAATGTGCAGGTGTTGATTAGTTGGTTTGATCTGGTGTACAGCTGGTTAGGTGGCAGAGAGGAAACAGTTTTCCAACCGCATAAGTTTTCACATAAGTATTCACTTTGTTTAGTACCACTTTGTTTTATAGCCTTTGTTTCACTTCTGAAAAGTCAACCAGATTGTTGATGGAATAAACCTTTGTCTTATGATTTCATTTCAACTCTCCGTGCATGCTTTATCTGGAATGTGTGTTGGGAGACTCCCCATCAACCTCACGTGGTTTTAGGAAAGTTTTGGATTAAAATAGCCACTACACTAAAAACCTTACTTAAAAAATGCTCACGGACTCTAACCGCAGTTATCCTCTAACCACAGTTATCACTGTTGTGATAACTCTTTAAAACCACAATTTCTCTTCTGGCAGACCATCACTGCACTACTTCACAGCGCATCAAAATATCAATGAAGCATGCAGTTCTTTCTCACCATACCTTGTCTGTTGGATATCAGCGGCAGCAGGGGGCTCCCCATCCTCTAAACGATCAGTCTGTCTCTAGAGAGCTCGTCAGACTTGCTGGGTGATAATTACCCCCACTTGGATCTGGAAAAGTCCCCACTACTCATAATATGCCATCCCCATTGCCATGAATTGTGGTAGGGAAAAAAAAAAGAATTAACATGCCGACACCTGAAGCCACAGAAGAAATAGGTTTTATTCGATCTTGCAAGATAGGGCTCTCTCCTTCAGTAAAGAGCACATCTCATGTCTTTCGTGCTCCCTTTATAGCCTAAACATTTAAACCTTGAAACTGGGTACATGTGAACATTATCATATGAGATAGCAAAAGAATCCAAAACAGTCATGTACACACACTCTCAAAAATCCTTCTGCTTAGATGGTAGAAATTACACATTTAAACTTAATGTTTAAAATCTTCTTAAACACTCAATTTTCCATTGCAATAGGTAGTTTTTACATGCCGCATGCTTCAGCATTTGTGGCCCTGCTCTGTGAGTTTTCATGATCTACAGCTTTGTGGATAAGCTGTTGTTGCTCCTAGCTGTTGCTCCATTTCACAATAATCAAACAGCTTTTTATGAAAGTGGCATTTAGAAGTTGCTTTTGAACAATGATTAGCACAAATGTTCCTTCTAAAATTGATTTTTGGGCTCTTTTTTTTAACTTCCATCACCATCCTCCCCACCGGTCCACTTCCTGACATGCATAGGTTTTTTTTTTGTTTTGTTATGTCCCCAAATGTGCTTCATGGTATTTTATATATTAATGCATTTTTTTAAAAATATATCCATTACTTGTGCCAGGATATTGAGTCGGAGGCAGATACAAGTGCAGATGATGGTTTAATAAGTGCAACAACAAAAAACAGACACTAAGAACATAAACTAGAAGAATAAGCACTAGCAAAAAACATGGAAACACAAGAACCTGAAGTGAACACAACAAATGCTAGACAAAGAGTGCTACAAAGGACAGAACTTAAATACTATTGCTCATTTGACATTAATATGAAGCAGGACATGGAGAGAACATGCAAATTCCACATTAAAAAGCCCCAAAAAGCCATGAGGTTCAAACCCAGAACCCTCTTGCTGTGAGGTAACAGTGCTAAGCACTACATTACCATGCCCCAAAGAGCAATATGCCTATGGAAAATGAGGTTTAGTCACATGAAAAAGGGGCAATGTAGTCATGACCAAACTCTGCCCTTGCTTTATGGTCCAGCTCCTGATATGCTACTTAAGGGAGTCTTAAGGGTGTGAAACAATAACTTTCAAAAGTCAGTATGTCACATGATGTTGCACTGTCAACACCCATGGACCCATGTTACACACATTTTTGTAGCAACATACAAATTTGTGGTTTGCACAATGCACAAGCAATTGTAATCAGTAATAGAGACCCTTGAAATGCTTCAGCATGCCTACAGCAATGAAACAGTGAGCCACATGAGGTGTTCTGAGTGGCAGTCATGCTTCAAGAGGAGCAGGACATCAATGGAGGACAAAGTTCTACCCCTCTTGACACACGAATGTCAGACAAGGCATCTCTCCCAGCTCAGTGCTCCTTTGCCATAGCCTTGCTGAAGCATTTTCAGGGTCTCTGTTGCTGATTCACTGAGCTTGACACAGAATTTGATGTTTGATTTCTGGTCCATGTTAAAATCGCAAATGCACATGTGCATGTTGTCACAAAAATGCATGTAACACAGGTCCCAATGTTGATTGCATGACGTCACACAGTTTTCTGACTCCTGAGAGATATCATTCACTTCTGCTATACATGCATGACCTTGCCAGACTCCATTCATTCACAAAAGGAATAATCCTGGAAATTTTTGATCACACCTCATATTTACTACACAGTTGCTCACTCACAACCCAGTTTTCTTCAGGACTCACAGTATAGTGAAAAGCACAAATATCCAGCTATTCACCATCAATACCACTTATCCATTGCAGGGGAAGCTGGAGCCAATCCCAGCTGAATTTGGGCAAGAGCCAGTGCACACCCTGGGCAGGTTGCCAATCAATTGCAGGGCCAACACGGAGACAAGCAACCATTCATGCTCACATTCACATCTATGGGCAATTTAGAGTAACCAGTTGACCTAATCTACATGTCTTTGGACTATGGGAAGAAATCGAAGGAAACCCATGCAGACACGGGGAGAACATGCAAACTTCACACCGAAAGGCCCCAGGTGACCTCAAGGTTGAAGCCAAGAGCCTTCTTGCCGTGAGGCAACAGTGTTAACCACTGCATCACCATGCCTCCCAAAGAAGAAATATGCCTATGGAGAATGAGATTTAATCAATAAAAAAGTCAGGAGAACAGCAGACAAGGGGAATCTAACACAATGTGAAAACTGCCCAATGTCGAAAGCCAGGCCAGGTAGACAAGGTGATAGAAATAGAAGTACACATCTTTACATTTCCTGAACAGGAGAGAGAGTGGAAATACCAGACTAGACTTGAAAGCACAACTGAAATTTAAGCTGAAATTTAAAGAGAAGACCTTATGTAATAGTTGGTCACTGTATTTTGTTTATTAACCAAAAGCTTAAAAAATTAAACACCATCATTAAATGACAGTTTTACCAATAAAAACATGTGAACACATGAACATATCCAAATGTGAAAAGGCTAATTTGACAGTGGTGTCCCATAAACAAAATTTGTAACAAAAGTTCGTACATCATAAAAGAAAGACCATTTTATTCATCTTTGTACAAATTAGGTAACCCAGTGTTTATTTAGTGAATACACTAACATTTTATACTCTTTATAAAAATAATAATAATAATAATAATAATACATTTTATTTATACTGCAAATGTTCACTTTAACCAAATCTACACTAAGTGCTATAATGTAGACAAACTATAAAACCTGCATTAAAAAGGACAAAAAAACAGACTGTAATAAAATAGAACAACTTTCGTTGCAAGAATTTCTTTTAACAGTAGTTTTCCCTCTCACTATTTTTCTGTGTGCCCTGCTTTTGGAATATGATAAACATATACTCATATCTCTTCCAGTCAAATATAATTTCCGTTGTAAATTGTCAATCATGCTTGCATGTATCATAGACTATTTATAAACATTGTTTCTGTGTCTATTTGTGCTGTTTAAATCCTTGATTCATCTATTAAAATTTCCTTCCAACAGAGAATCATTTGTTTTACCACCAACTTGTGCAGCTTTTTCTTTGACTCATTTGAGGCAGTGAACAACTACTTACAACTCGTTAGATCTCTGATAATGAAAGCTTTCAGGAAACATTTGCAAAGCAGGCTCATACATAAAGGCACATTCTTTTGTTAAGTTGTTTGGTATTCATTAAGATTAATTGTTATTGGGAAATGCATGCCAGACTGTGTTAGTTCAGGAGAATGAGCACTGTGAATCAGGAGATAAGATAAGATAAGATAAGATATTTCCATTCAGAAATAGGCAGGAAACAGATATTTGTACCATGATCTCTCATTCATCATATTTTAATGAAAAGACTGTGGTTGACCCCTGGACTTTTCCAACTCTGGGCATCCTGGGAATCAGAATTGCTCACACATGCACCAGCACTTGAATGCAGAAATGAATACAGGTGGAGAGAATCCTACCAGAAGGAGATTCTATTTTTTTTCTGTCATGCCCCGTCATTCTCCTCTCATAGCAACAACACTACTACTTAAACCCTATCTTAAAAGTTCTGTGCTTGTGAACAGAAAAAAAAATTAAAACCCAGAATGGCAAGAATGTTAAATCTGAACTGCTCAGCACATTATTGGATTCTATAGAATTGTCTGCCAAAGAAATAAACACATTGCTTACTTAAATTTGAATGATGTGGATCCATATCTATTACAGTGCCCTCCAAAAGTATCTGCTTGTACAATGGCTCTGATAGATTTTCCCTCTTCTCAGTTTCAAAATGGTTTGCTTTTCTCTCATAGACACATTTCTGGTCTTCATTTTGGTTTATACTTTTTAACAACAAATGTAGTTTTCACAGGTGAAACCCCGGGCTCAAACCAGGCATAGACATTCAAAACTATTAATTGCATGGACAATCAACAGGGCATGCATGGGCAACAAGAAACACCTGGCAGTCACATGTTCCAATATTTTTGATCACTTGAAAATGGGTGAGGTCAAACCAAAGATGCTATGTTCTAAATTCTTTAACACATATAAATATTAAGTATCAGAAAATGAAAGTTGAAATTCTGATCTATGCAGCCAATTTATCAAGGATTTATTGCAATTCATTTTTTTATATCAAAGCCAAATGTCTTCAGTGTCTTGCAAAAATAAATTGACTTCGCTGTTCCAGTACAGCAAGGTGGAGATTTTATATTAATGTTATGTCTTTTTCCATGAGATCATATAACTCCTTTCAGACTACTTATGCTACTCTATAGAAGTATACGACCACTATTTCTCCATATGAAGCAGTGCCCTGCTTAGCTGTTCTGTTACTTGTATCTCAAGATTACTTGTATTTTGTGTTAATTCTACATTTTGTAACCCCAAACGACAATGATAAGACCGGAGCTTGTGATCCAGTAAATTAGAAAATGCAACCAATTTATTGGGGATTTATTGCAAAACGTTCCCAAAATCAGTGGCAACTTTGAAAAATCATTACTGCTTTATTGATTACTTGCCTTACATTTCTTCCTCTTTTTCCCCCCTAGCCCTGCTGCTGCTGTATGATGTCACCAACAAAGCTTCTTTTGACAACATTCGCGTAAGAACTTCACTGGATGTTTTTCTTTCCTGTAACAACATTCCCTAATTGCATGTTTAATTGATTGGTCGAGTTGATCAAAATGGGACTACAACCATGATATTAATGCCATTGTGAAAATGCATGGCATAAACCACCAAGTTTATCATAATAGCTGAAAAAAAAATATATAAAAAGAATATAGACATAATTTACACTTGAAGTGTTTGTGGAAGGTGTGGGGGTTTGGGGGGGTATTTACACATTTGCCATTTAATATCCATTTCACGAAAAAGTATTCTGTTGCAATTTTTTTTCTCTCTTACTCTATCATAGTATGCATCTGTAGCATCAAGTATGATCAAAAGGAGTGTTACAACAGTTAAAAATCAACATCTGTTTCATTTTTACTTCCTAACTAATATTAATGTTACTTGCTAGCTTGAAAAATGTAGTCTCTCACATGCTTGTAATGACTCATTACAGTAGGCAGCAGCAAACCACCTGTTATTTCAAGGACCTCTAGATTCCAACTATCTCCCAGGATAGTTTAAAAGAACTAGGCAATTTCTTCTATACAGCACATCAAGATGATGGTTTTTTCTTTTACTTCTCATTTCTCAGTTGGAAGTTTCTGCTCTGCACTTTTTCTCTATATAACAGTATCTTCAAAAAAATCTCAGTCTGATTCAAAGTATGTTTGCCCACACCTGTGGTTCTGTGGCAGACTCTCATAAATCAGAAGTTGACCATCACATCCATATGTGCTTTTTGAAGTCTCCCCTCTTTTGGGAAGCCTTTCCACTAGATTTTGGAACATGGCTGTGGGGATTTGCTCATTTAACTACAAGATCATTAGTGGAGGTCAAATGGAGGAGTACTGGAGCACAGTCAGTGTTTCAAGTCATCTCAAAGCTGTTCAGTGGGGTTGAGGTCAGGGCTCTGTGCAGGTCACTCAATTTCTTCCATTCCAAGCTAAGCAAACCATGTCCTCATGGACCTTGCTTTGTGTACCGTCATGCTGGAGCAGGATTAGACCCCTTAGTTCCAGTGAAGGGAAATTGTAATACTCAAGCATAGAAAGACAGCCTACACAATGATGTGCCTCCAACTTTGTGGCAACAGTTTAGAGACAGTTCATGTAGGGGTGTGATGATCAGGCATCTCCAAACTTTTAGCAATACAGTGCATATTTAGTCAGTGCGGTTGACATTCACACATTAAGAGATGCATCCTCAGACAGGAATACTACCACTGGTCAATAATTTAATTCTTCGTGAAATTTGTGCAGACGCTTCTTGTGCCTTGTCTATGGTGTCAATCATTTAGTGGTCAAACTTTGTGCGTTATTCATTATTAAAAATATTGGTAACTGAGAATGAATTACCCAAAACTAAAAATCTCTGAATTTTCAACCTAATCTTTATCCAGCCTGTCTGTAAATCAACATCAGGAAGACAAGATAATTAACAGATGCAGACTTAAATGGGAGGTGACCTTCCTGCAGTTCTGGTAGGAAGTGACACAGTCACCAGATTCATACTGTCGGGTTTGCGTAACAGGGTTGATAAGACCAACCAGTTGTCAGACACCAAAAGAAGAGTCAAAAGAATATCAATTAAAAGTTTTATTAAAAAGTCAAACACTAAGAAGAGAAGGGGAATCAGAGGTAGCCACCTACTACCATGGTTTAAAAAGACACACACAGACACCCCACACAGGCAAATAATAAATACACAGCAACTTGGATGCAAAACATTTAAGAAACATGATTTCTGGCTGACATCTCACAGCACACACAAGCTCTTAGAAAAAGGCCCAACTAACTCTCTGGGTTATTAGCTAAAGTTAAGGGTTAATTAATAGAATAGAATTATTTGTTTGATAAAAGTTATGATATTAGGAAAAATCAGAATAAAATCAATACTATACTGTACATTTATCCTTGACCACTGGATGAGCAGACTGCATACAGAGTTTCAGCACAGGTCAACCACCCTGACTGGGACAAAGCAAAACACAAAAATAAACACCAACAACATCACAGTCACAAACTGAGGAAAGAGGGGGGGGGAAAGGACTTCAGCTGTGAGCTGAATGCTATGAAATAAAGTTAAACAAACTGAACAACTGTTAACTCAAGGCTATTGATTATAATTAATTAGGACTAAAGTACAAACACTGAATACAGCAATTGATTGAAAACAATTACTTATTCTTCCCTCCAGACCAAGTCACAGCCACTGTAGCCTCAAACAAGACAAACCACATCACATGTGACACACCATAAGAAACCACTAAAAGATAAAACTGCAGACCAAGACCAAAAACAGTACCGCTACTGGCACACTTTATATAGGGCATTCTTCTTCTGCCCTCATGGCCACTACACTTCCTGCTTAAGTGCACTAGCTCCCCCCACTGGACTGGTCCCATCATTACACCCATATTCCCACATCAGTCCATCTTGTTACACCCCCCTCTACTTTTCTTCAGCACATCCTTGGGCTGGGCTCAAACATCACCATAGCGCTGTGGTAGAATGCCCTTGGGGCTGCACTGGGATCTCCTCAGTCACAGATTCTTCACTAGGTAGCATTCTTCACTAGGATGGAGTTGCAGTTTGCCAAGGGGGCAACCACCGGGTTGGTGGGAACATCCAAGGGGTTGATGGTCCAGGTTCCACAGACTCCACTGCAGCCTGCTCTGAGAAAAGACTGCCCAATGCTTGTCTAGCAATGCTGCCAATTTACTCTGTTGCTCAGCTGACAAATCAACCCCTTCTAGATCAAATGTGGAAGACGGACATCAGTAAGGCTCCTTGTAGCCCCAGTTTCTTCTACATTCATCTGGGTCTGGACCTCTACCGCATCACCTCTAACCAGTTAAAACTCAGGGCCATTAAATATTTTACTGGAGTCCAACACCAATAATTTTCCTAGCTTTTGGTAGGAGTACACCATGGGGGGAGATTGCTGATGTTGTGTACGCACACCTGCATCCATCCACTTTTGATGGTCACCAAGGCATGGGCCAACAGGAGTCCATCTTATATGGGTAGGGGCTCCATAGCCTCAACCACATGGACCACTCCTGGTTCAACAATTCAACAGCAGCTCCCGGTTTCCAGGCATAGTCACAGGGCACCAGCTGGCTAAGTGTGCATAGCCTACAAAACCCTCAGGTGATAAATCCTTGCTCTTTCTGGCTTTTTGCCATACATAGCTTTTTTCATACATAGCTTTTTGCCACATGGACTTGCTCGGATCATTCATTTTCGGTTGTCTCATGACTTCACAGGGAGCTGTGCTCTGGAACAAGACTTGCCATACTTGTTTAATGACATTCATCCCCACTAGCCCTGGTACATTTATGCAGCTGTCATTGACCACACTCACCCCCACATTTGATAATGTTATCCTGGCTAGGTCCAGTTGAAATGCTACAGATAGATTAGGGATAAAATTTGCTCATGTTTTAAGTCGTTCAAATTCTGTAAAGCTGCTTTGCGACAATGTTTATTGTTAAAAGCGCTGTACAAATAAACTTGATTTGATTTGATACATACCCTAGATACGGGATCTCCTTACCATTAGCAGCCCTCAACTTGAGTCAGGAGGTAGGATCCTTCAAATGTTGGCCTTCTTGCCCAAAGTGCCTCTCAAACCAATCTTAGCATACCATGGACACCTGGGAACCAGTGTCTAGCATGCAGGAGACCTCAATTCCATCCATGGACACCTGGATCATGGGGCAATCCCCACAAGACCAGAAGGGGGCAATGTAGAGTGTAGATCATGTACTGGTTGACCCACTGTTTGATCCACAACAGATGGGCAAGCTAGTTTAAAAGGGGCCTGGGGGCTCTGTTGGGGGCACTCTCATGCAGTGTGACCAGGGACTCTACAGTTATAACAGATGGGGTGTCCTTGTTCATCATACTCATGGGGTCTTGAATGGGGATCTGTCCTCTGATGTCTCGGGCCTGGAGCAACAACTTCGGGATCTTTGTGGGATCAGAAGCGAAGAGGGTGACTGGTTTTGTCGAGCTTTCTCGAACCTCACTTTATGAATTTCATCCCTTATGCCCCATCAGAGAAACTGAGAGAGACTGCTCACCTGGGTTTCTAACTCTCTTGCCAGCTCTTTCAATTCAGCTTTGAGTCTCTGTAAATCATCTTTGCAGGGCCGTTTGGATGGGGCTGCTTTCACCATTCCACAACACGCTTGGCCATCTTCCTCCAGCCCAGCATGCAATACAGCCTTTGTCTTCACATCTGTGAATTTAAGAGTGTTATCCAGTGTTACCTTAATTCCTAAGTCTCTCTTCAGGCCATTATCACAAAGCCCCACAATGAACTAGTCTCACATCAGCACATCAGGGTTCAAAATATTTTGAGCATCTTGGATCGTCATCTTATGCAGTGTGACCCTCCCAAAAGCTAAACAAGCCCCCTAAAAAGATGTATTTTAAAAGACCAGGGTGGGTCCCAAAAAGACCCCTCTAAAACCTGTGCATGAGCCTATATAATAAATGCATTATGCATAAGTTTTATAATGTACTATAATAGCCATAACCCATTGTCCCCTTCCCTAAATCTAAAATGGTACATCCCTATTCGGATATTCCCTAATTAATTAGGCTACAGTGGTCACTCAGGTCACTCACCCTCCTCTGTCCTGCATCTGCATACAGTGTACATGTGCTTTCACTGGTGTTGCAATCACTGGTAAGTTTATTACATCTTTTACAAGTACTTCAATAACTTCATCAATGTTTGTGTATACGCTCGTGTTCCAAATAATCGTACATGTACGATTATTCTTTTTCACAAAAAACCTGAGCTATACACATTTATTTGGGTCTGTACGTTTATTGAACCCCCACATGAGTCAAAGCTATACCCTTATTTGGGTCTGTACACTGTTGTGTGACGTCACATTACTAAGTAGTCTCTCGCGCACCAGTCAGACAGCGTTTTATTTTAGTTTGCCTCATTGCTGTTGTGTGACGTCGTGCTACTAAGTAGTCTCTCACGTGCCAGTCAGACAGCACCAGAAACCATTTCCAAAGGCTCCAGAACTTATTACAAAATTAAAATGCTATAGCACTACTAGTACATATATTTGTTGAGACAGTAAACATATCAATGATAAAGAAAACAAATGCTTTTAATCCATTTGTTGAAACAAGTAAAGATAATATGCATCGTTACATAAAAAGTATTTTAAAACAATTTATTACAATTAATTACAAAGCCTGTGGTAAAATACAAACCATTGAGAGATATTTCTGCTCTATACTATTATTCCGTCCTGTACTATTATCACTCAAGAATTTCTTGGCTATACTGTTATTTGGGCCTGCACTGTTATTAAGACAGAGAAAAAAACCCAACCTATACTATTATTCCTACCTGTACTTAGGGTTGCCACCTGTGTCTGACAAAAATCCTGGACATTTCGACCATCCAATCGACCTTTCTGCTTGTAAGCAACGGCGCCCTTCACACATCTAACCCAAGACAAAAATCACCCTTCTACGCTGAAATTGTATTGCTCTAATTAGTAAAAATGACGCTTTTGCTAGTTATTTGTTTAGTTAATTGCTTTACATAATATAGCAGGTCTTCATTATTTTGGTTTATTTACAACAGTTTTTGGTTGTGGACACCTGGGGGCAGTAGTGGGCACAGGTAAAAGGGGAATACATAATTAAATTGTTTGTTTGCTTATGTGGAATAAAAATAATCTAATTTTTCATTGTATCTGAGAATACCTGAATGTAACAATGTAAGGTGTAGTGTCAAACAGCTTACCTGATTGCTTAGTGTGTGGTGTGTGCTTTGCTTGTGCTTGCCTGTGCCTCTGCTGCTCTTGGCTAAACAAATACATAGGAGGACATATAACTGATATAACTGGGCACATACAGTACATACAGGAGTAGGCAGATAAGACTATTTGGATTTCATTTAATTCACCAAAACCTTACCTAATCTTCCATTTATATTTGGTGTTTTTCTTTGCTGCTGCTATGAGTCCTGGCTGATTTTCAATGAATGTCTTGAACTCAGTACAGGACAACTGAAAGTTTAGCCTGACTTGAAGCTCAGCCTTCACCATTGCAACAGAGTCTGTTTCTTTTATCAGTCCAAGCATCGTCCATTGCCCCTTTTCCACCAAAGCAGTTCCAGGGCTGGTTCGGGGCCAGTGCTTAGTTTGGAACCGGGTTTTCTGTTTCCACTGACAAAGAACTGGCTCTGGGGCCAGAAAAACCGGTTCCAGGCTAGCACCAACTCTCTGCTGGGCCAGAGGAAAGAACCGCTTACGTCAGCTGGGGGGCGGAGTTGTTGTGGGGACCAACAACAATAACAAGACCGCGAAAGATCGCCATTTTTAAGCGACGAGAAGCAGCAGCTGTACAAACGCGAAGTCATCCATTATTATTGTTGTTGTTGCTGCTTCTTCCGTGTTTTTGCTTTGATATTCGCGCCAAGGTTTATGCAAACGTAGCGCCGTAACCGACGTATATAGCGACGTAAGTGACGTATACAGCGACGTAATGACGTATTCAGCGACGTAATGACGTGGCTCCGCCTAGCACGGCGAGCTCGGAAAAGCAAACTGGTTCTCAGCTGGCTCGCAAGTTGAAATACACATTTTGCCCATTATGTACAAAAAACCGGGACATTCAGTGTCCCGGATTTTAATTTTTTTTTTCCGGGACAGACCATGAAAATCCGGGACAATCAGGAAAAACCGGGACAGGTGGCAACACTACCTGTACTATTATTTGGAACATGAGAGTAAGTCTGTGATTGATAAGTAGTACATAGCATCTAAGTTCTAACAGTTACAACTGCAAACTATGTTACAGATTAAAACTTATAATTATAGTTAACATATTGACTCACTGAGAATAGTCTGAGATTGAATCACAAATAAGTACCTACAGTATAAAAAGAACATGCATTGTTAATATTTGTCACAGCAAAACTGTGCAATTTCAAAGAGAGTTGTTGCAATAAATGCATAATGGTGAATCTGTGATGAATCATAGTCTATGATGGCCAACACATGCCCTTACCAGTGCACTGGTAATGCTTATCTTGGGTAGACATCATTAGCCACTGGAGACCTGATATTATAGCAAGTTAAGATTTTGATATTATCAGTGGCATTTATCACAGTGTTTGTAAACACAAATTATTGTGAAATGAAAGATCATAACCTCATAGCCATAGGGTTTATGTTTTAAATAAATATACAAATGTTGATTGTTCTTTATATTAGCATGTACCATGCAGAGAAAAAGAAAATTAGAATCTACCCCACCTGTTGGCAAAAGAACCATTTTGTCATACTTTACTGGTACATCTGTTTCCAAAACTAAAGGTATTTAAAATTACTAGCTGACATTGAATTCCCTACATTAGCAAAAATAGCTTGTATTTCAACTTTATCAGAAATAGTGCCTCAAGAAAACCAAACAGAACCACAGCAAGAAGGCCCAATGCAAGGTGAATTCAGTGGTGATAGCCAGTCAGAAACAGCTGATCCAAGTCATGAAGACTTCCAAGTACCAGATGGATGTGATGCCAATAGCCACTCAGGAGTCTCAGAGTCTGACAGTACTGTTGCTGCTCCTGTACCAGGGGTCCCAGATAGTCATACTTTTGAACCAAGTGATGTTCCATCAATAATTCCTCACAAGAGATATAATGTCTGGAAGAAATGATGGAATTGGCTGTTTTGTAGTGAAAGGATGCTTGGCTGCACTACCTGCAGAGAAGTGGATCGCCTATGTGTGGAAAAGGGTCAAGGCATCAAAATAGCATCAGAATGGAGTGAGGGTATATAAAGGTGTCACAGAAATCAAAATTGCCAGTAAAGAAGTTAAGAGACAAGATATATCAACATCAAGACAGTGCTGCACACAAGATTGCAGAGAAAACACTGGAAGAACAAAAATATGAAAAAAAAATGCCAACAGCAATTGCACAAACTCACCAAGGAACAGATGCCAAAACTGCAGCAAACTTCAGAACAGCCTATGCAATAGCCAAAGACCGTATGTCCTTCAAGAAAATGAAAGCCCTGACATCATTACAGGAGAAAAATGGTGTTAATATGGGATGCAGTCATCACTCTGACCATGCATGTGCTAACATTATTGATCACATTGCAAAAGAAATGTGAAAAGATTTGGTCAGACACCTGAACCATGTTGGTACTGTAGTTTCATAAGCCTTGCACTTGATGAAACAACACTGAATGAATGAATGAATTTATTTTTATTTCGAACATGTATAAAAAAATTATGTAACTATTTGTACATACAAAAGAAAGAAAATGAGAAATTAAAAAAATAAAATAAAATAACATAAAGAGCTAAGACATTACAAAACACTGCTAGCTCTTCTGAACGTTAGATCACTTTTAAACAAGTCATTTTTAATTAATGATCTTATTTGCAAACACAATCTTGATTTTTTGCTTCTAACTGAAACCTGGCTGGATCAAGCAAATAGTGCTACCACCCTTATTGAAGCAGCTCCCCCAAATTTTAATTTTTTGAATGTTACCCGACAAGGGAAAGGTGGAGGGATCGCAAATATATTCAAAGTCTCTTTTCAATGTAAACAATCCTCACTTGGTGATTTTATGTCCTTTGAACACTTATGTGCACTTGTTACATGCTCTCCTAACATATTATTATTAACTATTTATAGGCCTCCAAGACATTCAGCCAAAGTCTTTCTTGAAGAGTTTGGTGAACTGTTATCAGTCATTTGCTTAGAGTTTGATTGTCTTATTATATCTGGGGATTTTAACTTGCATGTAGATAATACTGATAACATTTATGCCAAAGAACTACTTGCAATTATTGACAACTTCAACCTAGTACAACATGTACAGGGGCCGACCCACTCTCGTGGTCATACTCTTGACCTCGTCATCACAAAGGGTCTTACTGTTTCTAATACTCTTGTTGACCTGGCCTTATCCGATCATTTCTGTGTTTTCTTTGATGTTTCTATGTCTCCTCACATTCAGAACAGCTCAACGACTATAGGTAGGAGAGTCATAAAAGACAACACATGTGCTCTCTTTGAGCAAGCTCTCTCTCAGAACTCAACCAAAATGTCAGACTCTGTAGATGATTTACTGGAATTTTTTAATTTAAATATGACCCAAATTATGGATGATATTGCTCCATTCAAAATCAAAAGAGTCAATGATGAGCAGAAAGCACCATGGAAGCAGTACCCGGCTGTTAAACTGCTAAAGAGAGAATGTAGAAAGACTGAAAGAAAATGGCGCAAATCTAAACTTCACATCCATTATCAAATCCATAAAGAGATGCTTTGTAATTATAATTATGAAATTCGTAAAGCAAGACAGTCTTTCTTCTTCAACATCATCAGCAGGAATATGAACAATGCCCGTGTGCTATTTTCAACAGTAGAGAAGCTAACTAATCCCCCACCACAATTAGCACCTGAACTTCTCTCAGTTAATAAATGCAATGAGTTTGCATCCTTTTTCAAAGGTAAAATTGATAAAATACGGCAGAATATTCCTCATAATATATCTCAGTTGCAAAAAATTGAAAAACTGCAATCACCAATGACACAGATAGATAACTTCAACACAATGTCAGAATTTTGTTTAATTGATTATGAGACTCTTGAAAAAACTGTACAAAATCTCAGTTCCTCAACATCTGAATTGGACATTCTGCCCACCAACTTTTTTAAGTCTGTTCTTCATCTTATAATTACAGATGTGCTTCAAATTATAAATACATCCCTGGAGACTGGCGTTGTTCCTGTGTCCCTATAAAAAGCCGTTGTAAAGCCCCTTCTTAAAAAAAATAATCTGGATCCTTCAGTATTAAATAACTACAGGCCAATATCAAATTTACCATTCATCGGGAAAATCCTTGAAAAAATTGTCTTCAATCAATTAACTGCCTTCTTGATATCAAACAGCCGTTTTGATAATTTTCAGTCAGGATTTCGTGCCAATCATAGCACTGAAACAGCGCTGATTAAAGTTATAAATGACATACGTCTTAATACTGATGCAGGCAAAACATCGGTCCTGGTATTACTGGACCTCAGTGCAGCTTTTGATACTGTTGATCACAACATACTGCTATATCGACTTGAACACTGGGTTGGATTGACTGGTAAAGTTATCAATTGGTTAAATTCATACTTAAAAGATAGAAGCTTCTTTGTTACCCTGGGAAATTGTTCCTCAACGTCAATGTCCTTGACCTGTGGTGTCCCCCAGGGGTCGATTCTTGGACCATTACTTTTCAACCTTTATATGCTCCCACTTGGGCAAATTATCAATAAAAATTCAATTTTGTATCACTGCTATGCAGATGACACCCAAATTTATTTTGCTCTATCACCTAATGATTATGCCCCCCTTGAATGTCTCTACCAGTGTATCGATCAAATCAATAGCTGGATGTCACAAAATTTTCTTCAGCTGAACACAGATAAAACAGAAGTAATTCTATTTGGAAAAAAAAGATGAAAGACTCAGGATTACCACTATTCTTGACACAACAGGGATTAAAACTAAAGAAATGGTTAAAAATCTTGGTGTTTTCATTGACAGCGAGCTAAACTTTGACAGTCACATGAAAGCAATCACTAAAACGGCATTTTATCACCTAAAAAACATTTCCAAACTAAGAGGACTTATGTCAAAAAATGATCTGGAAAAACTAATACATGCCTTCATCTCTAGTAGGGTTGATTACTGCAATGGCCTTTTCACAGGCCTGCCAAAAAAGACCATCAAACGACTTCAGCTGGTTCAAAATGCAGCGGCTAGGGTTCTCACACGAACAAAAAGAACAGAGCACATTACTCCAATTCTAAGGTCCCTTCACTGGCTTCCAGTAAGCTACAGAATTGACTTTAAAGTATTGCTGCTGGTGTACAAATCTCTAAATGGTACAGGGCCCAATTACCTCTCTGATATGTTGCAGCGGCCTAACCCAATCAGATCTACCAGATCAAAACAGAAAAATTTACTATTAAAACCAGTTGTTAAAACAAAGTATGGTGAAGCAGCTTTTAGCTACTATGCAGTACAGCTATGGAACCAACTGCCAGAGGACATTAAAAATGCTCCTGCTGTTGGCAGCTTCAAATCTAGGTTAAAGACCAAGCTGTTTTCAGATGCTTTCTGTTAAATAATTAATATTGTCTTCTTTACATTTTTTATAATCTTTACTTTCTCTGCATGTTTTAAATTTACTTTAACTTTATTCTATTTTATTCTTTATTCTATTCTGCTGGTTTCTTTTTTCTCCCCCTATTTGAACTACTACTTCATTTTATTATTTTATTTCTACTATTGTTTAATTCTTATTATTTTCTTTTAATTCTTTTAATTAATTGTTTTAGAATAAAAATAAAATTATTTTATGTAATTTTATTTCTCTATTGTTTACTGTTTTTGTTTTTACTTCTGTAAAGCACATTGAACTGCCATTGTGTATGAAATGTGCTATATAAATAAACTTGCCTTGCCTTGCCTTGCACATTGTTCGAAAAAGGAGTGGGAAGAAGTACAATACTTTTTTAATTTCCCACCCCTTTTTAACTACCCCAAAATCCAAACTACATTAATACACCTATAAAAATATATACCATATATACACTTCATGAATATCTATATAAATATATAATTACAAAATAAATATATACTACATACCATATATATATATATACACTTCATAAATATCTATATAAATATTTAATTACAAAAGTAAATATATACTACATACCATATATACACTTCATAAATATCTATATAAATATATAATTACAAAAATATATATATACTATATACACCATACACTTCATAAATATCTATATAAATATATAATTACAAAAATAAATATCTACTACATACCTTATCCCTGTAAATATGAATATATAAACTATCCCCATAGCATATACTTAGTTCTAATATAACAATCAACCCTATTCTGTTTATCCCTCATCATCCTCTGTTAACATACTTCCTCTTCTATATACTTGTTTAAAAATATTTTTTGTACCTTTTTTTAAACAGATTTATATATGCACTTTGTTTTATTTCTGTCTCCAGTCTGTTCCATAAAGTCACCCCACAGCTCAATACGCACATGTTTTTCATATTTGTTCGAACCTTTGGTTTTTTAAAATTTAGGTCTCCCCTTAGATTATATCCCCCCTCTCTCTCACTAAACATTCCTTGTATATTTTTTGGCAATAGATTATTTCTCGCTTTGTACATTATTTGTGCTGTTCTGAATTTGACCAGATCCATAAATTTCAACATGTGTGATTTTATGAATAGTGAGTTTGTGTGATCTCTGTATCCTGTTTTGTTTATTGTCCTTATTGCTCAGCTGGTATTGTACATATTGGCTGCAGAGTGGTTTTGTAGGTGTTTCCCCAGACTTCGACACAGTAAATCAGATATGGCAAAAATAACGAGTAATATAGAGTATGCAAAGATTTGCAATCAAGAATATGTTTTGTTTTCCACAGAATTGCCAAGCACTTTGCCAGTTTTGCTCGTATGTATCATACATGAGGTTTCCAGCAGACTTTATGATCCAAAATCACACCAAGAAATTTAATTTCCTGTACCATTTCTATCTTAGTATTGTCTATTATCAATTCTACATTACAATCTATTTTGTGTCTCCCAAACAACATGATCTTTGTTTTGCTTATTATTATTATTATTATTATTATTATTATTATTATTATTATTATTATTATTAACACTATATAACAAAAGTTACATGATCATATATCTGAGGGTCGACATTGGCGAAGACGCAGTTGAAAATGTCTTCCATATTGTGGAGTGTTCAGAGGGCACTGCTGCATACACTTTCTTCAGTGTGCTGACTACAGTTGAACAGAGAGCGAGAGACAGAAGCAGGGACAGTACTAGCATACAACCCTTCCAGCTTATCAAATACTTTCTGAACAGTATTTTTCTGATCTGGAGGCAAAATTGCCATCTCCTGCTTTGCTTCCCCCTCTAAGGAGTTTAATACCCAATTAAGCTGGCTTTATGCTGGAATCAGGGGTGCCATTAGGGGGGAAGTTAGGATGATTCTAAGGGCCCAGGATTGACAGTGGGCCCTCAGGACAATATTAATATTATCATATGTAAGTTAATTTAACAAAGAATTTAATAATTTTGTCTCTTAAAATGAGCAAATACAACAACTTTCTGGTTTGGTTTTCCATTTCCTGCAAAATTATTAGACTAGATAGTCTTTATATTTCACCCTATTCATTACATGGTACAGTCTTGTGTAGGCAGGGCCAGAGCATGACACCATGTCAAGGTTGTTGCTTTCCAATCCAGCACTAATGTTAGCTGTGCATGGTAGAACAGAATTGATGGTGTATGTATCAGTAGATTGACACCATCATGAAGAAGTCAGGTTCCCAGAAATGTAAAGAGACAGCAGAAAGCTGAGAGAGAGAAAAAGGGCTGACAGTCACCCAGTTTTTGTTTTTTTGGTGTTTTTTTCCCGAAGAAACATACTAATGCTACAGAATATTATTATTGTGGCTTAACCACTGTATGGATGATCAAGCTAACAACTTAATTTACAATGCAGTGTCATTTTACTTAAATATTTCATAGGTTACCTTTATTGCCACTGAAAATGAGACGAGTAACAAATTTAATTTTGGTCTGCAAAGAGCTCAGTGAATGTGTAGGTCCACCATACAGCTAGTGCACCAGTTAGGTTAAGATGCATGCTAATAAATAGCTTGTTCACGAATGAGGTCTGCCCTCAACAGCCTTAGGATTAGGAAATCCTCCCTCAGTCGTTGCCTCCACCTTAATACCTCTAAAATCAAGGAGATGGTGGTGGATTTCAGAAGATGTAGGCCACCCCATCTGCCAGTCTCCATACAAGGACAGGCAATTGAGGTGGTGCACTCCTATAAATACCTGGGTGTCCTATTGGATGACAAGCTGGACTGGTCCCTGAACACTGATGCTCTCTACAAGAAGGGGCAGAGCCACCTCTTCTTCCTGCAGAGGCTAAGGTCCTTTGATGTATGTGATGAGATGCTGCACATATTTTATCATACTGTGGTGGCCAATGTCCTCTTTTATGCTGCTGGTGTTGGAGGTGCAACCTGACAGACAGACACACCAAGCGGTTGGATAAGCTGGTGAAAAAACCCAGCTCGGTGCTTGGCAGGAGGCTGGACTCACTTAGAACTGTGGTGGAGAGGGGGTACATTGAACAAACTGAAAGCTATAATGGATAACAGCAGACACCATCTCCACAGCCTCCTTGTTGGGCAGAGGATCAGCAATGGCAGGCAGCTCCAGTTTGTGAACCCTTTAGAATTTTCTATATTTCTGCATAAATATGACTGAAAACATCATCAGATTTTCACACAAGTCCTAAAAGTAGATAAAGAGAACCCAGTTAAACAAATGAGACAAAAATATTATACTTGGTCATTTATTTATTGAGGAAAATGATCCAATATTACATATCTGTGAGTGGCAAAAGTATGTGAACCTCTAGGATTAGCAGTTAATTTGAAGGTGAAATTAGTCAGGTGTTTTCAATCAATGGGATGACAATCAGGTGTGAGTGGGCACCCTATTTTATTTAAAGAACAGGGATCTATCAAAGTCTGATCTTCACAACACATTTTTGTGGAAGTGTATCATGGCACGAACAAAGGAGATCTCTGAGGACCTCAGAAAAGCGTTGTTGATGGTCATCAGGCTGGAAAAGGTTACAAAACCATCTCTAAAGAGTTTGGACTCCACCAATCCACAGTCAGACAGATTGTGTACAAATGGAGGAAATTCAAGACCATTGTTACCCTCCCCAGGAGAGGTCGACCAACAAAGATCACTCCAGGAGCAAGGCGTGTAATAGTCGGCGAGGTCACAAAGGACCCCAGGGTAACTTCTAAGCAACTGAAGGCCTCTCTCACATTGGCTAATGTTAATGTTCATGAGCCCACCATCAGGAGAACACTGAACAACAATGGTGTGCATGGCAGGGTTGCAAGGAGAAAGCCACTGTTCTCCAAAAAGAACATTGCTGCTCATCTGCAGTTTGCTAAAGATCACGTGGACAAGGCAGAAGCCTATTGGAAAAATGTTTTGTGGACAGATGAGACCAAAATAGAACTTTTTGGTTTAAATGAGAAGCGTTATGTTTGGAGAAAGGAAAACACTGCATTCCAGAATAAGAACCTTATCCCATCTGTGAAACATGGTGGTGGTAGTATCATGGTTTGGGCCTGTTTTGCTGCATCTGGGCCAGGACGGTTTGCCATCATTGATGGAACAATGAATTCTGAATTATACCAGTGAATTCTAAAGGAAAATGTCAGGACATCTGTCCATGAACTGAATCTCAAGAGAAGGTGGGTCATGCAGCAAGACAATGACCCTAAGCACACAAGTCATTCTACCAAAGAATGGTTAAAGAAGAATAAAGTTAATGTTTTAGAATGGCCAAGTCAAAGTCCTGACCTTAATCCAATCAAAATGTTGTGGAAGGATTTGAAGCGAGCAGTTCATGTGAGGAAACCCACCAACATCCCAGAGTTGAAGCTGTTTTTTCAGAGGAATGGGCTAAAATTCCTCCAAGCCGGTGTGCAGGACTGATCAACAGTCACTGGAAACGTTTAGTTGCAGTTATTGCTGCACAAGGGGGTCACACCAGATACTGAAAGCAAAAGTTCACATACTTTTGCCACTCACAGATATGTAATATTGGATCATTTTCCTCAATAAATAAATGACCAAGTATAATATTTTTGTCTCATTTGTTTAAATGGGTTCTCTTTATCTACTTTTAGGACTTGTGTGAAACTCTGATGATGTTTTAGGTCATATTTATGCAGAAATAAAGAAAATTCTAAAGGGTTCACAAACTTTCAAGCACCATTCTATCTATCTATCTATCTATCTATCTATCTATCTATCTATCTATCTATCTATCTATCTATCTATCTATCTATCTATCTATCTAGCAAAAGGAGGTGAGCAGTATTTTGTTGATAATGTATTTACAGAGCAATCTGTGAATAAAGGGCTTTGGGGTTAAGGCTCATGCAAACCGATTTTTATGCTGCATTAACCATGTGAGCAGCTAGCTATAGCAAGCAAGTACAATTTTAGCTGATAACATTCATATCGACATTCCAATAATGAAATGGACAAAAACTGGCTAAAAAGATTTTTAGATAACTTGACTTAAGATGTAAAGGGAATAATGCCATTGCCACTTTTAAGATCACCCTTTTAAGATATTCGTTTCCCTTTCTGATCAACTAATGTTCCTAACTGAGCATGCAGCTCATTCTATCCAAATGTTAGTAGTACATAGTTCTCACAACACACCATGTTAGTATGATTATTATTATACTTATATTATACTTATAATATAGATATTATTATACTGGATTATTAGTTTTCCATCCAAGATGGCGCCGCGGACGGCTGCCTCGGGACTTCGCTCTCTCGTACTTTCTATGTTATGTGTAATTGTTGTGTTAATTCTTCTTCGTGCTTTCACGGAAAGCTGCTGCGCTGAGGTTTTTTAAATGTTTCCACATAGTACTCCTGATAGGAGCATAATGCGGAGGTGTTTTTTTCTCTCATCTCGCATTTCTCTGCCTCTCCTCCCCTGAGCTTTCCTGCTTCTGCTCTGCTGACTCGTCTTGTCTGAGAGACCCTTTCTGCATTGTTCTTCAAATCAAAATTCATGGATTTGATAAACTGGTCTCTTCACGCAATTGACACAATCTTCTCGACGAGAAGCCTGGGTTCGGGGGAACCAGCCTGTCCTGCCGGAACGTTTGCAGCTGGATATACGATGGACGCTTGGGAGAAGTGTCGTGTCGTGTGCCTGGCGGTTCTTTCTGTGGAGGACATTGAGGATATTTACCTATTCGGAACCATGATCACAGGACTTTTGCTGATTGGACTAGGCATTGCCCTGGTGTATCGAGGAAATCAGAAAACGGTGACAGCTGTTCAAAGCCCCATAAAGCTGCCCGACATGATTGAAGCGGTGGGCAGAGCTGTCGGCACTCAGACTGTGGCTATTTAAAAACTTGAGCCACTCGGTGGAGTCCATATTGGAGAAGTTGATGGCTTTGCAGAGAGATATGGATCATTTTAGTGACCAGAATGGATGAGCGGGGTAGTCTGCCACGTCTACCCGTTTCAAACCTAAACAAATTCCAATCCTATCTTTGGCTCTCCCAGCCAGCACTGCCTCAAGGTCGTTGCTGGAGCAACAATCTTCCCCTGAAGATCACTGCAGTTAGACTCTCTCTCTGTATTTCCTATTATTTCCTATTATTCCCTACTATTGCACCATTCCTGTGTTTTGTTTGTTTGTTTGTTTGTTTGTTTGTTTGTTCGTTTTGTGTATATGCTTTTATCTGTGTTGTCCTATGAAAGCTAAGTGGTACCGGAGTCAAATTCCTCATGTATGTTCGCACACCTGGCAATAAAAGTGTTTCTGATTCTGATTATATGACAGATTCTAAATTATATACCTTATGGTTAAGATTATGGATATTTTAGACCCAGGGCTCTCTTCAAGTCATGATTTTGCTACCAAGAAGGTTTGCGTTTGTCTTTTGCCATTTGAATCCATGGTGACAAATATAATCTCTGTAGATAAAATAACACCCTGCTGAAATTAGAATAGCTTAACAGGCATGTGAAAGAAATACTCTTTTCTGTTTTTGATACGTCCATTTGCAGGCAGCATAGTATGGCCAATTTGTTGATGTAAAATTTGTTTTTCTGTTAAAAAAAAAAATGTTCCCCTTTGTTGCACAACAAAGCCCGTAAGTCACTTTAAAACTGCATGTAGAGTATGTACAGTGGTTCCATCCATCCATCATCCATAACAGCTTATCCTGTGCAGGGTCACGGGCAAGCTGGAGCCTATTCCAGCTGACTATGGGCGAGAGGTGGGGTACACCCTGAACAAGTCACCAGGTCATTGCAGGGCTGACACAAAGAGACAAACAACTATTCACACCTACTGTCAATTTAGAGCCACCAATTAGCCTAACCTGCATGTCTTTGGACTGTGGGGGAAACTGGAGCACCTGGAGGAAACCCACGCAGACATGGGGAAAACATGCAAACTCCACACAGAAAGGCCCCCATCAGTCACTGGGCTCAAACCCAAAACCTGTGAGGCAACAGTGCTAACCACTACATCACTGTGCCACCATGTACAGTGGTTATCTAGCTCATTTGGGGTTGTTGAACATTGAGATACGAAATATTTGAAGTTGAGGGATTTATTCTCTGCCATTTGACCTCTTTGTATGTTTAGATGTTTTGACATTGTTCACATTTATATTTATTGTTATTGTTCAAGTCTTTATTTAATAAGTTGATGAATGTTGAGTTTTTCCTCACTGGATTGCTGATTACTGTATTGACTTCTATTAAATTGGCACAGCCCCCCCAAAAAACCCAAAAAAAACCAAAACAGTGGATTTCTTGCAGCACACCATGTAATCTTCTATCAATTAAATAGTTATTCATCAACCTAGACATTTAACTGCATATATTGAGTCATGAAGGAAACATAAGGATGAATTTGGAAGTTTGTTTGTGACAGTAAGGCCAGCTGACAACAAGTTTATACTTATCTACTAGCTACAGCCTGGGTAGGTCTCTAGCTAAATGCTGACACCTAGTGGTGAAAAGTAATATCAGGGTATAAACAAGTTCTGTGTCTTCTGTGATCAATTCAGTAGAGGTGTTCAGATCCAGTGGGTCATTACTGGGGGGGGGGGGATATTATATTCGTTCAAAGGGCCCAAAATTTCTGGCGGCACCCCTGGCTGGAATTGCATACATTCTGAACCGCATTTCAAAATCAATTTTTTCCATTGTTTAAAAGTGACTCCATTTGTCCCTCTACCCCCAAAAAATTTAGAACAAGGCATCATGAATGGAAAGAAACAACCTGCATTGGTCCTGCTGACTATGCCAAAGATGTAACACAGGGGTTTTTTTTAGACCAACCAGTTGTCAGACACCAACAAAGAGCCAAGAGAAGATCAATCAAAAGTTTTAATAAAGCCAACACTAATGGGAAGAGAAGGGGAATCTGAGGTAGCCACCTCCTACCAGGGTTTAAAGACACAATGACACAACCCATACAGGCAAATCGTGAATACACAGCAACTTAGATGCAAAACATTTAAGAAACATTCATGATTTCTGGCTGACACCGCACAATGCACACAAGCTCAAGGAAAGGCCAAATAGTAGGGAGCTACACTCTGGCTACAGCCAGCAGTCCCTGGGTTAGTAGCTGAAGTTAAGGATTAATGAATGGAATAAAATTTATTTGTTTGATAAAAGCTATGATATGAGGAAAAGTCAGAATAAAATCCATACTACCACAGAGAGCTGATACTGTACATTTATCCCTGACCACTGGCTGAGCCACTGGGGGGAGGTAGACGGTGTGCAGAGTCTCAGCACAGATCAGCCACCCTGACTGGGACAAAATAGAACTCAATAAATAAATAAATAAATAAATATGGGCGGCACGGTGGTGTAGTGGTTAGCGCTGTCGCCTCACAGCAAGAAGGTCCGGGTTTGAGCCCTGTGGCCGGCGAGGGCCTTTCTGTGTGGAGTTTGCATGTCCTCCCCGTGTCCACGTGGGTTTCCTCCAGGTGCTCCGGTTTCCCCAACAGTCCAAAGATATGCAGGTTAGGTTAACTGGTGACTCTAACTTGACCGTAGGTGTGAATGTGAGTGTGAATGGTTGTCTGTGTCTATGTGTCAGCCCTGTGATGATCTGGCGACTTGTCCAGGGTGTACCCCGCCTTTCGCCCGTAGTCAGCTGGGATAGGCTCCAGCTTGCCTGTGACCCTGTAGAACAGGATAAACTGGCTAGAGATAATGAGATGAGATGAGATATTGTCCTCTACCCATCCTATTTACTGTAGCTCTCTCATTATGGCTTGCCTCTTAAATCTAAATTTCTTGCATGATGTAAAAAACATGCTCAACTGTCTCAGCTTCATGGCATTGATCACAGAGACCCATTGGATGTTTTCCCATAATGTTAAGTGTACTGTTAAGATTGCTGTGTCCAATCCTCAATCTGCTGATTATTATTTGCTTTTTCCAGTTTGACCCCCTGCTTCTCAGCATATGTACTTTATTTTGGATTGAGTGCAAATGTCTCCCTTTTGTTTCGTTATCCCATAACTGTTGCCATTGTTGATTTACCTTTCTCCACACTATGCTTTTCCCCTCTGATTTTGATAATTTGATGCTCACTTCAACAGTTTCTTTTTTGATTGCTTCTTTTGCAACTTTGTTCTCTCTCGTTCCCCTAGATGTCTATATGAGCTGGGATCCAAATTAATGTAATATTTTTCCCTTGATTAACCAATATTGAATTGGTTAACAAGATTTCATAAAGCAGATCTTGATGATTTCTGGTTGAACCTGTCTTAATGCTTGTAAGTGCTGACATGGAATCATTACATATTAATATATTTCTCCAGTCTACCTGTTCAGTCCATTCTAATGCCAACAATATGGCAAACAATTCCACCATATACACTCAAACCATCCAAAGTTATCTTACCAATTTCCACCTGGTAACTGGGCACAGCAACTGCAGAACCTGTTGTATCTGTTTGCAAATCCTTTAAACCATCTGTAAAGATCTGAATGCTGTCCTTATACAGTCGGTCCTTATAACTATAATATTCACTGATTAGAGCTGCATTCTTATTAGGGAGCTTAATCCTCAATATTTTCATATCTACACATGGGTTTTCTAACATCCAGATAGGACTAACAGGTCACACCACCGTTGAGCAAAACTCTTTGTCAGATACACCCAAATATTTAGCTATTTGATCTCCTGTCCAGCCAAAGCTCTCTTTTTGTGTCCTCTCCTTCTCCCAGCATGATTGCAGAACCTTTTTTGTAGGGTGGCTATCTCCATATCCCCTTAGATTGATCCAGTAGTTGGCTACTAGCTGTTTCTGACATAATAATAAAGGCATTTCACCTGCTTCAATTTGGAGTTCACATACTGGGGAGGTTCTAACTGCTCCTAGACACACACCCTTAGAGCCTGAGCTTGTAGAATATCTAATTTTGCTATCATATATTTTGCTGCTGATCTATATGCAATACTTCCATAGTCTAATTTTAATCTAATTAAGGCTACATAAATATATTTCAGAGACGCAAAATCAGCTCACCATTTCAATCCTGCAAGACACCTCATAACATTTATAACTTTCATGCATTTATTAACAACATATCTGATATGTTCCCTCCATGTTAGTTCTGCTCATGGCCACTACACCTCCTGTTAAGTGCACTGGCTCCCCCCATTGGACTGGTCCTATCATTACACCCATATTCCCACATCAGTCCATCTTGTTACAATTGTCCATGTTGATTGGTGAATTCTTTGTACCTTGCACCTTTGTGTCACCTGTTCAAGCCTCTGATGAGTGATTTCCCATACCTGCTCACTCCTCTTAAAGCTGTCATCCACTGTGGGTGATTTGGTAATGGTTGCATTCAAGGGAAACAGTGGTGGTTGAAAACCAAGTACATATTAGAATAAGGACAGTTGAATGCTTTAATGAATTTTGGGCATATTCAGCCTAAGGGAGGAATCAGGTCCAGTCTTCCTGGGTCTTGGCACGTAAGGTTCTCAGAAACCTACTGATTTCTTGGTTTGTTCTCTGAACATGGCCATTGCATTGTGGGTAGTACCTCAAAGTAAGGCTGACTATGATCACCAATTTTTTGTAGTATTAATCTTTATGTATTAGTTATTGGATATTATTTAAATTATCTTCTTGCAACTTGACATTAAATTATCCAAAGCAAATAAAAGTTCTATGAATTCATTATAATATTTAATACTCAGTGAAATAATATAAGAATCAGAATATGCATATGGTTTACTTCACAGCTAGAGATTTTTGTTGATTGTTTTATAGTGTAACATGATGTTGTCAGGCAGCAGATACTGATGCAGTTACAAAATAAAACTTTTATTGAAAACAACAAAGCAAGCAAATCCAAAACGAGACAAAAGCAGTGCCAAGAAAAGCAAAATGACCAGGCATTCAGCAAGCAGAGAAAACTGGAAAAAAAAATCACAAATCCAGGATGAAAATAGCAATATAAAGGCACACAATGATACTTCTCATGGTATGGTGGTTTGTCTGTTTGTATTGTGTCTATATGAGTAGAAGTCAGGTGTGCATGATTAGAAGTCAGGAAAGCTTTAATATGTCAGTGAGTCAGTGTGTTGGGAAGTGTAGTTCTGATCAGCCAAGTATGCTGGCCATAGTGTATCAGTGAAAGCTTTCCAAGAAGAGTGGTGGTTATTATAACAGCAAATCGGAGACTAAACTTGGAGTGGAGTGTTCACAACCACATATGAGTGTGATGGGCAGGCGTCCACAAACCTTTGGCTATATAGTGTATATTTTAGTGGAGCCAATGAGAAGATTTGGTTGGTTGGTGGTTTGGGGTTGAGTTATCAAGCTGGCAGGCTATTAGTTTTTAAGATTTTCTTTAGTTTTTGTAAAGACAGTCATACATTCATGTTCCCTTTTGTTTATTAAAAAGCTGTTCTGCTCCATGAGCACATTTGAATGATCTTGTTACTCTGGTGTCATAAGTGAGATAATTGTCCCATGAGAAATATGCAGCTCAACAATTTAATTACATATGAACTGTAGCTGTCCTTATTTTTCATCTCAGCTCCCTTATTTATTTCCATTTGTTTATGTGGAGCAGAGTAATTTTACAGCTTAATTCTGTGATTTTAATACAATGCTCTTGCTTGTGTAACATCACTGCCAGTCTCAATCGAAAACACATCTGCCTACACCAGTCAGTAATCCAGGCTCTATTTCATTACAGTAGTTATTTACATTACAAACTAAAGACCCATAGCCAGCTAATGAATTACAGACCACATCACATTACCTGGATAATCTTTAGTTCTTTGTGAAATCTCCCTCCAGCTTTCTGCCCATAACAATTTGACTGTCCAGAAGACTGGCAGCCCCTAACTGGCAGCTTCAGTTAGAAAATCAATAATCACAATAATAATAATAATAATAATAATAATAATAATGCATATTATAATACCAGATATAAAATGTATGCTACCAAAAGCTGTAGATTTCACTTTAGCATAGTCACAACATCAAAATCAAAGCATGTTTCCACAAGACATATAACTTTAAAAAACATGTCACTCCCTTCAAAGTCTGGTTGTGGCACTAGAAACACATAGTTAAAAATACCTTAAGCAAAAGGATCTCAGCAGCATACGAAAAAAAAAGAGGCAGATACCGAGAACCAAAATAGGATTATCTTAATTAACATTCCTAATTAATTTTCTGTTGAACCAGGATTAAAGACTCGTCTCGTCTTCTCGTCTTCATCCACTTTATCCGGGGCCGGGTTGCGGAGGCAGCAGTCTGAGCATGGAAGCCCAAACTTCCCTTTCCCCAGACACCTCGGCCAGCTCCTCGGGAAGAACACCGAGGCGTTCCCAGGCCAGCCGAGAGACATAGTCCCTCCAGCGTGTCCTGGGTCTTCCCCGGGGTCTCCTCCCGGGGGGACATGCCTGGAACACCTCCCCAGGGAGGCGTCCAGGAGGCATCTGAAAGAGATGCCCGAGCCACCTCAGCTGATTCCTCTTGATGTGGAGGAGCAGCAGCTCTACTCCGAGCTCCTCCCGAGTGACTGTGCTTCTCACCCTATCTCTAAGGGAGCGCCCAGCCACTCTGCGAAGGAAACTCATTTCGGCCGCTTGTATCCGCGATCTTGTTCTTTCAGTCATTACCCAAAGCTCATGACCATAGGTGAGGGTTGGAACATAGATCGACCGGTAAATCGAGAGCTTCGCCTTTTGTCTCAGCTCCTTCTTCACCATGACGGACCGGTAAAGCGACCGCGTCACTGCGGAGGCTGCACCGATCTGCCTGTCGATCTCACGCTCTATCCTTCCCTCACTCTTGAACAAGATCCCGAGATACTTAAACTTCTCCACTTGAGGCAGGACTTCTCCACCAACCTAGAGAGGGCAAGCCACCCTTTTCCAGTCGAGAACCATGGCCTCGGACTTGGAGGTGCTGATTCTCATCCCAGCCGCTTCACACTCGACTGCAAACCGCCCCAGTGCATGCTGAAGGTCCTGGTTTGAAGAAGCCAACAGGACAACATCATCCGCAAAAAGCAGAGATGAAATCCTGTGGTTCCCAAACAGGATTCCTTCCGGCCCCTGGCTGCGCCTAGAAATTCTGTCCATAAAAATTATGAACAGAACCAGTGACAAAGGGCAGCCCTGCCAGAGTCCAACATGCACTGGGAACAGGTCTGATTTACTGCCGGCAATGCAAACCAGACTCCTGCTCCGTTCGTACAGGGACTGGACAGCCCTTAGCAAAGAGCCCCAAACCCCATACTCCCGAAGCACCCCCCACAGAATACCCTGAGGGACACAGTCAAATGCCTTCTCCAGATCCACAAAGCACATGTGGACTGGTTGGGCAAACTCCCATGAACCCTCAAGCACCCTATGAAGGGTATAGAGCTGGTCCAGTGTTCCATGACCAGGAGGAAAACCGCATTGTTCCTCCTGGATCCGAGGTTCGACTATTGGCCGAATTCTCCTCTCCAGTACCCTGGAGTAAACCTTCCCGGGGAGGCTGAGAAGTGTGATTCCCCTATAATTGGAGCACAATCTCCGGTCTCCTTTCTTAAAAAGAGGGACCACCACCCCAGTCTGCCACTCCAGAGGCACTGTCCCCAACCGCCACGCGATGCTGCAGAGGCGTGTCAGCCAAGACAGCCCCACAACATCCAGAGACTTGAGATACTCGGGGCGGATCTCATCCACGCCTTGCCACCGAGGAGCTTGAAAACCACCTCAGTGATGTCAGCTTGGGTAACGGATGAGTCCACCTCTGAGTCATCAACCTCCGCTTCCTCAATGGAAGACGTGACGGTGGGATTGAGGAGATCCTCGAAGTATTCCTTCCACCGCCTGACAATGTCCCCAGTCGAGGTCAATAGCTCCCCACCTGCACTGTAAACAGTGTTGGCAGAGTACTGCTTCCCTGTCCTGAGGTGCCGGACGGTTTGCCAGAATTTCTTCGAGGCCGATCGATAGTCATCCTCCATGGCCTCACCAAACTCCTCCCAGTTCCGAGTTTTTGCCTCCGCAACTGACTGAGCTGCGGCACGCCTGGCCTGCCGATACCTGTCAGCTGCCTCTGGAGTCCCGGAGGCCAACATGGCCCGATAGGACTCCTTCAGCTTGACGGCGTCCCTTACTTCCGGTGTCCATCACTGGGTTCGGGGATTCCCGCCACGACAGGCACCGGAGACCTTGTGGCCACAGCTCCAAACAGCTGCATCTACAATGGAGGTAGAGAACATGGTCCACTCAGACTCAATGTCCCCCACCTCCCTCGGAAGCTGGAAGAAGCTCTCCCGGATGTGGGAGTTAAAGACCTCCCTGACAGAGTGCTCGGCCAGACGTTCCCAGCAGACCCTCACCATATGTTTGGGCCTGCCAGGTCTGTCCGGCTTCCTCCTCCACCAGCGGATCCAACTCACCACCAGGTGGTGATCAGTTGACAGCTCAGCCCCTCTCTTCACCTGAGTGTCCAAGACATAGGGCCGGAGGTCAGATGAAACGACAACAAAGTCGATCATCGACCTCCGACCTAAGGTGTCCTGGTGCCATGTGCATTTATGGACACCCCTATGCTCGAACATGGTGTTCGTTATGGACAAACCATGACTAGCACAGAAGTCCAATAACAAAACACCACTCGGGTTCAGGATTAAAGTGTTTTTCACATTAAGGCTCAAAAGATTATTAAGCACATATAAAGGAGGATTTTGTTATCTAATCAAGCAACAGAGTGTTAACAACAGAGACTATGATCTTCCCAAAACTGAGTCATGAATTAAAGTATTGGTTGGCAGTTGATCTTTATTCTGAAGTGGCTCATTTGCATCACCCATGGGTGTGGAAGAGGCCAATTACCCTTATATAACACCTCTCTCTCTCTCTCTCTCTCTCTCTCTCTCTCTTTCTCTCTCTCTCTCTGTGTCAGAAAGAAATATTTTCAGTGCTCACAGTGCCT
This sequence comes from Neoarius graeffei, assembly GCF_027579695.1. Taxonomy (NCBI): domain Eukaryota; kingdom Metazoa; phylum Chordata; class Actinopteri; order Siluriformes; family Ariidae; genus Neoarius; species Neoarius graeffei. Next base: position 22,766,919 of record NC_083588.1, read on the forward strand.
GGGGTATTTCTTTTGAAACATGATAAGCAAAGAACATTATGGATACAACCCCACTTGGTATTGTGATTACTCCTACACTAATGAGGCTATAATTCACACCCATGGGTACACCCCTGAGCTATCTGAAATATGGGTGATTGGATGTAATACAATACTACATTTATGGTTTCATAAATTCCTCTGTTTCTACTGCAAACTGCAAAATGTCAGTTACAATTTGATCTTTTTTTAACGTTATTCCTCATTGCATTATGGCTTGTAACTATTATGCACTGCCTTTTCAGTGATGGCATGTGCTGCTAGTTTGTTCAGTTTATCACTACTGTAATGATGTATCTCACAAATATGATAATTTGCATCATTCATGATGCATGTGTGCAATAAACATAATGTTTCAGATTTCATAAATGTGCAGTTAGTCCTTTCAGGGCAGAGGTTTGTTCAAACAAATGTTGTTCAAACACTTGGCAAGTAGAATCAGCAAGTAGAAGAAAGCCTACATATTTGGTGAGAGAGTAGGCCTTTGAGTTAGTATAACTATTTTATCATACAGTTGTACATTATCAGAAACTGAATATGTACACCTACCTACACTTTCTTCTACATGCAGATTTTAAAAGTAATCCAGAATGTTACCTATGAATCACTGGTATTTGGGAATCAAGGGGTAATTTATCTCAATATAATTGATATGTTAAAACAATTTAAGTGTCAATGAAAGAGTTAAATCCTTTCAAGTGACCCACATTCATTTGAACAAACCTCTGCCCTGAAAGGACTGACTGAACACACTTTGTTGGCTAGGGGATTGATTTACCAAAGTCATTGCTTTTGTTGCCAGCTATTTGCTCAAGTTAGTACAGTATAACCAATCAATTTGTGGAGACTTAGTAGAGATTTATTCTGTAAGCATTCTGCATTAATCTTTCTGTTTCTCATTTGAAATGACACCCACACGCTTATACACATATTGTACTGATTTTGTTTAGTAGAGGATTTTAAATGCCAGCAGGTGCAAGTGGTTTACACTTTAGGCATAACTGGACATCAGTTTCCTTTCCATTGCTCCTACCTGTGGTCAGGGCCGCGTTAACCCTTGCCGAGGCCCTGGACAGACACCCCCCCGAGGCCCCACCCCCGCCTGTTGTCAATTGTGCTCAGAAAATTCACCCCCTCAGACGTGCCTGTCTAACTAGACACAGAAACTTAAATAATGACAGTGGCACAATTAGAAATACTATTGAACAATAAAACTTTATATCCATCAACACCTATTTAGTCGAGAAAAAGCAATGGTGAAATAGGCAATTGTATGGTGAAAAAATCCATCAGACATCACGGTTAACAAGTCTGGTTAACTAAAGTTTAGCCTCAAGAAGCCTTTGAATGAGTGAGTCAATGAACAACATGTCAAGAACATAACCTAGGCCTACAACAGTTTCTGTAGTATTCAGAACAAGAACATTCATTTGGTATATAACTGTTCGTTTTCATTTTGGGATACAGGCGACTTTTAACTTGTGAAAACAAAGAGCGATAACAAAGAAAGAAAAATATCTTGCTAGAGGTCTGCGCGGGACAGAATTTTCAGTCCCGCTCCTGCATTGTGCAGTCCCGCTCCCGCAAAGAATTATGATTTTCAGTCCCGCTCCCGCCCACTCCTGCCCGCAAATCCCACACGATGCAGACGTTTGCGTTATTTCTCACGAAAGTTCTTGTCATTGGCTTGGGGAATTAAACATGCTGAGCTTAGCTGAGCTCTCCACTGACCGATCCTTCACCTAGCGCACGTAGTGAGGGTGCGCGTTGCCCAGCTGAGGCTTTACAGAGATACCCAACACGCCTACCAAAATCTACAGTGGATATTAAGAATATTGTACATTGCACATAGCTTATATGTCATTCCTCACATTTACATTCTAGGAAATACAAGTAGGCCTATAAGAAATTAATATAATTTAAAGACACAGCGTGATGGTGCCCCGCCCCCTACTTTGAGTGGATTTGAGCATAAATATCTACAGCTCACGTTCAGGGGTGCGTTTCAAGCAATGTACCTCTTTTTAAAGCAGCACTTACTTCTGAAGCACTGTGAGCTTCACTAGAGGAGCTCTGCTCTTCTGCCATGATTGGAGATCTCAAACACGGAAGAGCGGAAAGGAATCGGAAACGTACGCGAGATTAGACCACATCCGCAAATTTAGGCAGCTTAAAATGTTTTTATTAATGCCAAATAAAATATCCAGCACAAATTATATAAGATAGACATAAGTTAATAATTTATAAATTTTATTTTAAACACGTTTTCAGTTAGCGGGACTGCAGCTTATCACCTCTCCCGCCCGCTCCCGCATTGTGCACTCCCCCTCCCGCTCGCGCCCGCAATGAGCTTTCAAAATTTGTCCCGCGCCGCACTGCTTTGCGTCGGGTCCCGCGGGAGTGCAGGGCTCTATATCTTGCTTCTCAGAAATAAATCTCAAAATGTTAGGCTATGTGAAACATTTCATCCTTTCACACATGTAATGTCCCAAACAACAGTGGCACACAGCTTTGCGCATTCAGTTTGACAGCCATGGGTCAACTTACAAGGGCACTTTCCTACTTTTCTGGAAAGCGAAGTCATTAATTAAATCATTGAACTCAAGCTGGCGTAGCATGTGAAGATGGTGGGCAGTGATCATATTGACAATGACGGGTGATTTATGCGACGGGACAAGGTGGGCTTCCTTACGGGTGGCGAAATGCATCAAAAATGTTATCAATATGATCAAAACTTCTGAAAATATCGTTTCATATTTTCCGATCTCGCTACCTCTGAGGCCCCCTAGTGGCCGAGGCCCTGGGCAGCTGTCCATGAAGCCCATTAGGATAACGCGTCCTTGCCTGTGGTCAGTTCCAGTTCTCATTCCTCTACCTAAAACACTTGGATCACTGGTGGCTCCTTTAACAGCTGTATGTTTGGGTTGAATTTTGTCTCTCTTCAGGAATATTTACATTGCAATATAATATACAAGCACTTTAGATATAACTATCTTTCATTTGAAATATAAGGTAGCATGATTGCCACAGTAGACTTTTTTGTGATGGATAGGGCAGTGGCAGATTAAAGACAGTAGACAGACCCTGTAGAGTTGTGCATGACAGAAGTCACTTGTCCCTATGATTGATTGCATATTATGTTACTGAAGTACTGTTGTCTCAAAGCTAGGAGAATTCACTTGTGTGTTTGACTTACGGTCAATCCCTGACCTAAAATCAGACGAATACAAAAAGACATTTATCATACAGAAATGTCTTTGTATTATTTTCTATATACTCCAGTGACAGAACATGTGTACATGCCATACTTAATTTATTTTTGAAACTCTCACCCATATGATTTATGCATAAAAAGGGTCAAGGGTTATTCCTAGTACACAGATACCTATGAATAATCCAACAGCTTCTGTACCCTCTTAACAACATATGGAATGAATGCCTCATGTAATCAGTATTGAGTTGGTAATCCTACTACCTCACATTTTGTGAAACTGACAACCTAAATCAATGATCAAAGAAAAAAAAAGTCATGGTGTATGTGATGTACACTGAGTTGATGTCTTATGAGGTACATGTAGTATTTAGTACTCCCAGAATGTACGGTAAGTCAGTGGTTGTTATGCAAAACAACTTGGCTTAAAATAGACAATTTTTCACAGGATTTATTGATCATCTTGTTTTGTACATATTAGACATTCATTTGTAAATGGATATTTTCTGAAATTCTTTAAATTGACACCAATACATTTTAATAAATGTTTCTTCATTTCCATGAAAAAATCCATTTATTCATTTACATAATTTATTTGCATTGTGCAGGACTGTTAGGATTGATATAGCAAAAAATAATGATGAAAAGTTATGTATTGTGTCTCTTCTTATCTTAAGGTTTATACCAGGATATTCTCTTATACTAAGAGAGATAATGTACAAGTATAGCCTCAGTAGGTTGACTAACTTTTGCTTGATTTCACTCTGACAGCAGTAAATTATTTGATGATTTCATATATATTTTGGAGCTTTATATACATTTGTGACCCCAGATTGTGCCCATCATGCATTGTATTCCACAATCTGGGATTCTAGTGACTGTTAATTCTAAATCTAAAAATCTTTTTTGCAAGGAAGGGCTACAGTAATCATTAACCACCCATCCTAAATAATGCTCATTATGACCCTTCATTTACACTGCAAAAGATAATATCTTAGCAAGTGAAAATATCTTGAAAATAGTTGAAACGATCTAGCATTTCCTATTCGAAGAATACAAGACACCAATTCTGAGATTATTAAACCTAGTTCTAGATTGCAACCAACTTATTCTAAGATGTCTTATCAAGTAAAAATATATGTCCATGCAGCAAAATACTTTCACGAGTATTAAGTCATTTTCTCCTCAAATTCAGTTTTCAGTTTTTTGCAGTGTAGAAGATATTGTATATTTCTCAAGAAAGGCCAGAGCAGACTCCACCTGCTGAGGAGGCTCAGGGCCTTTGGAGTACAGGGTCCACTTCTGGACTCTTTTTATGACTCTGTGGTGGCATCAGCCATATTCTATGGAGTTGTCTGTTGGGGAAGCAGTATCACAACAGCAGAGAGGAAAAAACTGAACAAACTGATTAGGAAGGTAGGATCTGTCCTGGGCTGTGCACTGGACTCAGTGGATGTAGTGGGGGAGAGGAGGATGTTGGTCAAGTTGTCATCCTTAATGGCGAACACCTCCCATCCACTGCAGGAGACAGTAGCAGCACTAGGCAGCTCCTTCAGTGACCGGCTCCTCCATCTGTGGTGTGTTAAGGAGAGCTACAGCAGTTCCTTCCTCCCTACTGCTGTGAGACTGTACAACCAGCACCTCACCAAGCACAGCACCAGTCACTCCTCACAATAATGAACAATGCTGTCCAGATCACTTCTACATCCATAGAAACCCCTCTGAATGTATACTGTGTGCACTGACTATCAGCATCAGTACTTTACAGCAAACTGCTAGCTGCACATGGTTAAAATGTCTCTTGTGCAATACTATCTGGGTAATACTGGTAATAATACCTGTGCAATACTTACACGTGCAATACCACCTTTGTAATACACTTACGTTAACTATATATCTGCAAACCTGTTAATTTATGCAAATTTGTTAATTTTTTATCTTTAAATTTGTAGTTTATTTCTTTTATGTATATCCTTTTTTGTATACTTAGTACTTTTGCACTACTCCTTCACTGCCTTGCGTTTTTCTCTTTATATATATTTTGCTGCTGTAACAATGTAAATTTCCCCTTGCGGGATAATAAAAGGCTATCTTATCTTATCTTATTTACCAGATGTAGCACCCTCTTGTGGCAGGGTGTGATACAGACACAAGAACAGCAGGTGTGATGTGCAAAAAAGGTGCTTCTTATTTTTTTTTTAACTTGTCTTGTGGAGTGAGCCAGTTGGTATGAGCATGAAGTTCCAAGCAGGGGAAGGTGTGCTGGTGGATCCTGGGAGGTGAGGGGTGATATTGAGCCAAGGAAGCAGCTTTGCCGTGCTTCCAATGTGGGAGAGTGTCTTTCGAACTGGTTTCTCTAGATAGTAGAAAATAGTACATCAGACTAGACAGACAGAGGGATGTACTCACTCATTATGCAGTGCACAGCACTTATATACTCTGCCGCAAACTCCTGGTGGATGAATGTGCACACTGTAATTAGAGTCTGCCAGCCACACTGTGTTTGGCTACTCTTAGATTAGATTAGATTAGATTAGATTAGATTAGATTAGATTAGATTAGATTAGATTAGATAACGTTATTGATCCCTTTGGGAGGGTTCCCTCAGGGAAATTAAGATTCCAGCAGCATCATTACAGATAAACAGAGAAAAGAAATAGAGAAAACTTCTAGACGAATTACAACCCTGATTCCAAAAAAGTTGGGACAAAATACAAATTGTAAATAAAAACGGAATGCAATAATTGACAAATCTCAAAAACTGATATTGTATTCACAATAGAACATAGACAACATATAAAATGTCGAAAGTGAGACATTTTGAAATTTCATGCCAAATATTGGCTCATTTGAAATTTCATGATGGCAACACATCTCAAAAAAGTTGGGACAGGGGCAAGAAGAGGCTGGAAAAGTTAAAAGGTACAAAAAAGGAACAGCTAGAGCCCAAAATTGCAACTCAATTGGCAATAGGTCATTAACATGACTGAGTATAAAAAGAGCATCTTGGAGTGGCAGCAGCTCTCAGAAGTAAAGATGGGAAGAGGATCACCAATCCCCCTAATTTTGCGCCGAAAAATAGTGGAGCAATATCAGAAAGGAGTTTGACAGTGTAAAATTGCAAAGAGTTTGAACATATCATCATCTACAGTGCATAATATCATCAAAAGATTCAGAGAATCTGGAAGAATCTCTGTGCATAAGGGTCAAGGCTGGAAAACTATACTGGGTGCCCGTGATCTTCGGGCCCTTAGACGGCACTGCATCACATACAGGCATGCTTCTGTATTGGAAATCACAAAATGGGCTCAGGAATATTTCCAGAGAACATTATCTGTGAACACAATTCACCGTGCCATCCGCCGTTGCCAGATAAAACTCTATAGTTCAAAGAAGAAGCTGTATCTAAACATGATCCAGAAGCACAGACGTCTTCTCTGGGCCAAGGCTCATTTAAAATGGACTGTGGCAAAGTGGAATACTGTTCTGTGGTCAGACAAATCAAAATTTGAAGTTCTTTATGGAAATCAGGGATGCCGTGTCATTCGGACTAAAGAGGAGAAGGACAACCCAAGTTGTTATCAGCGCTCAATTCAGAAGCCTGCATCTCTGATGGTATGGGGTTGCATTACTGTGTGTGGTATGGGCAGCTTACACATCTGGAAAGACACCATCAACGCTGAAAGGTATATCCAGGTTCTAGAGCAACATATGCTCCCATCCAAATGACGTCTCTTTCAGGGAAGACCTTGCATTTTCCAACATGACAATGCCAAACCACATACTGCATCAATTACAGCATCATGGCTGCGTAGAAGAAGGGTCCGGGTACTGAACTGGCCAGCCTGCAGTCCAGATCTTTCACCCATAGAAAACATTTGGCGTCTCATAAAACGGAAGATACGACAAAAAAGACCTACAGTGGTGCTTGAAAGTTTGTGAACCCTTTAGAATTTTCTATATTTCAGCATAAATATGACCTAAAACATCATCAGATTTTCACACAAGTCCTAAAAGTAGATAAAGAGAAACCAGTTAAACAAATGAGACAAAAATATTATACTTGGTCATTTATTTATTGAGGAAAATGATCCAATATTACATATCTGTGAGTGGCAAAAGTATGTGAACCTCTAGGATTAGCAGTTAATTTGAAGGTGAAATTAGAGTCAGGTGTTTTCAATCAATGGGATGACAATCAGGTGTGAGTGGGCACCCTGTTTTATTTAAAGAACAGGGATCTATCAAAGTCTGATCTTCACAACACATGTTTGTGGAAGTGTATCATGGCACGAGCAAAGGAGATTTCTGAGGACCTCAGAAAAAGCGTTGTTGATGCTCATCAGGCTAGAAAAGGTGACAAAACCATCTCTAAATAGTTTGGACTCCACCAATCCACAGTCAGACAGATTGTGTACAAATGGAGGAAATTCAAGACCATTGTTACCCTCCCCAGGAGTGGTCCACCAACAAAGATCACTCCAAGAGCAAGGCGTGTAATAGTCAGTGAGGTCACAAAGGACCCCAGGGTAACTTCTAAGCAACTGAAGGCCTCTCTCACATTGGCTAATGTTAATGTTCATGAGTCCACCATCAGGAGAACATTGAACAACAATGGTGTGTATGGCAGGGTTGCAAGGGGAAAGCTACTGCTCTCCAAAAAGAACATTGCTGCTCGTCTGCAGTTTGCTAATGATCACGTGGACAAGCCAGAAGGCTATTGGAAAAACGTTTTGTGGACGGATGAGACCAAAATAGAACTTTTTGGTTTAAATGAGAAGCGTTATGTTTGGAGAAAGGAAAACACTACATTCCAGCATAAGAACCTTATCCCATCTGTGAAACATGGTGGTGGTAGTATCATGGTTTGGGCCTGTTTTGCTGCATCTGGGCCAGGATGGCTTGCCATCATTGATGGAACAATGAATTTTGAATTATACCAGTGAATTCTAAAGGAAAGATGTCAGGACATCTGTCCATGGACTGAATCTCAAGAGAAGGTGGGTCATGCAGCAAGACAACAACCCTAAGCACACAAGTCATTCTACCAAAGAATGGTTAAAGAAGAATAAAGTTAATGTTTTGGAATGACCAAGTCAAAGTCCTGACCTTAATCCAATGGAAATGTTGTGGAAGGACCTGAAGCGAGCAGTTCATGTGAGGAAACCCACCAACATCCCAGAGTTGAAGCTGTTCTGTACGGAGGAATGGGCTAAAATTCCTCCAAGCTGGTGTGCAGGACTGATCAACAGTTACCGCAAATGTTTAGTTGCAGTTATTGCTGCACAAGGGGGTCACACCAGATACTGAAAGCAAAGGTTCACATACTTTTGCCACTCACAGAAATGTAATATTGGATCATTTTCCTCAATAAATAAATGACCAAGTATAATATTTTTGTCTCATTAGTTTAACTGGGTTCTCTTTATCTACTTTTAGGACTTGTGTGAAAATCTGATGATGTTTTAGGTCATATTTATGCAGAAATATAGAAAATTCTAAAGGGTTCACAAACTTTCAAGCACCACTGTAAGACAGTTGAGCAACTAGAATCCTAAAACCCTGATTCCAAAACAGTTGGGACAAAGTACAAATTGTAAATAAAAATGGAATGCAGTGATGTGGAAGTTTCAAAATTCCATATTTTATTCAGAATAGAACACAGATGACATATCACATGTTTAAACTGAGAAAATGTATCATTTAAAGGTCCCATGGCATGGTGGTTTGTTGATGCTTTAACCGGGCTCGTGCAGGCTTCCAGATGTTATATCCACAGCCTTTCTCGAAATGAACCCTCGGCACGTATATATAGCCTCCTGGGAGAAAGCCCCATTTCAGCGCTTTTCCCAGTGCGTCGTTTTGCTAATGAGAAGCATGGAGGCGGGGAAAGGTAGAGGGTGGGGGCGGGCCATGGGGGGAGGGGGAGGGGCTTGACCAAGCTGCACACACACATACTCACTGCTATCAGCGCCTGTAGCCACGCTGCTAAGACAAAACCCCGTTGTCCCTCGGACTCCTTTCGTAAACTCAACGTGACACAGAGAACAGAGAGTGAAAGTGTTCAGTGGTAGTTTACGAACATATAATACCCTAGGCTTGAACACTCACTCCATAACCAAAGAGGATAGAAGCAGCAACTACAGCAACATATCGCTTATCCAACAGAAGACATGCATTGCGGAGCAATAGTCAAACATAAGCTCATAAGTTACAGTCAATTTCCAGACTAAACTCAGTTTAACAGAGCATGCTGCATGCTCTTTAGTTTTGTAGCGCAGATTACCTGGCTAACTGCAGGAAGCGGTTAGCTCCACAGCTAATGTAGCCATTGCTAGGCTAACGCACCGATTTTAAACCCGGCAAAATGACCAGTTATACACTTACTTGTTTGGTGTTTGTTGCTGATGCGGCAGGGATGCTTGGTACGGACCCAGGCTTCAGTGACAGTTGATGTGCAAAACCTGCCCTGTACTGTCCCAAGTTGTGGAAACATTCCTCAGGAAAATGCTTCCGACAAACATACACCGTCTTAGGTAGACTCGACGGCGTATTATTGAAGTAAATAAAATTAAGCCACTGCGTCTTCAGGGGCTCTCCCGTCGGCAGTAAAAACAGACTCTTTTCTGTGTTGTCACATCCATGTACAGCGCAATTTCCATGTTTTGCTCGCTTAGGTGATTCCATGTTGTTGTGTCCTCTATGGTCTCCTCACTACAACTGGGCGGGCAATCCATACAGTGGGTGGGAATCCGGGGGGGGGCGTGGGGATCATCTCCCTTGCTGACGTAGTAAAGGGAAGAGCTTATCAACGCGCCATTTTGACGCGCCATTCTCAAATGTTGGGCAGAGTTTGGTTTACACATTATGAAATTTCTAGCCACTGGGGTGACTTAAGAAGGTCAGAGGAACTCATTTTAATGTTAAAAAAACTCAGAAAGTGAAAATTTCATGCAATGGGACTTTTAAAGAGAAAAATTATGTAATTTTTAAATTTCATGACAACAACACATCTCAAAAAAGTTGGGACAAGGCCATGTTTACCACTGTGAGACATCCCCTTTTCTCTTTACAACAGTCTGTAAACGTCTGGGGACTGAGGAGACAAGTTGCTCAAGTTTAGGGATAGGAATGTTAACCCATTCTTGTCTAATGTAGGATTCTAGTTGCTCAACTGTCTTAGGTCTTTTTTGTCGTATCTTCCATTTTATGATGTGCCAAATGTTTTCTATGGGTGAAAGATCTGGACTGCAGGCTGGCCAGTTCAGTACCCAGACCCTTCTTCTACGCAGCCATGATGCTGTAATTGATGCAGTATGTGGTTTGGCATTGTCATGTTGGAAAATGCAAGGTCTTCCCTGAAAGAGACGTCGTCTGGATGGGAGCATATGTTGCTCTAGAACCTGGATATACCTTTCAGCATTGATGGTGTCTTTCCAGATGTGTAAGCTGCCCATGCCACATGCACTTATGCAACCCCATACCATCAGAGATGCAGACTTCTGAACTGAGCACTGATAACAACTTGGGTCGTCCTTCTCCTTTTTAGTCTGAATGACACGGCGTCCCTGATTTCCATAAAGAACTTCAAATTTTGATTTGTCTGACCACAGAACAGTATTCCACTTTGCCACAGTCCATTTTAAATGAGCCTTGGCCCAGAGAAGACGTCTGCGCTTCTGGATCATGTTTAGATACAGCTTCTTCTTTGAACTATAGAGTTTTAGCTGGCAATGGCGGATGGCATGGTGAATTGTGTTCACAGATAATGTTCTCTGGAAATATTTCTGAGCCCATTTTGTGATTTCCAATACAGAAGCATGCCTGTATGTGATGCAGTGCCGTCTAAGGGCCCGAAGATCACGGGCACCCAGTATGGTTTTCTGGCCTTGACCCTTACGCACAGAGATTCTTCCAGATTCTCTGAGTCTTTTGATGATATTATGCACTGTTGATGACATGTTCAAACTCTTTGCAATTTTACACTGTCGAACTCCTTTCTGATATTGCTCCACTATTTGTCAATGCAGAATTTGGGGATTGGTGATCTTCTTCCCATCTTTACTTCTGAGAGCCGCTGCCACTTCAAGATGCTCTTTTTATACCCAGTCATGTTAATGACCTATTGCCAATTGACCTAATGAGTTGCAATTTGGTCCTCCAGCTGTTCCTTTTTTGTACCTTTAACTTTTCCAGCCTCTTATTGCCCTGTCACAACTTTTGAGATGTGTTGCTGTCATGAAATTTCAAATGAGCCAATATTTGGCATGAAATTTCAAAATGTCTCACTTTCAACATTTGATATGTTGTCTATGTTTTATTGTGAATACAATATCAGTTTTTCATCTCATCTCATCTCATTATCTCTAGCCGCTTTATCCTTCTACAGGGTCGCAGGCAAGCTGGAGCCTATCCCAGCTGACTACGGGCGAAAGGCGGGGTACACCCTGGACAAGTCGCCAGGTCATCACAGGGCTGACACATAGACACAGACAACCATTCACACTCACATTCACACCTACGGTCAATTTAGAGTCATATCAGTTTTTGAGATTTGTAAATTATTGCATTCTGTTTTTATTTACAATTTGTATTTTGTCCCAACTTTTTTGGAATCGGGGTTGTACATTAGACAAGAATGGGTTAACATTCCTATCCCTAAACTTGAGCAACTTGTCTCCTCAGTCCCCAGACGTTTACAGACTGTTGTAAAGAGAAAAGGGGATGTCTCGCAGTGGTAAACATGGCCTTGTCCCAACTTTTTTGAGATGTGTTGTTGTCATGAAATTTAAAATCACCTAATTTTTCTCTTTAAATGATACATTTTCTCAGTTAAAACATTTGATATGTCATCTATGTTCTATTCTGAATAAAATATGGAATTTTGATACTTCCACATGACTGCATTCCATTTTTATTTCCAATTTGTACTTTGTCCCAACTTTTTTGGAATCGGGGTTGTAAAATAAATTAAGTATTTACATATTCAAATATAAAAGAATAAGATATGGGGAAGAGAGGAAGGGGGAGGGGGGAAGGGGGGAGAAGTGGGGTTAGGGTAAGTGTGTGTGTGTGGGGGGGGAAGCAGAAAAGATATTGCACTTTATATTACACATTATATTGCACATTGTCCAGTATTGCTTATTGTTAGGCTAGGCTACTGCTCCTTCCCATCCTCTGTCCTCCTGTTACCCCTCCTTCCCCCCAGAGAGGAGTTGTCCAGTTTGATGGCATGAGGGACAAAGGAATTTTTGAGTCTGTTCATCCTGCACTTGGGAAGGAGCATTCTGTCACTGAACAGGCTCCTCTGGTTGCTGATGACGGTGTGCAGAGGGTGACTGGCATCGTCCATAGACCTCTTCTCTGCCACCGTCACCAGAGTCTCCAGCTTCATGCCGACCACAGAGCCGGCCCGCCTGATCAGTTTATCCAGCCTGGATGTGTCCTTCTTGGATGTGCTGCCCCCTCAGCACACCATGGTGTAAAACAGGACACCAGCGACCACAGACTGATAGAACATCCACAGGAGTTTCCTGCAGATGTTAAAGGACCGCAGCCTCCTAAGGAATTATAGCCTGCTCTTTCCCTTCCTATATAAGTGATTGGTGTTGCAAGTCCAGTCCAGATTGCTGTCCAGCCACAGCCCGAGGTACTTGTAGGAATCCACAGCCTCCACCTCGACTCCCTCGATCAGAACTGGTCATGACCTTGGTCTGGACCTTCCAAAGTCAATGACCAGCTCCTTGGTCTTTGAGGTCTTGAGCTGCAGATGGTTCCTGTTGCACCACACAGCAAAGTCCCTTACCAGGCTCCTATACTCCTCCTCTCCATTGTCACTGATACACCCAATGATGGCTGTGTCATCGGCAAACTTCTGAATGTGACATAGCTCCGAGTTGTAGCAGAAGTCCGCGGTGTACAGGGTGAAGAGAAGAGGGGCCAGCACCGTGCCCTGGGGTGCTCTGGTGCTGCTAATTACAGTGTCAGATGTGATGTCCTTCAGCCTGACGTACTGCGGCCTGTCAGTGAGGTAGCTGGAGATCCAGGTGACCAGGCAGGGGTTCACGTGCATCCTGTTCAGTTTGTCCTGAAGCAGTAGGGGCTGGATGGTGTTGAAGGCACTCGAGAAGTCCAAGAAGAGGATCCTCACTGTGCCATTTCCCTTATCCAGATCTGAGTGGGCTCGGTGGAGCAGGTAGAGGATGGCATCTTCCACTCCAACACCTGCCCAATACGCAAACTGCAGACAGTCCTGGGCATGTTGTACCTAGGGTCTGAGGACACTGAGGAAGAGCCACTCAGCTGATGTCTTGTCACACAAACTGCACAGTTTTCCCCTCGTGTGTGTGTTTGGTGCTGTTTCCTACTGATGGTGCTGACCTGCCACTGCTGAGTCAAGTCAGTTTATTTGTATAGCACTTTTAACAAAAGACAATGTTGCAAAAGAGCTTTACAGAAAAATAAAGACTTTAAACATATGAACTAATTTAATCCCTAATAAATTTATTTCTGTCAGAACCACTTTCATCAAGGAATATTATTTACATTGCAGTATTTGCAACAAGTTGTATTTGGTGGGTGGCTCTGTTCTGGGACCGCCCTGCCCTTCCACATGCATACTTGGAAAGCCTTGGGATAGGAACAGCATGCCTCCCTGCCCTACCATGTGTCTACATGGAAAAGCTAAAGCAAGGGGAGCCGCAGCAAACCCTCCCCCCAGGGTACAGAACAGAGCAGGCATCAATGACAACAGAGAGGACATTGATTAAGGTTGGAAAATGGGACCTCCGTGCCCTTCCACGTGCCTACATTGAAAGCCTCGAGGCAGGAAGAGCAGCTCCCCGTCCTTCCATGTGCCTGCATGGAATGGCTAAAACAGTGAGAGCAGCAGCAGCAGAAATGGCATGGATTAAGGGACCTCTCTGCCCTTCCATGTGCCTACATGGAACAACTAACGCAGAGGGGGCGGTAGCAATGAAAATGCATGGATTAGGGATCTTGGCCGCTTTGACAAGGGCCAAATGCAATGGTTAAATGACTGGGTCAACACATATCCAAAATTTTAGGTCATGGGGGTGTTCCCAGTATGCAGTGATTATCAGTTATCAAAAAGTGGTCCAAGGAAGGACAATCAGTGAACCACAGACGAGCACCTGCACAACCACCGGAAAAATTAATGCTGGCTATGATAGAAGGTGTTAGAACATATCACTGCAAAAAAACTGAAAACTGAATTTGAGGAGAAAATTCCTTAATACTGGTGAAATTATCTTGCTGCATGGACAGATAATTTTACTTGACAAGACATCTTGGAAGAAGTTGATTATAACCTCGAACTAGTTTTAATAATCATTTGGTGTCTTGTATTCTTCTACACTGCAAAAATAATATCTTAACAAGTTAGGATATCTTGAATATAGTTGAAATGATCTAGCATTTCCTATTAGAAGAATACAAGACATCAACTGAGATTAGTAAAAGTTCTAGATTGTAACCAACTTATTCCAAGATGTCTTGTCAAGTAAAATTACCTCCAACCTCCTGCACTTCTCATGACCTCTCTGCACTGCAAAAAAATTGAAAACTGAATTTGAGGAGAAAATTATTTAATACTAGTGAAATTATCTTGCTGCATGGACAGATAATCTTACTTGATAAGACATCTGAGAATAAGTTGGTTGCAATCTAGAACTAGGTTTAATAATCTCAGAATTGGTGTCTTGTATTCTTATAATAGGAAATGCTACATCAGTTCAACTATTTCAAGATATTTTCACTTGCTATGATATTATTTTTTTGCAGCGTGAAACAATTTGATTTTTCCAAGAGGCAGTGAAGCTTGCATCCGGTTGCTGTCTAAGGTGATGCCTAGAAATTCTATAGTTAAGTCAGTTTATTTGTATACACTGCAAAAAATTGAAAACTGAATTTGAGGAGAAAATTACTTAATACTAGTGAAATTATCTTGCTGCACTGACAGATATTTTTACTTGATAAGACATCTTAGAATAAGTTAGTTGCAATCTAGAACTAGGTTTAATAATCTCAGAATTGGTGTCTTGTATTCTTCTAATAGGAAATGTTAGATAGTTTCAACTATTTTCAAGATATTTTCACTTGCTAAGATATTTTTTTGCATAGTAGCATTTTTAACAACAGACATTGTCACAAAGCAGCTTTACAGAAAATTAAAGACTTTAAAACATGAGCTAATTTTATCCCTAATTTATCCCTGATCAGCAAGCCTGTGGTGACTGTGGCAAGGAAAAACTCCCTCCGATGGCATGAGGAAGAAACCTTGAGGAACCAGACTCAAAGGGAAACCCATCCTCTCATTTGGGTGGCAACAGATAGCATAATTATAAATAATTTGCTTCTATATATTCATAAAGTATAACTGTGTAACCATACTGCAAAAAACTGAATTTGAGGAGAAAATTCCTTCATACTCGTGAAATTATCTTGCTGCATGGACAGATAATTTTACTTGACAAGACATCTTGGAATCAGTTGGTTACAATCTAGAACTAGTTTTAATAATCTTAGAATTGGTGTCTTGTATTCTTCTAATAAGAAATGCTAGATCATTTCAACTATATTCAAGATACTCTAACTTGTTAAGATATCATTTTTGCAGTACAGGAAAATCATTATAATTTTAACATGCACTGCAAAAAATAAAAATCTTAGGAAGTTTATTTGTCTATTTTCAAGTCAAAACATCTAGCCACCCTTATTATAAGACATAATTGCCCAACAAGCAAAACCTCATTTAGCTAGAAAGGCTAGTTTTTAGACAGTCCATCTTGAAAATCTTGTATAGACAAAATGTCTTGAAAAAGTCTTATTTGGAGCACCTTTGAAAATAAAACAAGTTAAAAAAAAAAAACAAGTACATTTTGGACATTTGTCAAATGCGGTTCATCTTGTTTCAAGATAAAAAAAAAAGTATGCTTGTTTTGGGAATAAATGAACTTTACTGAAATCAGGCACCAAACAAACAAAAAAAAACAAACAAAAACAAATAGTCAGTGCCCCCAAAATGCATTGTTGCTTTGGCGTTGTGTAAGCACTGTAAGTCAAAATGCGTAGACGTTTGGGTCACCTTTCATATCCTTAGTTTACTGCGACTGTTTACTCAATCATTCAGATTGAGATCCTTCTAGATGCTGTACACAATTGTGGGTGCAATCAGTTAATTATTGAAATTAAGTGATCAATCTCATTAAATCAGTCTCATTAAATTTGAAGGTTAATAATTAAAATGAATCAATCCCATTGAATCGTTTACTTTGACTCATTTGAATTGAATCATACCATAGAATCAGTCTCATTTGAAGTGAATCATTCAGTGAATCATTTAGTGAATCGTTCAATGAATCATTTAGTGAATCGTATAGTGAATCATTTAGTGAATCGTTCAATGAATCATTTAGTGAATTGTTCAATGAATCATTTAGTGAATCATACCATTAATCCTGGTGCTTAATAATAAATTACCAAACAGCTAAATTATGGTATATTTCCAAATTATTACGATCACTTACCATATTACATAACTCATATGCACCTTTTTGAATTCTTTGAGGAGATTGGGGACTTGGGCGGCACGGTGGTGTAGTGGTTAGCGCTGTCGCCTCACAGCAAGAAGGTCCTGGGTTCGAGCCCCGGGGCCGGCGAGGGCCTTTCTGTGTGGAGTTTGCATGTTCTCCCCGTGTCCGCGTGGGTTTCCTCCGGGTGCTCCGGTTTCCCCCACAGTCCAAAGACATGCAGGTTAGGTTAACTGGTGACTCTAAATTGACCGTAGGTGTGAATGGTTGTCTGTGTCTATGTGTCAGCCCTGTGATGACCTGGCGACTTGTCCAGGGTGTACCCCGCCTTTCGCCCATAGTCAGCTGGGATAGGCTCCAGCTTGCCTGCGACCCTGTAGAAGGATAAAGCGGCTAGAGATAATGAGATGAGATGAGATGAGATTGGGGACTTCAGATATTGTTCACCAACAAGATGAATACACACAGCTTTGATAATAAATGGATTTATTATAACAAAGACAAAAATGGATAATCAATATATACAAATATGAGGTGTGTATACATGTGTGTGTTTATGTGTGGTGTGTGTATGGCCTAGCTTGTTGCTAGCTAAAACAAAGGAATGTTATCTAAATAGAACAAAGGATTAGCTCTGTGGCTAATGTGTGCTTGTGTGTGGGGGGGGGAAGGACTTGACCATGTGTTTAGCCCCGTGTAGCTAACTACACGTGGTGGAGGCCTAGATTAGCCTTGTGTTGCTAGTGTGTTTGTGAAAGGCCCTATGGCCTAGCTAAAGTGTGTTTGTTAGGCCTGGTGAGGCCTACTGAGCATGTGTTGCTAAAGACAAAGGGAAGCTGTCTAAAGTGTATCAAGCCTGGTCAGGCCTGTTGAGCACGTGTTCTCAGTAACAAAGATTCCACACTCATAACATTACCAAACTCACTGAAACCTTGATAAGGTCAAAATGTATGATAAGGAAATTAGTGTTAGTCAGAATGAGAGAGAGAAGGAGCATGCACAGCCTATCTATTAAACAACTGAGAGAACATAGAACAGAACAATTCAACACGCTGCGTGTTTAACAGTGTAACAATAAACCTGGGTTTAAATTCACACTATTTCAATAAAAGCAAATTCCTAAGACTATCTTAATTATGCCCAAATGCCAAAATCTTACTTAATCCTGCCTTTAGCAAGATATGAAGATGTTTGCCGGTGTAGTTTCGGGCCTCGCCGTGGGAGCACGTGAACCGCTCGTGATGGAGGCGTAGAAAACTTTCGGGTCCAGCGGAGCACTTGGGTGGTTCCCGTGGAAAGCAGAGGATTCTTGGTCCGAACCTCAGCGTTCGTGAGGAAAAGTCTCTGATCAGAATAAGATGCACAGCGCTTTTGAGTTAAAAAGGATTCAATCGCTTCTTAACTTTTAACTGCCTGGGCTGCAGTCGTGACGTCACTTCTAAGTGCCCTGTCACACTACGACGTTCTCACCAGCGTTCGAGTAACGTGTTGCGAAACGCAGAGGAACGTCGAGAACGTTAGAAAAAAGTTACAAGAAAGTTAGACGAGCGTCGGCAAACGTTGGGGAACGTCGAGGGACGTCGGCGAACGCTGAGGGTGAAAAATAGTTTTGGGTGTGCACAAAAATTCAGGACGTTCTATCAAAACGCTACTTACACGTTAGAGGAACGTTACACGAAAGTTTGCGGGCGTTACTCGAACGTTACTCGAAAGTCAGGACGTTCCCTGGACGCTAGGCGGACGCCGGCCCATCAGGGTCGAGTGTCCAGCGCGTGCCTAGCGCTTGGGTAACGCTTGCCTAACGCCTGTGTAACGTCCATCGAACGTCTGTCCAGCGTGTCGCCAACGTTTTTCAGCGTTCGTCAGCGTTCGCCGAGCGTTCTTAACGCTCATGTAACGCTCTTTCAACATCTTTCTAACGTCTGTCAGCGTTCTGAATTTTTCCAGCGTCTGTGTAACGTCCAGAACATTACCTGGACGCAAGGCAGACGCTACCCAAACGCTATGATAACGCTATCAAAGCGCTGTGGACGCTATGAGAACGCTAGGTTTTGCTGCTATTTTGGACCACAAACGTCGCCTGACACTGAGGGAACGTTGGCTGAGCGTTACCCAAGTGTTACAAGACATCGTTGACCTAGAAACTTAATTTGAAGAACGTCGACGTTCCCCGGCGTTTCTCAAATTTTTAAAAACGCAACCAAACGTCGAACAAAACGCTATAGTGTGACAGGGCCATAATACAAGTAAACCGGTTGTAACTCAGGTTGAGTTTAAAGATCGCGCTATTCTGGACTTTTACCTTGGCCAGTGGTTAGGCACAGAACACGCTGGATGGTGGATCTTGCAAGAAAGAAGTGTTCGGGTTTGAGAGCATCTCTTTATGCGTCCAGACTCCTCGGAAACCGTACACGAGAGACAAAATGGCGGAGCTCCCGCCTGGACTTATACGCGCATGGCGGACTGACGTAGATGATCCCGCCCACGTGCGACGTAGGTCACACAGAAGTTGCCTGGGAATTGTAGTTCTGACACAAGATGGCGGCATGATACCTACAACAATCTAGACCAGACAAGTGCCTTCAAAAAGGCTATGAATGAGTGGAGGGCGTTTTAGTGAGGTCTTTTTGGAATGCTGTGTGTTCAGTGTTTTTTGTTTGTTTTGTGCCTGATCTTGTAAACCCCTCATACACATAAATAGTCAGTGCCCCCAAAATGCACTGTTGCTTTGGCGTTGTGTAAGCACTGTAAGTCAAAATGTGTAGACTTTTTTATTTTTTTATTTTTTATTTTTTTGGTGCCTGAGGTCCTGGGGAAGTGGAATCTTAAGAGATGCTTTAATGTTTGAATGTTGAAATGGGAAAAAAATAAACTTATCTATATATCTAGAGTATTTTACTAATTACAGGTCACAAAAGGAGAATCTTTTAAGCTAGCAATGCTTAGTTGTAGAATTTAACAATCCTAATATTAGTATATTTAGCTTAAATTCAGTTTTTACTGCTAAGACTTTGTCATGAATTTAAGTGAAATACTCTTAAAATGAAATAAAAATGACTTGAATGGCTAAATGTAAGAAGTACGATCTTGTTATAAGAACTATTTTGAGTTAATCAGATCTCGCATAATAAGTTCCCCAATCTTATTTTGGAATTATTTAATCTAAAAACAGGTTAGATTTTTCATCTTACTTTAAGAAATCTTACCAAGTCAAATTTGACTAGTTCCATTGGCAGATTTTTTTTCACCTGATTCAAGCAAATATGCTTTGTTTTAATCTTTTATTTCTTATTTTTGAAAGGCCATTTTTTGCAGTGTGGTCTGTTTTGTTGAAGTTATAAAATGCTCATTGAAGCTTTGAGCTTCATCATTATGAAGAGCAGATAAATCAATTATTAGGCTCTTTTTTTTTCTTCTCCCCTCAAAATATTTACAGGGAGCTATCATACAGGGTTAATGTGAATTATCAAATTGAGTAGTTGGGGGGCGGCACAGTGGTGTAGTGGTTAGCGCTGTCGCCTCACAGCAAGAAGGTCCGGGTTTGAGCCCCGTGGCCGGCGAGGGCCTTTCTGTGTGGAGTTTGCATGTTCTCCCCGTGTCTGTGTGGGTTTCCTCTGGGTGCTCCGGTTTCCCCCACAGTCCAAAGACATGCAGGTTAGGTTAACTGGTGACTCTAAATTGACCGTAGGTGTGAATGTGAGTGTGAATGGTTGTCTGTGTCTATGTGTCAGCCCTGTGATGACCTGGCGACTTGTCCAGGGTGTACCCCGCCTTTCGCCCGTAGTCAGCTGGGATGGGCTCCAGCTTGCCTGCGACCCTGTAGAACAGGATAAAGTGGCTAGAGATAATGAGATGAGATGAGATGAGATGAGATGAGATGAGATGAGTAGAGTAGTTGGGTGGTGACTTCATTCTGTGACACAGGAGTTGGCCCAAGGCTAATTTGGGAGCACAGGGGATGTAAACAAACCTGCTGTTACTGGGAAATGCAGACTTGTAGAGGGAGCCAACTGGACTCCAGGGCTTGGATTCTGGAGTTCATGGTGGCAAGTGACGCTGGACAAGGCTGACAAGGAGTTATTCAGGTCTGCAGGTGCAGCTGTTGGGGCTGAGACTCGTGCTGTCTTGGGTGGCAGAAGGCCCAGAGCTGGGACTGTGTGGAGGTGCAGGCAGTGTTTTCATTTTCGTTGGCTTCCCTAGGAGCAGAGGAGCTGAAAAGATGTGCAGTTGGGGACTTAATGCGGATGCCCCCTGTGACAATGCAAACAGTTCCGCAAGGGAAGGTCCGACTGGAGCCACAATACTACTAATTAACATGATTTCTAGGAGTCTGGGTGCAGGCCATTCATTAATCCTGGAAGCAGAAGACTCCTACTCCCAAATGGGAGCTCCAGGTAATGGAAATGGTGCATTTTGTTTTGTCCCCCCCCCATTTTCTTCCCCTTATCCAAAGTAAGGTCGTGGTGGCAGCAGGCTAAGCAGGATATTCCAGGAATCCCTCTCCCCAGCAACACCTTCCAGTTCCTCCTGGGGGATCCCAAGGCACTCTCAGGCCAGATTATATATATATATATATATATATATATAAAATTTCTCCAGTATGTTCTGGGTCTACCCCAAGGTCTCCTCCCAGTTGGACGTGCCCAGGAGGCATCCTAATCAGATGCCCGAACCACCTCAGCTGACTCTTTTCGACATGAAGGAGCAGTGGCTCTACTCTGAGATCCCGCTGGATGTCTGAGCTCCTCACCCTTTCTCTAAGGGTGAGCCCAGCCACCCTACGGAGAAAGCTTATTTCAGCTGCTTGTATCTGTGATCTCATCCTTTTGGTCACTACCCAAAGCTTATGACCATAGGTGAGGGTTGGAACAGATTGAGTGGTAAATCGAAAGCTTTGCCTTCTAGCTCAGCTCCCTCTTCACCATGATGGACTGCATTACTGCTGATGCCGTCCCAATCCACCTGTTCATCTCATGCTCCATTTTACCATCACTCATGAACAAGACCCCAAGATGCTTGAACTCTGTCACTTGGGGCAGCAACTCAGACCCAACCCAGAGAGAGCACTCCACTGTTTTCTGGCAGAGAACCATGGCCTTAGACTTGGAGGTGCTGACTCCATCCCAGCCATGTCACTCCTGGCTGCAAACTATCCCAGTGCCTGCTGAAGGTCCTGCTCTGAAGAAGCCAACAGAACCACATCATCTGCAAAAAGCAGAGATGCAATTCTGAGGTTCCCAAACCGGACACCCTCCTCACCCTGGCTGTGCCTTGAGATCCCATCCATGAATATCACAAACAGGATTGGCGACAATGGACAGCCTTGGCGGAGTCCAGCACCCACTGGAAACTTGTTTTTGTGCCAAGAATTCAGATACTGCTCACACTTTGGTTGTACAAGGACTTGATGACTCGTAGCAACAGCCCTGATACCCCATACACCTGCAGTGCCCCTACAAGAGCCCCCGGGGGACATGGTCATAAGCCTTTTCCAAATCTCCAAAATGCATAGACTGGCTGGTCATACTCCCATGACCCCCCCCCCCCCAACAACCCTGCCAGAGTAAAGAGCTGGTCCACTGTTTCATGGCCAGGATGGAATCCACAATGCTTCTCCTGGATCTGAGGTTTGACAATCAATTGGAGCTTTTTTTCCAGCACCCTGGAATAAACTTTCCCAGGGAGACTGAGCATTGTGATGCCCCAATAATTGGAGCATCTTTGAAAAGAGGACCCACCACCCTGGTCTGCCACTCCACAGGCACTGTACCCAACCTCCAAGCCACATTGAAGAGGCATATCAGCTAAGACAGCCCAACAATGTCCAGAGCCTTCAGCATCTCAGGATGACTCTCATACGCCCCTGGCACCTTGTCACCAAGGAGCTTCTTGACTGCCTCAGTGACCTGTCAGGAGATATGGGTGAAGCTTTCCCCGAGTCCTCAGACTCCACCTCCTCCATGGAGGACGTGTAGGATAGATTCAGGAGTTCCTCAAATTGCTCCTTCCACCACCTGACAATATTCCCAGTTTGGGTCAGAAGTTCTCCTCCCCAGCTTCATGCAGCCTGAGGCAAGTCCTGCTTCCCTTTCCTGAGTTGCCAAACAGTTTGCCAAGTCAAGTCATTTCTATAGCGCTTTTAACAGTAGACATTGTTGCAATGCAGCTTTACAGAATTTGAATGACTTTAAACATGAGCTAATTTTATCCCTAATCTATCCCCAATGAGCAAGCCTGTGGCGATGGTGGCAAGGAAAAACTCCCTCTGACAACATGAGGAACCAGACTCAAAAGGGAACCCATCCTCATTTGGGTGATAACAGACAACATGATTATAACATTAACAGTTTTAACATGAAGTCAGTTTTGTTGATGTTATAACTCTTCATTGATGGAAACTTGAGTGCAAAACTGTTCATGACAACTGCAGTCCTAAAGTTAGCAAGTCAACTGTAGTCCTCAGCCACAAAAGCATTACTGTAAGTGTCCAGAACATCTTCCAAGTGTGACTTTCAACTGTCCATATGGGGGCGTCCTCCACAGGAGCAATGTGATGAGACTCTGACCAGATATAGGGCATCAGTTTGCCAGAACTTCCTTGAGGCCAACTGAAAGTCCTTCTCCATGGCCTCCCTGAACTCCTCCCACACCCAGGTTTTTGCTTCAGCAACTGCCAAAGCTGTAGCCCTTCTGGCCTCCCGGTACCTGCCTGCTGCCTCAAGGGACCCCTGGGCCAACCAAGCCTGAAAGGCCTCTTTCTCCAGCTTGACCGCTTCCTTCACCTCCAGTGACCACCAGCAGGTTCTTAGGTTACTGCCATGACAGGCACAGATGACCTTTCGGCCACAGCTTCTACTAGCTGCCTCTACAATGGAGGCTTTGAACATAGCCCATTTGGATTCTGTGTCTCCAACCTCCCCCAGGATGCAAGAAAAGCTCTTCCAGAGGTAGGAATTGAAGACCTCACAAATGGAGGACTCTGCCAGATGTTCCCAGTTCACCCTCACTATACACTTGGGTTTGTCAGGCCTGTGCCATCTGATCCAACTCACCACCAGGTGGTGATCAGTTGACAGCTCTGCTCCTCTTTTCACCCAAGTGTCCAAGACATATGGCCACAGATCTGATGATACGACCACAAAGTTGATCATCGATCTTTGGCCTAAGGTGTTCTAGTACCAGGTACACTTATGCACCACCTTATGCTCGAACATGGTGTTTGTTATGGCCAATCCATGATAAGCACAGAAGTCCAGCAACATCTGCCATTGGGAGAGACTGTCTGCATTGCTCGGTGTTGTACTTGGAAGAAGCAGCCCTGGAGAGAGAGAGAAACCAATGGGTTATTTTGTGCTTTGAGTTCTTTTCTGTGGCCAGCCACTGAAATGGAGTGTGGTTGGTGACAAGTGTGAAATGTCTGCCTGTTAGGTAGTCCCCAAGCTCTTCTATGGCCCACTTGATGGTAAGGGCTTCTCACTCCACTGCCATATACCTCTGCTCAGTAGTTGTCTATGGGTTGTAGACTATGGGGTTCTCCTTTCTCTTGAAGTCTTGTGGCATGGCTCCTAGGCCAGTCTCTGATGCATCTGTGTACACCAGGAAGGGGCACTGGAAGTCAGGGTTCCTCAGGACTGGTGAACTTATGAAGGCAGTTTTGAGGGCCTGGACCACTCTCTCAGCCAGTGTCCAGCAAACCTTCTTGAGCTCTCCTTTCCTAGTGTGATCTGAGAGAGGGGAAGCTGGGAAGCTGTATAGGCAAAATTAGGCACAAAGCTACAGTAGTAGCCAGACAGCCCCAAAAAGACTTGTACCTCTTTCTTGATAGTAGGCCAGGGGTAGTTGTAGACAGGTTTGTTTTTCTTTTCTTGGGGTTTTAAGAGACCCTGCCCAATGCAGTATCCAAAGTACTGTGCCTCAGTATGCCTCAGAGCGCTTTTTTTGGGATTCCCCATCAGTCTTGCATTGCAGAGTCTGCCCAGCACTTCACTGAGGTGGTGGAGGTGATCTTGCCAGCTATAGGAGTGGATGAGCATGTTCTCAAGGTAGGTCACAGCATAGGGGCAATGGGGTCTCAGAATGATGTCCATCAATCTCTGAAACATTGCAGGCAGTTCAGGGAGCCTAAAGGGTAGGGCCCAGTATTGCCAGTGCCTGGAGCTGGTACTAAAGGCCATCTTGGGCCATGCCTCCATTGGGGTGGCTACCTGCCAGTACTCTTTGTTCAGGTCAAGGGTGGATATGAACCTGGCCCTCCCTAGGTGCTCAATGAGGTTATCCACTCGTGGCAGGGGGTAGCTGTCGAACTCCAATACCTTGTTCACCTGCCAGAAGTCATTACAGAGCTTCCATCAGGCTTGGGTACAACATCAATGGGGCTAGTCCAGGGGCTGCTGGATTCCTCGATGATACCTGTCATGACCCGAAGGTCACAGAAACAGATAGGACCCAATATGCAACTACAGGAAATGAGCAGAAGCATACTTGAGGAGTAGGCTCGTGATGATGGCAGGCATGTGGTAGGCACAGCAGCACAGTCCAAAACCCACTCAGTGAAATCCAGGAAGACACATGAGGGCAGAGTGATTGATGGTAATAATCCCAGGGAGAAAAAATGGAACCGGAAAAAAATAAAGTCCCAAGCCAGAGTCACAGCAACAAGTCCCAAAAAATGGCAGGCAAAATCATAATCCAAAAATGTAAACAAAGTCGAGGAACAGAGCATGAGCATAAATGAGACAAAACTTACGGTGAGTATTTATCGGTGTGGAGTGAATCTCCTTGGCGTGTTTATATAGAGTGGCTGATGACAAACATGTAGCAGGAGTGCTAACACAATGCGGGGAGAACAGGGAAAAATGCGGAGTGGAGTACAAAGGCACAGATCAGAATCTGGAATTTCTGGGCTGGATCGTGACAGATACCCTCCCGAAGCATCCTGGCTACATCCACCTCTATAGCTTGGTGGCAGGCCTCTGGGACTCAGTAGGGCTGCTGTCAGATGACTATTCCCATGGGGTCTTAATTTCATGCTGCAGGATGTAGGTCTGCCTGGGCTCTGTAGAGAACACATCTCTGAACTGACTCATCAATTCTTGTAGCCCTTATAGTTAGACAGGTGTTACCTTCTCTCCTTTATAGACCTGCTCTGGCTCAGCTGGGCCTGCGGAGGGGACAGGGAAGACAGAGTGCGGGCATCAGTCCAATCCAACGTTTCTGTAAGTTAATGTGGTAAATCTGCATGAGGGCTCTCTTACCCGCCTGCTTCAGGTGGTAGTTCACATGACCTACTTGCTCTTGAAGGATGTAGGGGCCTTGCCAACAAGTGGGGAACTTGCAGCTCGTGCTTGGGAGGAGCAGGAGCACACAGTCACCAGGCTGTCTCAAGGCTGGGTTGGTTGGTTGTAGACTCATTGCTGTTGTCTTTGGGCCACCTGCATAATGGGTGCCACCCATTCAATCTGCTCTTGCATCTCTTGAATGTAGTTGGCAAGGGAGTGGAACAGAGATGGCTATTCCTCCCATGTTTCCCTGACAGTGTCCAGTAGGCCCCTGGGTTATCAACCAAACAGGAGTTCAAAGGGTGTGAACCCTATGGAGGCTTGAGGTATCTCCCACATGGCAAAGAGAATGTAAGGGAAGAGAAGGTCCCAGTTTTGTCCATCTTTATCTACTACCCTTTTCAGCATGCATTTAAGAATCTGGTTGAACCTCTCCATGAGGCCATCAGTTTGAGGGTGGTAGAGAGAGGTCTTGAGGCATTTGACCTGCAGCAGCAAACACAGGTCCACCATGAGCCTGGAAATGAAGGGTGTGCCCTGGTTTGTGAGCAGGTCCTTGGTGATCTCAACCCAGCTGAATAGGAGCATTAGTTCTCTGGTGAGGTTTCTGGATGTAGACTTGCAGAGGGAGAAGGGCTCTGGATATCATGTAGTATAGCCAAAAACTACCAGGACATATCTGTGGTCCCAGGTGGACTTTGGCAGCAGCTCTATTAGATCCATGCCCACCCACTCGAAGGAGACCCTGATGATGGGGAGGGGAATCAATGGGGCCAGGGCTGGCCTGTAAAGGGACATCTGCTGGTACTGTGGGCACTGCTGGTACAAGTTGTGGACCTCGGCCACCATTCCTGGCCAGTGGAACCAGTCCCAGATTTTCTCCAGTGTGTTCTGGGGTCCCAGGTCAGTGCTTAGCAGTTGGCCATAGGCCAGGTGTGTGATGGAGTCAATTTTTGACTTGGGGACAAAGAAGAGCTTGCAGGGCTTACCCAGGCAGTTGCAGTGGTAATACAGCAACCTTCTCTTCATGAGAAAATAGGCCGGGGCAGGACCTGGTTGGGGTGTGGGGTTTCTGCATCAACCTCTAGCACCTGGCCCAAGCAGTGCTTCAGCCAGTCATCCTCCTTTTGCTCTCTTCCAAAGTTTCCCTCCCCTGCTGCCTGCTGAGATGGAGTATAGAGTGTTAATGGGAAGGGAAGGCTTACCTTCGACTTCAGCTGCTGCCTCTCCTTCAGCCAAGAATGCAGTCCCATGGGCAGCTGGCAGGGTGCGTTGTTGCAGCAACTGCAACTTTCTGGGGTTCCTCCTCTTCCTTCTTTGCTCTGGGACACCCATGAAGGACCTCTTCAGCTTCCTATCTGGACCTCTGCAGCAGGGACCTCTCTTGCATCCCCGTGCACATGTATGATGGTCAAGCTTCCACAGGGTTGGGGGCCAGGGCCAAGGGATGAGCCAGTGTAATAGTGCTCCTCGACTCCAACAGCACAGATACTGGGATACCATTGAGCCTGAAGGTGATGGTGGGAGCATGTGGCTGGAGAGCGGCATGAAGGATGCATCTCATGAACCAGGGCTTGAAGGGCTTAGCTGTAGCATGGCGCTCTGGCTCTGTGGGCCTTGACTCATCCTGAGGTGAAGGCTGCAGCAGGTGGTCCTCCTGTGCCCTCCAAGGCATACTGAGGTTCTGGCTGAAGTGGAACAAGGTCCTCTTTTCTCTCCGCCCCATTTCCAAGATGGCTAATGTTGCACTCCAGCATGGTGACAATATCCCTGGGGGTTCAGGCCACTTTCATCCCCACAACGCTCCTCTCTTCACACAGGAGGCCCCACAGGACGTGGGCAAGGGCAGCCTGCTCTATGATCTCTGTGGGGGTTAGCTGGTCGGGTTAGAGCCACTTCCAATTGATCTACAGAAGGCCATCCATCTGTGTCCTGGGCTCTTGGCCTGATCTGTAGCTACAATAGTGGAACTTGGAGGTGGCTCGGGTGGGAGAGAGTCCGCAGAGGGCCAGGATATCTTCCTTGAGGATGTTATGATCCTCAACTTCGACCAGCCAGAGGTAGGCCCACTGCACTTCACTGGTGAGGAGAGGGCCAAGAATATGAGCCCACTCTTGGGGTCACCAGCTTTCTCTCTCCACAACCCTCTCAAAGGTCCCCAGGAATGCCTTGATGTCATCATCCGTGTTGAGTTTGGTGAGGTGTTGAGCATCTCTGGCTGGGTCAGGGAGGGGGACCACAGCTATAGTTGGCATGTGCTTTAAGCTCAAGAGCTCCTGGGTGACTGTATGAAGGCCATGGGCCAACTCCTGGAATAGCTGCCCCTGCTTCATGCTGACGTCCAGGAGGTGCCTCACCACTGGGTCCACAGCCGGGGTTCTTGAGTCTGTGTGACCTGCCTGCATTCTCCACCAGTGTAGCACATTCTTGTGGTGGGGTGTGATACAGACACAAGGACAACAGTCATGACATGCAAAAAAAAAAAAGGATGCTGTTTATTTTAACTTGTCTTGTGGAGTAAGCCAGTTAATGTGATCATGAGCTTTCAAGTGGGGAAAGGTGTGCTGGAGGATTCTGGGATCCTGGGAGGTGAGGAGTGATAAGCTCGTCTGTTGATGCAGGGAAGCAGTTGTGTAGTCCTTCCAATGTGATAGAGCATCATCCAAACTGGTTTCTGTAGATAGTAGAATACAGTAGGTCAAGATAGCTGTACGGTGGGATGTACTCACTCGTTATGCAGGGTACAGCCCTTATATACTCTGCTACAAGCTTCTGGAGGGTGAATGCATGCGCTGTAATTAGAGTCTGCCAGGTGCATTGCATTTGGCCACTCCTCCCCGTGTGTGTGTGTGTGTGTGTGTGTGTGTGTGTTAGGCACTGTTTCCAGCTGGTGATGCTGAACTGCTGCTGCTGAGTTTCAGCATGGAGAGTGGAACACTGTCCTTTCAGCACCACAGTAGCAACACGGTGAGGAGGATCTGCAGAGAGAGAGAAGATGGCTGTTGGCCCACCATCATTATGCAAGATGTAACCTAAGTCTCCAGGATATACAGAATATCAGGCATCAATTTATCCATTAGCACCAGTAATTATTTTTTTAATTATTATTCAATTAAATTGGGTGGCACAGTGGTGTAGTGGTTAGCGCTGTCGCCCCACAGCAAGAAGGTCTGGGTTCGAGCCCCGTGGCCAGCGAGGGCCTTTCTGTGCGGAGTTTGCATGTTCTCCCGTGTCCACGTGGGTTTCCTCTGGGTGCTCCGGTTTCCCCCACAGTCCAAAGAAAGGCAGGTTAGGTTAACTGGTGACTCTAAATTGACCGTAGGTGTGAATGTGAGTGTGAATGGTTGTCTGTGTCTATGTGTCAGCCCTGTGATGACCTGGCGACTTGTCCAGGGTGTACCCCGCCTTTCGCCCATAGTCAGCTGGGATAGGCTCCAGCTTGCCTGTGACCTTGTAGAACAGGATAAAGTGGCTAGAGATAATGAGATGAGATTCAATTAAATTCAACTCAGTTTTATTTATATAGCACTTTGAAAAATGGACATCATATAAAAGCTACATGGAACTCCAAATATAAAATTTCTTTTATAACCCCAATTCCAAAAAAAGTTGGGACAAAGTACAAATTGTAAATAAAAACGGAATGCAATAATTTACAAATCTCAAAAACTGATATTGTATTCACAATAGAATATAGACAACATATCAAATGTCGAAATTGAGACATTTTGAAATTTCATGCCAAATATTGGCTCATTTGAAATTTCATGACGGCAACATTTCAAAAAAGTTGTGACAGGGGCAAGAAGAGGCTGGAAAAGTTAAAGGTACAAAAAAGGAACAGCTGGAGGACCAAATTGCAACTCATTAGGTCAATTGGCAATAGGTCATTAACATGAATGGGTATTAAAAGAGCATCTTGGAGTGGCAGCGGCTCTCAGAAGTAAAGATGGGAAGAGGATCACCAATCCCCCTAATTCTGCGCCGACAAATAGTGGAGCAATATCAGAAAGGAGTTCGACAGTGTAAAATTGCAAAGAGTTTGAACATATCATCTACAGTGCATAATACCATCAAAAGATTCAGAGAATCTGGAAGAATCTCTGTGCGTAAGGGTCAAGGCTGGAAAACCATACTGGGTGCCCGTGATCTTCGGGCCCTTAGACGGCACTGCATCACATACAGGCATGCTTCTGTATTGGAAATCACAAAATGGGCTCAGGAATATTTCCAGAGAACATTATCTGTGAACACAATTCACCATGCTATCCACCGTTGCCAGCTTAAACTCTATAGTTCAAAGAAGAAGCCATATCTAAACATGATCCAGAAGCGCAGACGTCTTCTCTGGACCAAGGCCCATTTAAAATGGACTGTGGCAAAGTGGAAAACTGTTCTGTGGTCAGACAAATCAAAATTTGAAGTTCTTTATGGAAATCAGGGATGCCGTGTCATTCAGACCAAAGAGGAGAAGGACGACCCAAGTTATCAGCGCTCAGTTCAGAAGCCTGCATCTCTGATGGTATGGGGTTGCATTAGTGCGTGTGGCATGGGCAGCTTACACATCTGGAAAGACACCATCAATGCTGAAAGATATATCCAGGTTCTAGAGCAACATATGCTCCCATCCAGACGACGTGTCTTTCAGGGAAGACCTTGCATTTTCCAACATGACAATGCCAAACCACATACTGCATCAATTACAGCATCATGGCTGCGTAGAAGAAGGGTCCGGGTACTGAACTGGCCAGCCTGCAGTCCAAATCTTTCACCCATAGAAAACATTTGGCGCATCATAAAATGGAAGATACAACAAAAAAGACCTAAGACAGTTGAGCAACTAGAATCCTACATTAGACAAGAATGGGTTAACATTCCTATCCCTAAACTTGAGCAACTTGTCTCCTCAGTCCCCAGACATTTACAGACTGTTGTAAAGAGAAAAGGGGATGTCTCACAGTGGTAAACATGGCCTTGTCCCAACTTTTTTGAGATGTGGTGTTGTCATGAAATTTAAAATCACCTAATTTTTCCTCTTTAAATGATACATCTCATCTCATTATCTCTAGCCGCTTTATCCTGTTCTACAGGGTCGCAGGCAAGCTGGAGCCTATCCCAGCTGACTACGGGCGAAAGGCAGGGTACACCCTGGACAAGTCACCAGGTCATCACAGGGCTGACACAGACAACCATTCACACTCACATTCACACCTACGGTCAATTTAGAGTCACCAGTTAACCTAACCTGCATGTCTTTGGACTGTGGGGGAAACCGGAGCACCCAGAGGAAACCCACGCGGACACGGGGAGAACATGCAAACTCCACACAGAAAGGCCCTCGCCGGCCACGGGGCTCGAACCTGGACCTTCTTGCTGTGAGGTGACAGCGCTAACCACTACACTAAAGCAAAGGATACTGTCAAAAACCTTGGTGTCCTTATTGACAGTGAACTTAACTTCAACAGTCATATGAAAGTGGTAAAAAAGTCTGCATTCTATCACCTAAAAACATTTCTAAACTCAGGGGTCTCATGTCAAAGCATGATCTAGAAAAACTTATTCATGCTTTCATCTCCAGTAGGGTTGATTACTGCAATAGCCTTTTCACAGGTCTTCCAAAAAAGACCATCAAAGAGCTTCAACTAATCCAAAATGCAGCAGCAAGGGTTCTTACAAGAACAAAAAGGGTAGTCCATATCACTCCAATCCTAAGGTCTCTGCACTGGCTCCCAGTGAGCTATAGAATTGACTTTAAGGCATTACTTCTTCTATTTAAAACATTAAATGGGATGGGACCCAGCTACCTACTGGATATGTTTCAATTATATGCACCAACTAGGTCTCTAAGATCACAGGAGAAAAACTTGCTAGTAATACCAGTTGTCAAAACGAAGTGTGGTGAAGCAGCCTTTAGTTGCTATGCTGCTAAGCTTTGGAACCAACTTCCAGATGATATAAAAATGCTCCTACTGTTGTTAGTTTTAAATCCAGGCTCAAGACAAAGCTGTTTTCAGATGCTTTCACTTGATTAATTTTTACCTAAAGTGTAATTAATTTCCTTTAACATAATTTCTTTTAATTTTGATTTTAATGATTTTACTTTAATTCTTTATTTTAATTTCTTTTTAATTTTGGATTTTAATGATTTCACTTTTACTTTAATTCTTTGTTACTGTTCTTATGCTTTTATTTTTTGTGAAGCACATTGAATTGCCTGTGTGTATGAAATGCGCTATACAAATAAACTTGCCTTGCCTTACACCACCGTGCCTAAATGATAAATTCTCAGTTTAAACATTTGATATGTCATCTATGTTCTATTCTGAATAAAATATGGAATTTTGAAACTTCCACATTATTGCATTCCGTTTTTATTTACAATTTGTACTTTGTCCCAACTTTTTTGGAATCGGGGTTGTAAATTTAAGTTTAAATTTATCCCTAATGAGCAAGCCAGAGGCACTGGTTGCAAGGAAAAGTAAGACAACAAGCAGAAGAAAACTTGACAGGAACCAGACTCAAAAGGGATCCCATCCTCATCTGGGTGATACCAGATAGTGTGATTCTAAATAATTTCCATCTATAACTGGGTGCTATATGGTCACATATACACAG